>NC_140045.1:7486071-7807071 GCF_963513975.1 Fringilla coelebs | reverse complement strand
AGACGCAAAGTGAAACCCGTGCCAACTTGGTCTGGTTTGAGAGTACAAGCGGGTCCTGCAAACTGACACTCAGAACAGTGGCTTCTGAGTTTTTTTTCTCTGGGAAATAGCCTGTACAGTGGTTCAGGTTCCTGAGGCCTTAAATTGCCGGGTGCCTCCTGGAGATCCGCCTCACGCAGGATGTTTCCCAGACGCTTAGCGGCATCGGTGCCCACTTAGTCTGGTTTGAGAGTGCCAAGTGGGTCCTGAAAACTGACACTAAGAACAGTGGCTTCTGAGTTTTGTTTCCCAGGGAAAAAGCCTGTACAATGGTTCAGAGTCCTGAGGCCTTAAATGGCCAGGTGCCTCCGGGAATTCGGCCTCTCGCAGGATGCCTTTCAGACGAAGGGTGGCAGCAGTGCCAACTTGTGCTGGTTTGAGAGTGCCAAGTGGTCCTGAAAATTGACACCCAGAACAGTGGCTTGTGAGTTTTGTTTCCCAGGGAAAAGGCCTGTACATGGGTTCAGGGGCCTGAAACTTTAAATGGCCGGGTGCCTTCTTGAATTCGGCTTCTCGCAGGATGCCTCCCAGACGCAATGTGTCACCAGTGCCAACTTGGTCTTGTTTGAGAGTGCCTAGTGGGTCCTGCAAACTGACACCAAGAACAGTGGTTTCTGAGTTTTGGTTCCCAGGGAAAAAGCCATTACAGTGGTTTAGGGTCCTGAGGCATTAAATTTCAGGGTGCTTTCTGAAATTCGGCCTCTCGAAGGATGCCTCCCAGACGCAAGTTGGCAGCAGTGCCAACTTGGTCTGGTTTGAGAGTGCCAAGTGGGTCCTGAAAACTGACACCCAGAACAGTGGCTTCTGAGTTTTGTTTCCCAGGGAAAAAGCCTGTAAAGTGGTTCAGGGTCCTGAGGCCTTAAATTGCCAGGTTCCTCGCTGAATTCCGCCTCTCTCAGGATGACTCCCAGACGCAATGTGGCACCAGTGCCAACTAGGTCTGGTTTGAGAGTGCCAAGTGGGTCCTGCAAACGGACACCCAGAACAGTGGCTTCTGAGTTTTGTTTCCCAGGGAAAAAGCCTGAACAATGGTTCAGGGTCCTGAGGCCTTAAATTGCCGGGTGCCTCCTGGAGATCCGCCTCTTGCAAGATTTTTCCCAGACGCTATGCGGCGCCATTGCCCAGTTAGTCTGGTTTGAGAGTGTCAAGTGGGTCCTGAAAACTGACACCAAGAACATTGTCTTCCAAGTTTTGTTTCCCAGGGAAAAAGCCTGTAAAGTGGTTCAGGGTCCGGAGGCCTTAAATGGCCAGGTTCCTCCTGGAATTCCGTGTCTCGCCGGATGCCTCCCAGATGCAAGGTGGCACCAGTGCCAACTTGGTCTTGTTTGAGAGTGCCTAGTGGGTCCTGAAAACTGACACCCAGAACAGTGGCTTGTGAGTTTTGTTTCCCAGGGAAAAGGCCTGTACAGTGGTTCAGGGTCCTGAGGACTTAAATTGCCGGGTGCCTCTTGGAATTCGGCCCCTAGCAGGATGCCTCCCAGACGCAAAGTGAAACCCGTGCCAACTTGGTCTGGTTTGAGAGTACAAGCGGGTCCTGCAAACTGACACTCAGAACAGTGGCTTCTGAGTTTTTTTTCTCTGGGAAATAGCCTGTACAGTGGTTCAGGTTCCTGAGGCCTTAAATTGCCGGGTGCCTCCTGGAGATCCGCCTCACGCAGGATGTTTCCCAGACGCTTAGCGGCATCGGTGCCCACTTAGTCTGGTTTGAGAGTGCCAAGTGGGTCCTGAAAACTGACACTAAGAACAGTGGCTTCTGAGTTTTGTTTCCCAGGGAAAAAGCCATTACATTGGTTCAGGGTCCTGAGGCCTTAAATGGCCAGGTGCCTCCTGGAATTCTGCCTCTCGCAGGATGCCTCCCAGACGCAATGTGGCACCAGTGCCAACTTGGTCTGGTTTGAGAGTGCCTAGTGGGTCCTGCAAACTGACACCAAGAACAGTGGCTGCTGAGATTTGTTTCCCAGGGAAAAAGCCTGTACAATGGTTCAGAGTCCTGAGGCCTTAAATGGCCATGTGCCTCCGGGAATTCGGCCTCTCGCAGGATGCCTTTCAGACGAAGGGTGGCAGCAGTGCCAACTTGTGCTGGTTTGAGAGTGCCAAGTGGTCCTGAAAATTGACACCCAGAACAGTGGCTTCTGAGTTTTGTTTCCCAGGGAAAAGGCCTGTACATGGGTTCAGGGGCCTGAAACTTTAAATGGCCGGGTGCCTTCTTGAATTCGGCCTCTCGCAGGATGCCTCCCAGACGCAATGTGACACCAGTGCCAACTTGGTCTTGTTTGAGAGTGCCTAGTGGGTCCTGCAAACTGACACCAAGAACAGTGGTTTCTGAGTTTTGGTTCCCAGGGAAAAAGCCATTACAGTGGTTTAGGGTCCTGAGGCATTAAATTGCCAGGTGCCTCCTGGAATTCCGCGTCTCGCAGGATGCCTCCCAGACGCAATGTGGCACCTGTGCCAACATGGTCTGGTTTGAGAGTGCCAAGTGGGTCCTGAAAACTGACACCAAGTACAGTGCCTGCTTAGATTTGTTTCCCAGGGAAAAAGCCTGTACAATGGTTCAGGGTCCTGAGGCCTTAAATTGCCAGGTGCCTCGCTGAATTCCGCCTCTCTCAGGATGACTCCCAGACACAATGTGGAACCCGTGCCAACTAGGTCTGGTTTGAGAGTGCCAAGTGGGTCCTGCAAACTGACACCCAGAACAGTGGCTTCTGAGTTTTGTTTCCCAGGGAAAAAGCCTGTACATTGGTTCAGGGTCCTGAGGCCTTTAATGGCCAGGTGCCTCCTGGAATTCTGCCTCTCGCAGGATGCCTCCAAGACGCAAAGTGGCACCAGTGCCAACTTGGTCTGGTTTGAGAGTGCCTAGTGGGTCCTGCAAACTGACACCAAGAACAGTGGCTGCTGAGATTTGTTTCCCAGGGAAAAGCCTGTACAATGGCTCAGAGTCCTGAGGCCTTAAATGGCCAGGTGCCTCCGGGAATTCGGCCTCTCGCAGGATGCCTCCCAGACGAAGGGTGGCAGCAGTTCCAACTTGGTCTTGTTTGAGAGTGCCTAGTGGGTCCTGAAAACTGACACCCAGAACAGTAGCTTCTGAGTTTTGGCTCCCAGGGAAAGAGCCTGTACAGTGGTTCACGGTCCTGAGGCCTTAAATTTGAAGGTACCTCCTGGAATTCCGCCTCTCGCAGGATGCCTCCCAGACGCAAAGTGGCACAAGTTCCAACTTGGTCTGGTTTGAGAGTGTCAAGTGGGTCCTGAAAACTGACACCCAGAACAGTGGCTTGTGAGTTTTGTTTCCCTGGGAAAAAGCCTGTACACTGGTTCAGGGGCCTGAGGCCTTAAATAGCCAGGTGCCTCCTGGAATTCGGCCTCACACAGGATGCCTCCCAGGCTCAAGGTTTCACCACTGCCAACTTGGTCTTGTTTGAGAGTGCCAAGTGGGTCCTGAAAACTGACACCCAGAACAGTGGCTTCTGAGACTTGTTTCGCAAGCAAATACCCTGTGGAATGGTTCAGGGTCCTGAGGCCTTAAATGGCCAGGTGCCTCGCTGAATTCCGCCTCTCTCAGGATGACTCCCAGACGCAATGTGGCACCAGTGCCAACTTGGTCTGGTTTGAGAGTGCCAAGTGGGTCCTGCAAACTGACACCAAGAACAGTGGCTTCTGAGTTTTGTTTCCCAGGGAAAAAGCCTGAACAATGGTTAAGGGTCCTGAAGCCTTAAATTGCCGGGTGCCTCCTGGAGATCTGCCTCTCGCAGGACTTTTCCAAGACGCTATGCGGCACCATTGCCCACTTTGTCTGGTTTGATAGTGTCAAGTGGGTCCTGAAAACTGACACTAAGAACAGTGGCTTCTGAGTTTTGTTTCCCAGGGAAAAAGCCTGTAAATTGGTTCAGGGTCCTGAGGTCTTAAATGGCCAGGTGCCAGGGGGAATTTGGCCTCTTGCAGGATGCCTCCGAGACGCAAAGTGGCACCAGTGCCAACTTGGTCTGGTTTGAGAGTGCCAAGTGGGTCCTGAAAAGTGACCATCAGAAAAGTGGCTTGTGAATTTTGTTTCCCAGGGAAATACCCTGTAGAGTGGTACAGGGTCCTGAGGCCTTAAATTGCCGGGTGCCTCCTGGAGATCGCCTCCTGCAGGATTTTTCCCAGACGCTATGCGGCACCATTGCCCAGTTAGTCTGGTTTGAGAGTGTCAAGTGGGCCCTGAAAACTGACACCAAGAACATTGTCTTCTGAGTTTTGTTTCCCAGGGAAAAAGCCTGTAAAGTGGTTCAGGGTCCGGAGGCCTTAAATGGCCGGGTTCCTCCGGGAATTCCGTGTCTCGCAGGATGCCTCCCAGATGCAATGTGGCACCAGTGCCAAAATGGTCTGGTTCGAGAGTGTCAAGTGGGTCCTGAAAACTGACACCCAGAACAGTGGCTTGTGAGTTTTGTTTCCCAGGGAAATACCCTGTGGAGTGGTTCAGGGTCCTGAGGCATTAAATTTCAGGGTGCCTTCTGAAATTCGGCCTCTCGACGGATGCCTCCCAGACGCAAGGTGGCAGCCGTGCCAACTTGGTTTGGTTTGAGAGTGCCTAGCGGGTCCTGCAAACTGACACCCAGAACAGTGCTTTGTGAATTTTGTTTCCAAGGGAAAAAGCCTGTACAATGGTTCAGGGTCTTGAGGCCTTAAATATCAGGGTGCCTAGGTGAATTCCGCCTCTCGCAGGATGCCTCCCAAACTCAAGCTGGCACCAATGCATACTAGGTCTGGTTTGACAGTGCAGAGTGGGTCCTGCAAACTGACACCCAGAACAGTGGCTTCTGAGTTTTGTTTCCCAGGGAAAAAGCCTGTACAATGGTTCAGGTTCCTGCGGCCTTAAATTCCCAGGTGCCTCCTGGAGATCCGCCTCTTGCAGGATTTTTCCCAGACGCTATGCGGCACCATTGCCCACATAGTCTGGTTTGTGAGTGCCAAGTGGGTCCTGAAAACTGACATCTAGAACAGTGGCTTCTGAGTTTTGTTTCCCAGGGAAAAAGCCTGTACAGTGGTTCAGGGTCCTGAGGCCTTAAATGGCCAGGTGCCTCCTGGAATTCGGCCTCTCGCAGGATGCCTTTCAGACGAAGGGTGGCACCCGTGCCAACTTGGTCTTGTTTGAGAGTGCCTAGTGGGTCCTGAAAACTGACACCCAGAACAGTGGCTTCTGAGTTTTGGCTCCCAGGGAAAAAGCCTGTACAGTGGTTCAGGGTCCTGAGGCCTTAAATTTCAAGGTACCTCCTGGAATTCCGCCTCTCGCAGGATGCCTCCCAGACGCTATGTGGCACAAGTTCCAACTTGGTCTGGTTTGAGAGTGTCAAGTGGGTCCTGAAAACTGACACCCAGAACAGTGGCTTCTGAGTTTTGGCTCCCAGGGAAAAAGCCTGTACAGTGGTTCACGGTCCTGAGGCCTTAAATTTCAAGGTCCCTTCTGGAATTCCGCCTCTCGCAGGATGCCTCCCAGACGCTATGTGGCACAAGTTCCAACTTGGTCTGGTTTGAGAGTGTCAAGTGGGTCCTGAAAACTGACACCCAGAACAGTGGTTTGTGAGTTTTGTTTCCCAGGGAAATACCCTGTAGAGTGGTTCAGGGTCCTGAAGCCTTAAATTGCCGGGTGCCTCCTGGAGATCCGCCTCTTGCAGGATTTTTCCCAGTCGCTATGCGGCACCATTGCACACTTAGTCTGGTTTGAGAGTGCCAAGTGGGTGCTGCAAACTTACACCAAGAACAGTGGCTTCTGAGTTTTGTTTCCCAGGGAAAAAGCCTGTACAGTGGTTTAGGGTCCTGAGGCCTTAAATTTCAAGGTGCCTCCTGGAATTCCGCGTCTCGCAGGATGCCTCCCAGACGCAATGTGGCACCTGTGCCAACATGGTCTGGTTTGAGAGTGCCAAGTGGGTCCTGCAAACTGACAACCAGAACAGTGGCTTCTGAGTTTTGTTTCCCAGGGAAAAAGCCTGTACACTGCTTCAGGGGCCTGAAACTTTAAATGGCCGGGTGCCTTCTTGAATTCGGCCTCTCGCAGGATGCCTCCCAGACGCAATGTGTCACCAGTGCCAACTTGGTCTTGTTTGAGAGTGCCTAGTGGGTCCTGCAAACTGACACCAAGAACAGTGGTTTCTGAGTTTTGGTTCCCTGGGAAAAAGCCATTACAGTGGTTTAGGGTCCTGAGGCATTAAATTTCAGGGTGCTTTCTGAAATTCGGCCTCTCGAAGGATGCCTCCCAGACGCAAGCTGGCAGCAGTGCCAACTTGGTCTGGTTTGAGAGTGCCAAGTGGGTCCTGAAAACTGATACCCAGAACAGTGGCTTCTGAGTTTTGTTTCCCAGGGAAAAAGCCTGTAAAGTGGTTCAGGGTCCTGAGGCCTTAAATTGCCAGGTGCCTCGCTGAATTCCGCTTCTCTCAGGATGACTCCCAGACGCAATGTGGCACCAGTGCCAACTAGGTCTGGTTTGAGAGTGCCAAGTGGGTCCTGCAAACGGACACCCAGAACAGTGGCTTCTGAGTTTTGTTTCCCAGGGAAAAAGCCTGAAAAATGGTTCAGGGTCCTGAGGCCTTAAATTGCCGGGTGCCTCCTGGAGATCCGCCTCTTGCAGGATTTTTCCCAGACGCTATGCGGCGCCATTGCCCAGTTAGTCTGGTTTGAGAGTGTCAAGTGGGTCCTGAAAACTGACACCAAGAACATTGTCTTCCAAGTTTTGTTTCCCAGGGAAAAAGCCTGTAAAGTGGTTCAGGGTCCAGAGGCCTTAAATGGCCAGGTTCCTCCTGGAATTCCGTGTCTCGCAGGATGCCTCCCAGACGCAAGTTGGCAGCAGTGCCAACTTGGTCTGGTTTGAGAGTGCCAAGTGGGTCCTGAAAACTGACACCCAGAACAGTGGCTTGTGAGTTTTGTTTCCCAGGGAAAAGGCCTGTACAGTGGTTCAGGGTCCTGAGGCCTTAAATTGCCAGGTGCCTCTTGGAATTCGGCCCCTAGCAGGATGCCTCCCAGACGCAAAGTGGAACCCGTGCCAACTTGGTCTGGTTTGAGAGTACAAGCGGGTCCTGCAAACTGACACTCAGAACAGTGGCTTCTGAGTTTTTTTTCTCTGGGAAATAGCCTGTACAGTGGTTCAGGTTCCTGAGGCCTTAAATTGCCGGGTGCCTCCTGGAGATCCGCCTCACGCAGGATGTTTCCCAGACGCTTAGCGGCATCGGTGCCCACTTAGTCTGGTTTGAGAGTGCCAAGCGGGTCCTGAAAACTGACACTAAGAACAGTGGCTTCTGAGTTTTGTTTCCCAGGGAAAAAGCCATTACATTGGTTCAGGGTCCTGAGGCCTTAAATGGCCAGGTGCCTCCTGTAATTCTGCCTCTCGCAGGATGCCTCCCAGACGCAATGTGGCACCAGTGCCAACTTGGTCTGGTTTGAGAGTGCCTAGTGGGTCCTGCAAACTGACACCAAGAACAGTGCCTGCTGAGATTTGTTTCCCAGGGAAAAAGCCTGTACAATGGTTCAGAGTCCTGAGGCCTTAAATGGCCAGGTGCCTCCGGGAATTCTGCCTCTCGCAGGATGCCTCCCAGACGCAATGTGGCACCAGTGCCAACTTGGTCTGGTTTGAGAGTGCCTAGTGGGTCCTGCAAACTGACACCAAGAACAGTGCCTGCTGAGATTTGTTTCCCAGGGAAAAAGCCTGTACAATGGTTCAGAGTCCTGAGGCCTTAAATTGCAGGGTGCCTCCTGGAGATCTGCCTCTCGCAGGATTTTTCCCAGACGCTATGCGGCACCATTGCCCACTTTGTCTGGTTTGATAGTGTCAAGTGGGTCCTGAAAACTGACACTAAGAACAGTGGCTTCTGAGTTTTGTTTCCCAGGGAAAAAGCCTGTAAATTGGTTCAGGGTCCTGAGATCTTAACTGGCCAGGTGCCAGGGGGAATTTGGCCTCTTTCAGGATGCCTCCGAGACGCAAAGTGGCACCAGTGCCAACTTGGTCTGGTTTGAGAGTGCCAAGTGGGTCCTGAAAAGTGACCATCAGAAAAGTGGCTTGTGAATTTTGTTTCCCAGGGAAATACCCTGTAGAGTGGTACAGGGTCCTGAGGCCTTCAATTGCCGGGTGCCTCCTGGAGATCGCCTCCTGCAGGATTTTTCCCAGACGCTATGCGGCACCATTGCCCACTTAGTCTGGTTTGAGAGTGTCAAGTGGGTCCTGAAAACTGACACCAAGAACATTGTCTTCTGAGTTTTGTTTCCCAGGGAAAAAGCCTGTAAAGTGGTTCAGGGTCCGGAGGCCTTAAATGGCCGGGTTCCTCCGGGAATTCCGTGTCTCGCAGGATGCCTCCCAGATGCAATGTGGCACCAGTGCCAAAATGGTCTGGTTCAAGAGTGCCTAGTGGGTCCTGAAAACTGACACCCAGAACAGTGGCTTGTGAGTTTTGTTTCCCAGGGAAATACCCTGTGGAGTGGTTCAGGGTCCTGAGGCATTAAATTTCAGGGTGCCTTCTGAAATTCGGCCTCTCGACGGATGCCTCCCAGACGCAAGGTGGCAGCCGTGCAAACTTGGTCTGGTTTGAGAGTGCCTAGCGGGTCCTGCAAACTGACACCCAGAACAGTGCTTTGTGAATTTTGTTTCCCAGGGAAAAAGCCTGTACAATGGTTCAGGGTCTTGAGGTCTTAAATATCAGGGTGCCTAGGTGAATTCCGCCTCTCGCAGGATGCCTCCCAAACTCAAGCTGACACCAATGCATACTAGGTCTGGTTTGACAGTGCAGAGTGGGTCCTGCAAACTGACACCCAGAACAGTGGCTTCTGAGTTTTGTTTCCCAGGGAAAAAGCCTGTACAATGGTTCAGGTTCCTGCGGCCTTAAATTCCCAGGTGCCTCCTGGAGATCCGCCTCTTGCAGGATTTTTCCCAGACGCTATGTGGCACCATTGCCCACATAGTCTGGTTTGTGAGTGCCAAGTGGGTCCTGAAAACTGACATCTAGAACAGTGGCTTCTGAGTTTTGTTTCCCAGGGAAAAAGCCTGTACAGTGGTTCAGGGTCCTGAGGCCTTAAATGGCCAGGTGCCTCCTGGAATTCGGCCTCTCGCAGGATGCCTTTCAGACGAAGGGTGGCACCCGTGCCAACTTGGTCTTGTTTGAGAGTGCCTAGTGGGTCCTGAAAACTGACACCCAGAACAGTGGCTTCTGAGTTTTGGCTCCCAGGGAAAAAGCCTGTACAATGGTTCAGGGTCCTGAGGCCTTAAATTTCAAGGTACCTCCTGGAATTCCGCCTCTCGCAGGATGCCTCCCAGACGCTATGTGGCACAAGTTCCAACTTGGTCTGGTTTGAGAGTGTCAAGTGGGTCCTGAAAACTGACACCCAGAACAGTGGTTTGTGAGTTTTGTTTCCCAGGGAAATACCCTGTAGAGTGGTTCAGGGTCCTGAAGCCTTAAATTGCCGGGTGCCTCCTGGAGATCCGCCTCTTGCAGGATTTTTCCCAGTCGCTATGTGGCACCATTGCACGCTTAGTCTGGTTTGAGAGTGCCAAGTGGGTCCTGAAAACTTACACCAAGAACAGTGGCTTCTGAGTTTTGTTTCCCAGGGAAAAAGCCTGTACAGTGGTTTAGGTTCCTGAGGCCTTAAATTTCAAGGTGCCTCCTGGAATTCCGCGTCTCGCAGGATGCCTCCCAGACGCAATGTGGCACCTGTGCCAACATGGTCTGGTTTGAGAGTGCCAAGTGGGTCCTGAAAACTGACACCAAGTACAGTGCCTGCTTAGATTTGTTTCCCAGGGAAAAAGCCTGTACACTGCTTCAGGGGCCTGAAACTTTAAATGGCCGGGTGCCTTCTTGAATTCGGCCTCTCGCAGGATGCCTCCCAGACGCAATGTGACACCAGTGCCAACTTGGTCTTGTTTGAGAGTGCCTAGTGGGTCCTGCAAACTGACACCAAGAACAGTGGTTTCTGAGTTTTGGTTCCCAGGGAAAAAGCCATTACAGTGGTTTAGGGTCCTGAGGCATTAAATTTCAGGGTGCTTTCTGAAATTCGGCCTCTCGAAGGATGCCTCCCAGACGCAAGTTGGCAGCAGTGCCAACTTGGTCTGGTTTGAGAGTGCCAAGTGGGTCCTGAAAACTGACACCCAGAACAGTGGCTTCTGAGTTTTGTTTCCCAAGGAAAAAGCCTGTAAAGTGGTTCAGGGTCCTGAGGCCTTAAATTGCCAGGTGCCTCGCTGAATTTCGCCTCTCTCAGGATGACTCCCAGACGCAATGTGGCACCAGTGCCAACTAGGTCTGGTTTGAGAGTGCCTAGTGGGTCCTGAAAACTGACACCCAGAACAGTGGCTTGTGAGTTTTGTTTCCCAGGGAAAAGGCCTGTACAGTGGTTCAGGGTCCTGAGGCCTTAAATTGCCGGGTGCCTCTTGGAATTCGGCCCCTAGCAGGATGCCTCCCAGACGCAAAGTGGAACCCGTGCCAACTTGGTCTGGTTTGAGAGTACAAGCGGGTCCTGCAAACTGACACTCAGAACAGTGACTTCTGAGTTTTTTTTCTCTGGGAAATAGCCTGTACAGTGGTTCAGGTTCCTGAGGCCTTAAATTGCCGGGTGCCTCCTGGAGATCCGCCTCACGCAGGATGTTTCCCAGACGCTTAGCGGCATCGGTGCCCACTTAGTCTGGTTTGAGAGTGCCAAGTGGGTCCTGAAAACTGACACTAAGAACAGTGGCTTCTGAGTTTTGTTTCCCAGGGAAAAAGCCATTACGGTGGTTCAGGGTCCTGAGGCCTTAAATGGCCAGGTGCCTCCTGGAATTCTGCCTCTCGCAGGATGCCTCCCAGACGCAATGTGGCACCAGTGCCAACTTGGTCTGGTTTGAGAGTGCCTAGTGGGTCCTGCAAACTGACACCAAGAACAGTGCCTGCTGAGATTTGTTTCCCAGGGAAAAAGCCTGTACAATGGTTCAGAGTCCTGAGGCCTTAAATGGCCAGGTGCCTCCGGGAATTCGGCCTCTCGCAGGATGCCTTTCAGACGAAGGGTGGCAGCAGTGCCAACTTGTGCTGGTTTGAGAGTGCCTAGTGGGTCCTGAAAATTGACACCCAGAACAGTGGCTTGTGAGTTTTGTTTCCCAGGGAAAAGGCCTGTACATGGGTTCAGGGGCCTGAAACTTTAAATGGCCGGGTGCCTTCTTGAATTCGGCCTCTCGCAGGATGCCTCCCAGATGCAAAGTGGCACCAGTGCCAACTTGGTCTTGTTTGAGAGTGCCTAGTGGGTCCTGAAAACTGACACCAAGAACAGTGGCTGCTGAGATTTGGTTCCCAGGGAAAAAGCCATTACAGTGGTTTAGGGTCCTGAGGCATTAAATTTCAGGGTGCTTTCTGAAATTCGGCCTCTCGAAGGATGCCTCCCAGACGCAAGTTGGCAGCAGTGCCAACTTGGTCTGGTTTGAGAGTGCCAAGTGGGTCCTGAAAACTGACACCCAGAACAGTGGCTTCTGAGTTTTGTTTCCCAGGGAAAAAGCCTGTACAATGGTTCAGGGTCCTGAGGCCTTAAATTGCCAGGTGCCTCGCTGAATTCCGCCTCTCTTAGGATGACTCCCAGACACAATGTGGCACCCGTGCCAACTAGGTCTTGTTTGAGAGTGCCAAGTGGGTCCTGAAAACTGACACCCAGAACAGTGGCTTCTGAGTTTTGTTTCCCAGGGAAAAAGCCACTACATTGGTTCAGGGTCCTGAGGCCTTTAATGGCCAGGTGCCTCCTGGAATTCTGCCTCTCGCAGGATGCCTCCAAGACGCAAAGTGGCACCAGTGCCAACTTGGTCTGGTTTGAGAGTGCCTAGTGGGTCCTGCAAACTGACACCCCGAAGAGTGGCTTCTGAGATTTGTTTCCCAGGGAAAAGCCTGTACAATGGCTCAGAGTCCTGAGGCCTTAAATGGCCAGGTGCCTCCGGGAATTCGGCCTCTCGCAGGATGCCTCCCAGACGAATGGTGGCAGCAGTTCCAACTTGGTCTTGTTTGAGAGTGCCTAGTGGGTCCTGAAAACTGACACCCAGAACAGTGGCTTCTGAGTTTTGGCTCCCAGGGAAAAAGCCTGTACAGTGGTTCACGGTCCTGAGGCCTTAAATTTGAAGGTCCCTCCTAGAATTCCGCCTCTCGCAGGATGCCTCCCAGACGCAAAGTGGCACAAGTTCCAACTTGGTCTGGTTTGAGAGTGTCAAGTGGGTCCTGAAAACTGACACCCAGAACAGTGGTTTGTGAATTTTGTTTCCCAGGGAAAAAGCCATTACGGTGGTTCAGGGTCCTGAGGCCTTAAATTGCCGGGTGCCTCCTGGAGATCCGCCTCTCGCAGGATTTTTCCCAGACGCTATGCGGCACCATTGCCCACTTAGTATGGTTTGAGAGTGTCAAGTGGGTCCTGAAAACTGACACCAAGAACATTGTCTTCTGAATTTTGTTTCCCAGGGAAAAAGCCTGTAAAGTGGTTCAGGGTCCGGAGGCCTTAAATGGCCAGGTTCCTCCTGGAATTCTGTGTCTCGCAGGATGCCTCCCTGATGCAAGGTGGCACCAGTGCCAACTTGGTCTTGTTTGAGAGTGCCTAGTGGGTCCTGAAAACTGACACCCAGAACAGTGGCTTGTGAGTTTTGTTTCCCAGGGAAAAGGCCTGTACAGTGGTTCAGGGTCCTGAGGCCTTAAATTGCCGGGTGCCTCTTGGAATTCGGCCCCTAGCAGGATGCCTCCCAGACGCAAAGTGGAACCCGTGCCAACTTGGTCTGGTTTGAGAGTACAAGCGGGTCCTGCAAACTGACACTCAGAACAGTGGCTTGCGAATTTTGTTTCCCAGGGAAATACCCTGTAGAGTGGTTCAGGGTCCTGAGGTATTAAATTGCCGGGTGCCTCCTGGAGATCCGCCTCTTGCAGGATTTTTCCCAGACGCTATGCGGCACCATGGCGCACTTAGTATGGTTTGAGAGTGTCAAGTGGGTCCTGAAAACTGACACCAAGAACATTGTTTTCTGAGTTTTGTTTCCCAGGGAAAAGGCCTGTACAGTGGTTCAGGGTCCTGAGGCCTTAAATTGCCGGGTGCCTCTTGGAATTCAGCCCCTAGAGGGATGCCTCCCAGACGCAAAGTGGAACCCGTGCCAACTTGGTCTGGTTTGAGAGTACAAGCGGGTCCTGCAAACTGACACTCAGAACAGTGGCTTCTGAGTTTTTTTTCTCTGGGAAATAGCCTGTACAGTGGTTCAGGTTCCTGAGGCCTTAAATTGCCGGGTGCCTCCTGGAGATCCGCCTCTCGCAGGATGTTTCCCAGACGCTTAGCGGCATCGGTGCCCACTTAGTCTGGTTCGAGAGTGCCAAGTGGGTCCTGAAAACTGACACTAAGAACAGTGGCTTCTGAGTTTTGTTTCCCAGGGAAAAAGCCATTACGGTGGTTCAGGGTCCTGAGGCCTTAAATGGCAAGGTGCCTCCTGGACTTCTGCCTCTCGCAGGATGCCTCCCAGATGCAATGTGGCAGCAGTGCCAACTTGGTCTGGTTTGAGAGTGCCTAGTGGGTCCTGCAAAGTGACACCAAGAACAGTGGCTGCTGAGATTTGTTTCCCAGGGAAAAAGCCTGTACAATGGTTCAGAGTCCTGAGGCCTTAAATGGCCAGGTGCCTCCTGGAATTCGGCCTCTCGCAGGATGCCTTTCAGACGAAGGGTGGCAGCAGTGCCAACTTGGTCTTGTTTGAGAGTGCCTAGTGGGTCCTGAAAACTGACACCCAGAACAGTGGCTTCTGAGTTTTGGCTCCCAGGGAAAAAGCCTGTACAGTGGTTCACGGTCCTGAGGCCTTAAATTTCAAGGTCCCTTCTGGAATTCCGCCTCTCACAGGATGCCTCCCAGACGCAAGCTGGCACAAGTTCCAACTTGGTCTGGTTTGAGAGTGTCAAGTGGGTCCTGAAAACTGACACCCAGAACAGTGGTTTGTGAATTTTGTTTCCCAGGGAAATACCCTGCAGAGTGGTTCAGGGTCCTGAGGCCTTAAATTGCCGGGTGCCTCCTGGAGATCCGCCTCTTGCAGGATTTTTCCCAGACGCTATGCGGCACCATTGCACACTTAGTCTGGTTTGAGAGTGTCAAGTGGGTCCTGAAAACTGACACCCAGAACAGTGGCTTGTGAGTTTTGTTTCCCTGGGAAAAAGCCTGTACACTGGTTCAGGGGCCTGAGGCCTTAAATAGCCAGGTGCCTCCTGGAATTCGGCCTCACACAGGATGCCTCCCAGGCTCAAGGTTTCACCACAGCCAACTTGGTCTTGTTTGAGAGTGCCTAGTGGGTCCTGAAAACTGACACCCAGAACAGTGGCTTCTGAGACTTGTTTCGCAAGCAAATACCCTGTGGAATGGTTCAGGGTTATGAGGCCTTAAATTTCAGGGTGCCTACTGGAATTCGGCCTCTCGCAGGATGCCTCCCAGACCCAAGCAGGCACCAGTGCCCACTTAGTCTGGTTTGAGAGTGCCAAGTGGGTCCTGCAAACTGACTCCACGAACAGTGCCTGCTGAGATTTGTTTCCCAGGGAAAAAGCCTGTACTGTGGTTCAGAGTACTGAGGCCTTAAATGGCCAGGTGCCTCCTGGAATTCGGCCTCTCGCAGGATGCCTTTCAGACGAAGGGTGGCAGCAGTGCCAACTTGGGCTGGTTTGAGAGTGCCAAGGGGATCCTGAAAATTGACACCTAGAACAGTGGCTTGTGAGTTTTGTTTCCCAGGGAAAAGGCCTGTACACTGGTTCAGGGGCCTGAAACTTTAAATGGCCGGGAGCCTTCTTGAAATGGGCCTCTCGCAGGATGCCTCTCAGACGCAAGCTGGCACAAGTGCCAACATGGTCTACTTTGAGAGTGCCAAGTGGGTCCTGAAAACTGACATCCAGAACAGTGGCTTCTGAGTTTTGTTTCCCAGGGAAAAACACTGTAGAGTGGTTCAGGGTCCTGAGGCCTTAAATTGCCAGGTGGCTCGCTGAATTCCGCCTCTCTCAGCATGACTCCCAGACGCAATGTGGCACCAGTGCCAACTAGGTCTTGTTTGAGAGTGCCAAGTGGGTCCTGAAAACTGACACCAAGAACAGTGGCTTCTGAGTTTTGTTTCCCAGGGAAAAAGCCTGAACAATGGTTCAGGGTCCTGAGGCCTTAAATTGCCGGGTGCCTCCTGGAGATCCGCCTCTTGCAGGATTTTTCCCAGACGCTATGCGGCACCATTGCCCAGTTAGTCTGGTTTGATAGTGTCAAGTGGGTCCTGAAATCTGACACCCAGAACAGTGGTTTCTGAGTTTTGTTTCCCAGGGAAAAAGCCTGTAAAGTGGTTCAGGGTCTTGAGGCCTTAAATGGCCAGGTTCCTCCTGGAATTCCGTGTCTCGCAGGATGCCTCCCAGATGCAAGGTGGCACCAGTGCCAACTTGGTCTTGTTTGAGAGTGCCTAGTGGGTCCTGAAAACTGACACCCAGAACAGTGGCTTGTGAGTTTTGTTTCCCAGGGAAAAGGCCTGTACAGTGGTTCAGGGTCCTGAGGCCTTAAATTGCCGCTTGCCTCTTGGAATTCAGCCCCTAGCAGGATGCCTCCCAGACGCAAAGTGGAACCCGTGCCAACTTGGTCTGGTTTGAGAGTACAAGCGGGTCCTGCAAACTGACAGTCAGAACAGTGGCTTCTGAGTTTTTTTTCTCTGGGAAATAGCCTGTACAGTGGTTCAGGTTCCTGAGGCCTTAAATTGCCGGGTGCCTCCTGGAGATCCGCCTCTCGCAGGATGTTTCCCAGACGCTTAGCGGCACCGGTGCCCACTTAGTCTGGTTCGAGAGTGCCAAGTGGGTCCTGAAAACTGACACTAAGAACAGTGGCTTCTGAGTTTTGTTTCCCAGGGAAAAAGCCATTACGGTGGTTCAGGGTCCTGAGGCCTTAAATGGCCAGGTGCCTCCTGGAATTCGGCCTCTCGCTGGATGCCTTTCAGACGAAGGGTGGCAGCAGTGTCAACTTGGGCTGGTTTGAGAGTGCCTAGTGGGTCCTGAAAATTGACACCTAGAACAGTGGCTTGTGAGTTTTGTTTCCCAGGGAAAAGGCCTGTACACTGGTTCAGGGGCCTGAAACTTTAAATGGCCGGAAGCCTTCTTGAAATGGGCCTCTCGCAGGATGCCTCTCAGACGCAAGCTGGCACAAGTGCCAACATGGTCTAGTTTGAGAGTGCCAAGTGGGTCCTGAAAACTGACACCCAGAACAGTGGCTTCTGAGTTTTGGCTCCCAGGGAAAAAGCCTGTACAGTGGTTCACGGTCCTGAGGCCTTAAATTTCAAGGTCCCTTCTGGAATTCCGCCTCTCGCAGGATGCCTCCCAGACGCTATGTGGCACAAGTTCCAACTTGGTCTGGTTTGAGAGTGTCAAGTGGGTCCTGAAAACTGACACCCAGAACAGTGGTTTGTGAGTTTTGTTTCCCAGGGAAATACACTGTAGAGTGGTTCAGGGTCCTGAAGCCTTAAATTGCCGGGTGCCTCCTGGAGATCCGCCTCTTGCAGGATTTTTCCCAGACGCTATGCGGCACCATTGCACACTTAGTCTGGTTCGAGAGTGCCAAGTGGGTCCTGCAAACTTACACCAAGAACAGTGGCTTCTGAGTTTTGTTTCCCAGGGAAAAAGCCTGTACAGTGGTTTAGGGTCCTGAGGCCTTAAATTTCAAGGTGCCTCCTGGAATTCCGCGTCTCGCAGGATGCCTCCCAGACGCAATGTGGCACCTGTGCCAACATGGTCTGGTTTGAGAGTGCCAAGTGGGTCCTGAAAACTGACACCAAGTACAGTGCCTGCTTAGATTTGTTTCCCACGGAAAAAGCCTGTACACTGCTTCAGGGGCCTGAAACTTTAAATGGCCGGGTGCCTTCTTGAATTCGGCCTCTCGCAGGATGCCTCCCAGACGCAATGTGACACCAGTGCCAACTTGGTCTTGTTTGAGAGTGCCTAGTGGGTCCTGCAAACTGACACCAAGAACAGTGGTTTCTGAGTTTTGGTTCCCAGGGAAAAAGCCATTACAGTGGTTTAGGGTCCTGAGGCATTAAATTTCAGGGTGCTTTCTGAAATTCGGCCTCTCGAAGGATGCCTCCCAGACGCAAGTTGGCAGCAGTGCCAACTTGGTCTGGTTTGAGAGTGCCAAGTGGGTCCTGAAAACTGACACCCAGAACAGTGGCTTCTGAGTTTTGTTTCCCAGGGAAAAAGCCTGTAAAGTGGTTCAGGGTCCTGAGGCCTTAAATTGCCAGGTGCCTCGCTGAATTCCGCCTCTCTCAGGATGACTCCCAGACGCAATGTGGCACCAGTGCCAACTTGGTCTGGTTTGAGAGTGCCAAGTGGGTCCTGCAAACGGACACCCAGAACAGTGGCTTCTGAGTTTTGTTTCCCAGGGAAAAAGCCTGAACAATGGTTCAGGGTCCTGAGGCCTTAAATTGCCGGGTGCCTCCTAGAGATCCGCCTCTTGCAGGATTTTTCCCAGACGCTATGCGGCGCCATTGCCCAGTTAGTCTGGTTTGAGAGTGTCAAGTGGGTCCTGAAAACTGACACCAAGAACATTGTCTTCCAAGTTTTGTTTCCCAGGGAAAAAGCCTGTAAAGTGGTTCAGGGTCCGGAGGCCTTAAATGGCCAGGTTCCTCCTGGAATTCCGTGTCTCGCAGGATGCCTCCCAGATGCAAGGTGGCACCAGTGCCAACTTGGTCTTGTTTGAGAGTGCCTAGTGGGTCCTGAAAACTGACACCCAGAACAGTGGCTTGTGAGTTTTGTTTCCCAGGGAAAAGGCCTGTACAGTGGTTCAGGGTCCTGAGGCCTTAAATTGCCGGGTGCCTCTTGGAATTCGGCCCCTAGCAGGATGCCTCCCAGACGCAAAGTGGAACCCGTGCCAACTTGGTCTGGTTTGAGAGTACAAGCGGGTCCTGCAAACTGACAGTCAGAACAGTGGCTTCTGAGTTTTTTTTCTCTGGGAAATAGCCTGTACAGTGGTTCAGGTTCCTGAGGCCTTAAATTGCCGGGTGCCTCCTGGAGATCCGCCTCACGCAGGATGTTTCCCAGACGCTTAGCGGCATCGGTGCCCACTTAGTCTGGTTTGAGAGTGCCAAGTGGGTCCTGAAAACTGACACTAAGAACAGTGGCTTCTGAGTTTTGTTTCCCAGGGAAAAAGCCATTACATTGGTTCAGGGTCCTGAGGCCTTAAATGGCCAGGTGCCTCCTGTAATTCTGCCTCTCGCAGGATGCCTCCCAGACGCAATGTGGCACCAGTGCCAACTTGGTCTGGTTTGAGAGTGCCTAGTGGGTCCTGCAAAGTGACACCAAGAACAGTGCCTGCTGAGATTTGTTTCCCAGGGAAAAAGCCTGTACAATGGTTCAGAGTCCTGAGGCCTTAAATGGCCAGGTGCCTCCGGGAATTCGGCCTCTCGCAGGATGCCTTTCAGACGAAGGGTGGCAGCAGTGCCAACTTGTGCTGGTTTGAGAGTGCCAAGTGGTCCTGAAAATTGACACCCAGAACAGTGGCTTCTGAGTTTTGTTTCCCAGGGAAAAGGCCTGTACATGGGTTCAGGGGCCTGAAACTTTAAATGGCCGGGTGCCTTCTTGAATTCGGCCTCTCGCAGGATGCCTCCCAGACGCAATGTGACACCAGTGCCAACTTGGTCTTGTTTGAGAGTGCCTAGTGGGTCCTGCAAACTGACACCAAGAACAGTGGTTTCTGAGTTTTGGTTCCCAGGGAAAAAGCCATTACAGTGGTTTAGGGTCCTGAGGCATTAAATTTCAGGGTGCTTTCTGAAATTCGGCCTCTCGAAGGATGCCTCCCAGACGCAAGTTGGCAGCAGTGCCAACTTGGTCTGGTTTGAGAGTGCCAAGTGGGTCCTGAAAACTGACACCCAGAACAGTGGCTTCTGAGTTTTGTTTCCCAGGGAAAAAGCCTGTACAATGGTTCAGGGTCCTGAGGCCTTAAATTGCCAGGTGCCTCGCTGAATTCCGCCTCTCTCAGGATGACTCCCAGACACAATGTGGAACCCGTGCCAACTAGGTCTGGTTTGAGAGTGCCAAGTGGGTCCTACAAACTGACACCCAGAACAGTGGCTTCTGAGTTTTGTTTCCCAGGGAAAAAGCCACTACATTGGTTCAGGGTCCTGAGGCCTTTAATGGCCAGGTGCCTCCTGGAATTCTGCCTCTCGCAGGATGCCTCCAAGACGCAAAGTGGCACCAGTGCCAACTTGGTCTGGTTTGAGAGTGCCTAGTGGGTCCTGCAAACTGACACCAAGAACAGTGGCTGCTGAGATTTGTTTCCCAGGGAAAAGCCTGTACAATGGCTCAGAGTCCTGAGGCCTTAAATGGCCAGGTGCCTCCGGGAATTCGGCCTCTCGCAGGATGCCTCCCAGACGAAGGGTGGCAGCAGTTCCAACTTGGTCTTGTTTGAGAGTGCCTAGTGGGTCCTGAAAACTGACACCCAGAACAGTGGCTTCTGAGTTTTGGCTCCCAGGGAAAAAGCCTGTACAGTGGTTCACGGTCCTGAGGCCTTAAATTTGAAGGTCCCTCCTGGAATTCCGCCTCTCGCAGGATGCCTCCCAGAAGCAAAGTGGCGCAAGTTCCAACTTGGTCTGGTTTGAGAGTGTCAAGTGGGTCCTGAAAACTGACACCCAGAACAGTGGTTTGTGAATTTTGTTTCCCAGGGAAAAAGCCATTACGGTGGTTCAGGGTCTTGAGGCCTTAAATTGCCGGGTGCCTCCTGGAGAAACGCCTCTTGCAGGATTTTTCCCAGACGCTATGCGGCACCATTGCACACTTAGTCTGGTTTGAGAGTGTCAAGTGGGTCCTGAAAACTGACACCCAGAACAGTGGCTTGTGAGTTTTGTTTCCCTGGGAAAAAGCCTGTACACTGGTTCAGGGGCCTGAGGCCTTAAATAGCCAGGTGCCTCCTGGAATTCGGCCTCACACAGGATGCCTCCCAGGCTCAAGGTTTCACCACAGCCAACTTGGTCTTGTTTGAGAGTGCCTAGTGGGTCCTGAAAACTGACACCCAGAACAGTGGCTTCTGAGACTTGTTTCGCAAGCAAATACCCTGTGGAATGGTTCAGGGTTATGAGGCCTTAAATTTCAGGGTGCCTACTGGAATTCGGCCTCTCGCAGGATGCCTCCCAGACCCAAGCAGGCACCAGTGCCCACTTAGTCTGGTTTGAGAGTGCCAAGTGGGTCCTGCAAACTGACTCCACGAACAGTGCCTGCTGAGATTTGTTTCCCAGGGAAAAAGCCTGTACTGTGGTTCAGAGTACTGAGGCCTTAAATGGCCAGGTGCCTCCTGGAATTCGGCCTCTCGCAGGATGCCTTTCAGACGAAGGGTGGCAGCAGTGCCAACTTGGGCTGGTTTGAGAGTGCCAAGGGGATCATGAAAATTGACACCTAGAACAGTGGCTTGTGAGTTTTGTTTCCCAAGGAAAAGGCCTGTACACTGGTTCAGGGGCCTGAAACTTTAAATGGCCGGGAGCCTTCTTGAAATGGGCCTCTCGCAGGATGCCTCTCAGACGCAAGCTGGCACAAGTGCCAACATGGTCTACTTTGAGAGTGCCAAGTGGGTCCTGAAAACTGACATCCAGAACAGTGGCTTCTGAGTTTTGTTTCCCAGGGAAAAACACTGTAGAGTGGTTCAGGGTCCTGAGGCCTTAAATTGCCAGGTGGCTCGCTGAATTCCGCCTCTCTCAGCATGACTCCCAGACGCAATGTGGCACCAGTGCCAACTAGGTCTTGTTTGAGAGTGCCAAGTGGGTCCTGAAAACTGACACCAAGAACAGTGGCTTCTGAGTTTTGTTTCCCAGGGAAAAAGCCTGAACAATGGTTCAGGGTCCTGAGGCCTTAAATTGCCGGGTGCCTCCTGGAGATCCGCCTCTTGCAGGATTTTTCCCAGACGCTATGCGGCACCATTGCCCAGTTAGTCTGGTTTGATAGTGTCAAGTGGGTCCTGAAATCTGACACCCAGAACAGTGGTTTCTGAGTTTTGTTTCCCAGGGAAAAAGCCTGTAAAGTGGTTCAGGGTCTTGAGGCCTTAAATGGCCAGGTTCCTCCTGGAATTCCGTGTCTCGCAGGATGCCTCCCAGATGCAAGGTGGCACCAGTGCCAACTTGGTCTTGTTTGAGAGTGCCTAGTGGGTCCTGAAAACTGACACCCAGAACAGTGGCTTGTGAGTTTTGTTTCCCAGGGAAAAGGCCTGTACAGTGGTTCAGGGTCCTGAGGCCTTAAATTGCCGGGTGCCTCTTGGAATTCAGCCCCTAGCAGGATGCCTCCCAGACGCAAAGTGGAACCCGTGCCAACTTGGTCTGGTTTGAGAGTACAAGCGGGTCCTGCAAACTGACACTCAGAACAGTGGCTTCTGAGTTTTTTTTCTCTGGGAAATAGCCTGTACAGTGGTTCAGGTTCCTGAGGCCTTAAATTGCCGGGTGCCTCCTGGAGATCCGCCTCTCGCAGGATGTTTCCCAGACGCTTAGCGGCACCGGTGCCCTCTTAGTCTGGTTCGAGAGTGCCAAGTGGGTCCTGAAAACTGACACTAAGAACAGTGGCTTCTGAGTTTTGTTTCCCAGGGAAAAAGCCATTACGGTGGTTCAGGGTCCTGAGGCCTTAAATGGCCAGGTGCCTCCTGGAATTCGGCCTCTCGATGGATGCCTTTCAGACGAAGGGTGGCACAAGTGCCAACATGGTCTAGTTTGAGAGTGCCAAGTGGGTCCTGAAAACTGACACCCAGACCAGTGGCTTGTGAGTTTTGTTTCCCCCCGGGAAAAACACTGTGAAGTGGTTCAGGGTCCTGAAGCCTTAAATGGCCACGTGCCTCGTCGAATTCCGCCTCTCTCAGGATGCCTCCCAGACGCAAGGTGGCTGCAGTGCCAACTTGGTCTGGTTTGAGAGTGCCAATTGGGTCCTGAAAACTGACACCCAGAACAGTGGCTTGTGAGTTTTATTTCCCAGGGAAAAAGCCATTGCAGTGGTTCGGGGTCAAGAGGCCTTAAATTTCAGGGTGCCTACTGGAATTCCGTGTCTCGCAGGATGCCTCCCAGACGCAATGTGGCACCAGCGCCAACTAGGTCTGGTTTGAGAGTGCCAAGTGGGTCCTGAAAACTGACACTAAGAACAGTGGCTTCTGAGTTTTGTTTCCCAGGGAAAAAGCCTGTACAGTGGTTCAGGGTCCTGAGACCTTAAATTTCAGGGTGCCTCCTGGAATTCCGCCCCTCGCAGGATGCCTCCCAGACGCAAGGTGGCACAAGTGCCAACTTGGTCTGGTTTGAGAGTGTCAAGTGGGTCCTGAAAACTGACACCCAGAACAGTGCTTTGTGAATTTTGTTTCCCAGGGAAATACCCTGTAGAGGGGTTCAGGGTCCTGACGCCTTAAATATCAGGGTGCCTAGGTAAATTCTGCCTCTCGCAGGATGCCTCCCAAACGCAAGCTGGCACCAATGCATACTAGGTCTGGTTTGACAGTGCAGAGTGGGTCCTGCAAACTGACACCCAGAACAGTGGCTTCTGAGTTTTGTTTCCCAGGGAAAAAGCCTGTACAATGGTTCAGGTTCCTGCGGCCTTAATTTCCCGGGCGCCTCCTGGATATGCGCCTCTTCCAGGATTTTTCCCAGACGCTATGCGGCACCATTGCCCACTTAGTCTGGTTTGAGAGTGTCTAGTGGGTCCTGCAAACTGACATTAAGAACAGTGGCTTGTGAGTTTTGTTTCCCAGGGAAAAGGCCTGTACACTGGTTCAGGGGCCAGAAACTTTAAATGGCCGGGTGCCTTCTTAAATTCGGCCTCTCGCAGGATGCCTCCCAGACGCAAAGAGGCACCAGTGCCAACTTCATCTGGTTTGAGAGTGCCAAGTGATTCCTGAAAACTGACACCAAGAACAGTGGCTTCTGAGTTTTGTTTCCCAGGGAAAAAGCCATTACAATGGTTCAGGGTCCTGAGGCCTTAAATTGCCGGGAGCCTCTTGGAATTCGGCCCCTAGCAGGATGCCTCCCAGACGCAAAGTGGCACCCATGCCAACTTGGTCTGGTTTGAGAGTGCAAGCGGGTCCTGCAAACTGACAGTCAGAACAGTGGCTTGTGAGTTTTTTTTCTCTGGGAAATAGCCTGTACAGTGGTTCAGGGTCCTGAGGCCTTAAATGGCCAAGTGTTTCCCGTACTTCCGTGTCTTGCAGGATGCCTCCCAGACGCAATGTGGCACCAGTGCCAACTTGGTCTTGTTTGAGAGTGCCTAGTGGGTCCTTCAAACTGACACTCAGAACTGTGGCTTCTGAGATTTGTTTCCCAGGGAAAAAGCCTGTACAATGGTTCAGGGTCCTGAGGCCTTTAATGGCCAGGTGCCTCCTGGAATTCCGCCTCTCGCAGGATGCCTTTCAGACGAAGGGTGGCAGCAGTGCCAACTTGGTCTTGTTTGAGAGTGCCAAGTGGGTCCTGAAAACTGACACCCAGAAAAGTGGCTTCTGAGTTTTGTTTCCCATTGAAATAACCTGTAGAGTGGTTCAGGGTCCTACCGCGTTAAATTTCAGGGTGCCTCCTGGAATTCGGCCTCTCGCAGGATGCCACCCAGACGCAAGCTGGCACACGTGCCAACATGGTCTAGTTTGAGAGTGCCAAGAAGGTCCTGAAAACTGCCATCCAGACCAGTGGCTTTTGAGTTTTTTTTCCCCGGGAAAAACACTGTGAAGTGGTTCAGGGTCCTGAGGCCTTAAATGGCCACGTGCCTCGTCGAATTCCGCCTCTCTCAGGATGCCTCCCAGACGCAAGGTGGCTGCAGTGCCAACTCGGTCTTGTTTGAGAGTGCCTAGTGGGTCTTGAAAACTGACACCCAGAACAGTGGCTTGTGAGTTTTGTCTCCCAGGGAAAAGGCCTGTAGAATGTTTCAGGGGCCTGAAACTTTAAATGGCCGGGTGATTCCGGGAATTCCGCCTCTCGAACGATGCCTCCCAGATGCAAGGTGGCTGCAGTGCCAACTTGGTCTGGTTTGAGAGTGCCAAGTGGGTCCTGAAAACTGACACCCAGAACAGTGGTTTGTGAATTTTGTTTCCCAGGAAAATACCCTGTAGAGTGGTTCAGGGTCCTGAGGCCTTAAATTGCTGGGTACCTCCTGGAGATCCGCCTCTTGCAGGATTTTTCCCAGACGCTATGCGGCACCATTGCCCACTTAGTCTGGTTCGAGAGTGCCAAGTGGTTCCTGCAAACTGACTCCAAGAACAGTGGCTTCTGAGTTTTGTTTCCCAGGGAAAAAGCCATTACAGTGCTTCAGGGTCCTGAGGCCTTAAATGGCCAGGTGCCTTGTGGAATTCCGCCTCTCTCAGGATGACTCCCAGACGCAATGTGGCACCAGTGCCAACTTGGTCTGGTTTGAGAGTGCCTAGTGGGTCCTGCAAACTGACACCAAGAACAGTGGCTGCTGAGATTTGTTTCCCAGGGAAAAAGCCTGTACAATGGTTCAGAGTCCTGAGGCCTTAAATGGCCAGGTGCCTCCAAGGATTCGGCCTCTCGCAGGATGCCTTTCAGACGAAGGGTGGCAGCAGTGCCAACTTGGTCTTGTTTGAGAGTGCCAAGTGGGTCCTGAAAACTGACACCCAGAACAGTGGCTTCTGAGTTTTGGCTCCCACGGAAAAAGCCTGTACAGTGGTTCAGGGTCCTGAGGCCTTAAATTTCAAGGTCGCTCCTGGAATTCCGCCTCTCGCAGGATGCCTCTCAGACGTAAGGTGGCACAAGTGCCAACTTGGTCTGGTTTGAGAGTGTCAAGTGGGTCCTGAAAACTGACACCCAGAACAGTGGATTGTGAATTTTGTTTCCCAGGGAAATACCCTGTAGAGTAGTTCAGGGTCCTGAGGCCTTAAATTGCTGGGTGCCTCCTAGAGATCCGCCTCCTGCAGGATTTTTCCCAGACGCTATGCGGCACTATTGCCCACTTAGAATGGTTTGAGAGTGTCAAGTGGGTCCTGCAAACTTACAACAAGAACAGTGGCTTCTGAGTTTTGTTTCCCATTGAAAAAGCCTGTACAGTGGTTCAGGGTCCTGAGGCCGTAAATGGCCAGGTGCCTCCTGCAATTCGGCGTCTCGCAGGATGCCTCCCAGACGCAAAGTGGCACCTGTGCCAACATGGTCTGGTTTGAGAGTGCCAAGTGTGTCCTGCAAACTGACACCCAGAAGAGTGGCTTCTGAGTTTTGTTTCCCAGGGTAATACCCTGTGGAGTAGGTGCAGGGTCCTGAGGCATTAAATTTCAGGTTGCCTAGGTGAATTCCAACTCTCGCAGGATGCCTCCCAAACGCAAGCTGTCAAAAAGGCATACTAGGTCTGGTTTGACAGTGCCAAGTGGGTCCTGAAAACTGACACCCAGAACAGTGGCTTCTGAGTTTTGTTTCCCAGGGAAAAAGCCTGTACAATGGTTCAGGTTCCTGCGCCCTTAAATTCCCGGGTGCCTCCTGGAGATCCGCCTCTTGCAGGATTTTTCACAGACGCTATGTGGCACCATTGCCCACTTAGTCTGGTTTGAGAGTGCCAAGTGGGTCCTGCAAACTGACGCCGAGAACAGTGGCTTCTGAGTTTTGTTTCCCAGGGAAAAAGCCTGTACACTGGTTCAGGGTCCTGAGGCCTTAAATGGCCAGGTGCCACCGAGTATTCGGCCTCTCGCAGGATGCCTTTCAGACGAAGGGTGGCAGCAGTGCCAACTTGGTCTTGTTAGAGAGTGCCAAGTGGGTCCTGAAAACTGACACCCAGAACAGTGGCTTCTGAGTTTTGGCTCCCAGGGAAAAAGCCTGTACAGTGGTTCAGGGTCCTGAGGCCTTAAATGGCCAGGTGCCTCCTGGAATTCCGCGTCTCGCAGGATGCCTCCCAGACGCAATGTGGCACCTGTGCCAACAAGGTCTGGTTTGAGAGTGCCAAGTGGGTCCTGCAAACTGACACCGAGAACAGTGTCTTGTGAGTTTTGTTTCCAAGGGAAAAAGCCTGTAAACTGGTTCAGGGGTCTGAGGCCTTAAATGGCCGGGTGCCTTCTTGAATTCGGCCTCTCGCAGGATGCCTCCCAGACGCAATGTGACATCAGTGCCAACTTGGTCTTGTTTGAGAGTGCCTAGTGGGTCCTGAAAACTGACACCCAGAACAGTGGTTTGTGAATTTTGTTTCCCAGGGAAATACCCTGTAGAGTGGTTCAGGGTCCTGAGGCCTTAAATTGCTGGGTGCCTCCTGGAGATCCGCCTCTTGCAGGATTTTTCCCAGACGCTATGCGGCACCATTGCCCACTTAGTCTGGTTTGAGAGTGTCAACTGTGTCCTGCAAACTGACACCAAGAACATTGTCTTCCAAGTTTTGTTTCCCAGGGAAAAAGCCTGTAAAGTGGTTCAGGGTCCTGAGGCTTTAAATGGCCAAGATCCTCCTGGAATTCCGCCTCTCACAGGATGCCTCCCAGACACAAAGTGGCACCAGTGTCAACTTGGACTTGTTTGAGAGTGTCAAGCGTGTCCTGCAAACTGACACCAAGAACAGTGGCTTCTGAGTTTTTTTTCCCAGGGAAAAAGTCTGAACAATGGTTCAGGGTCCTGAGGCCTTAAATTGCTGGGTGCCTCCTAGAATTCCACCTCACACAGGATGCCTCCCAGATTCAAAGTGGCACCAGTGCCAACTTGGTCTTGTTTGAGAGTGCCTAGTGGGTCCTGAAAACTGACACCCAGAACAGTAGCTTCTGAGTTTTGTTTCGCATTGAAAAGGCCTGTACAGTGGTTCAGGGTCCTGAGGCCTTAAATTGCCGGGTGCCTCTTGGAATTCGACCCCTAGCAGGATGCCTCAAAGACGCAAAGTTGCTCCCGGCCCAACTTGGTCTTGTTTGAGAGTGCAAGCGGATCCTGCAAATTGACACTCAGAACAGTGGCTTGTGAGTTTTTTTTCTCTGGGAAATAGCCTGTACAGTGGTTCAGGGTCCTGAGGCCTTAAATTTCAGGGTCCCTCCTGGAGATCCGCCTCTCGCAGGATGTTTCCCAGATGCTTAGCGGCACCGGTGCTCACTTAGTCTGGTTCGAGAGTGCCAAGTGGGTCCTGCAAACTGACACCCAGAACAGTGGCTTCTGAGTTTTGTTTCCCAGGGAAAAAGCCAGTACATTGGTTAAGAGTCCTGAGGCCTTAAATGGCCAGGTGCCTCCTGGAATTCCGTGTCTCGCAGGATGCCTCCCATACACAATGTGGCAGCAGTGCCAACTTGGTCTGGTTTGAGAGTGCCAAGTGGGTCCTGAAAACTGACACTCAGAACAGTGGCTTCTCAGTTTTGGCTCCCAGGGAAATACCCAGCAGAGTGGTTCAGGGTCCTGCGGCCTTAAATTGCTGGGTGCCTCCTGGTGATCCGCCTCTTGCAGGATTTTTCCAAGATGCTATGCGGCACCATTGCCCACTTAGTCTGGTTTGAGAGTGTCTAGTGGGTCCTGCAAACTGACATCCAGAACAGTGGCTTCTGAGTTTTGTTTCCCAGGGAAAAAGCCTGTACTGTGGTTCAGAGACCTGAGGCCTTAAATGGCCAGGTGCCTCCTGGAATTCGGCCTCTCGCAGGATCACTTTCAGACGAAGGGGGGCAGCAGTGTCAACTTGGGCTGGTTTGAGAGTGCCAAGTGGGTCCTGAAAATTGACACCCAGAACAGTGGCTTCTGAGTTTTGTTTCCCAGGGAAAAGGCCTGTACAGTGGTTCAGGGGCCTGAAACTTTAAATGGCCGGGTGCCTTCTTGAATTCGGCCTCTCGAAGGATGCCTCTCAGACGCAATGTGACACCAGTGCCAACTTTTTCTTGTTTCAGAGTGCCTAGTGGGTCCTGAAAACTGACACCCAGAACAGTGGCTTGTGAGTTTTGTCTCCCAGGGAAAAGGCCTGTAGAATGTTTTAGGGGCCTGAGGCCTTAAATGGCCAGGTGCCTCCTGGAATTCCGCCTCTTGCAGGATGCCTCCCAGACACAAGGTGACACAAGTGCCAACTTGGTCTGGTTTGAGAGTGTCAAGTGGGTCCTGAAAACTGACACCCAGAACAGTGGCTTGTGAGTTTTGTTTCCCAGGGAAAAACACTGTACAGTGGTTCAGGGTCCTGAAGCCTTAAATGGCCAGGTGCCTCGTGGAATTCCGCCTCTCGCAGGATGACTCCCAGACGCAATGTGGCACCAGTGCCAACTTGGTCTGGTTTGAGAGTGCCAAGTGGGTCCGGAAAACTGACACCCAGAACAGTGGCTTGTGAGTTTTGTTTCCCAGGGAAAAACACTGTACAGTGGTTCAGGGTCCTGAAGCCTTAAATGGCCAGGTGCCTCGTGGAATTCCGCCTCTCGCAGGATGCCTCCCAGACACAAAGTGGCACCAGTGCCAACTTGGTCTGGTTTCAGAGTGCCTAGTGGGTCCTGAAAACTGACACCCAGAACAGTGGCTTCTGAGTTTTGTTTCCCAGGGAAATACCCTGTGGAGTGGTTCAGGGTCCTGAGGCATTAAATTTCAGGGTGCCTTCTGAATTTCGGCATCTCGAAGGATGCCTCCCAGACGCAAGGTGGCAGCAGTGCCAACTTGGTCTGGTTTGAGAGTGTCAAGTGTGTCCTGCATACTTACACCAAGAACAGTGGCTTCTGAGTTTTGTTTCCCAGGGAAAAAGCCTGTACAATGGTTCAGGGTTTTGAGGCCTTAAATTGCCGGGTGCCTCCTAGAATTCCACCTCACACAGGATGCCTCCCAGATGCAAAGTGGCACCAGTGCCAACTTGGTCTTGTTAAAGAGTGCCTAGTGGGTCCTGAAAACTGACACCCAGAACAGTGGCTTCTGAGTTTTGTTTCCCAGGGAAATACCCTGTGGAGTGGTTCAGGGTCCTGAGGCAAGAAATTTCAGGGTGCCTTCTGAAATTCGGCCTCTCGAAGGATGCCTCCCAAACGCAAGCTGGCACCAATGCACACTAGGCCTGGTTTGACAGTGCAGAGTGGGTCCTGCAAACTGAACAGTGGCTTGTGAGTTTTATTTCCCAGGGAAATACACTGTACAGTGGTTCAGGGTCCTGAAGCCTTAAATGGCCAGGTGCCTCGTGGAATTCCGCGTCTCGCAGGATGGCTCCCAGACGCAATGTGGCACCAGTGCCAACTTGGTCTGGTTTGAGAGTGCCAAGTGGGTCCTGAAAACTGACACCCAGAACAGTGGCTTCTGAGTTTTGTTTCCTAGGGAAATACCCTGTAGAGTGCTTCAGGGTCCTGCGGCCTTAAAATGCCGGGTGCCTCCTGGAGTTCTGCCTCTTGCAGGATTTTTCCGAGACGCTAAGTGGCACCATTGCCCACTTAGTCTGGTTTGAGTGTGTCACGTGGGTCCTGGAAATTGACACCAAGAACAGTGTCTTGTGAGTTTTGTTTCCCAGGGGAAAGGCCTCTACACTGGTTGAGGGGCCTGAGGCCTTAAATAGCCAGGTGCCTCCTGGAATTCGGCCTCACACAGGATGCCTCCCAGATGCAAGGTTTCACCAGTGCCGACTTGGTCTGATTTGAGAGTGCCAAGTGGGTCCTGAAAACTGACACCCAGAACAGTGGCTTCTGAGTTTTGTTTCCCAAGCAAATACCCTGTAGAGTGGTTCAGGGTCCTGTGGCCTTAAATGGCCGGGTGATTCCTGGAATTCCGCCTCTCGAAGGATGCCTCCCAGACGCAAGGTGGCTGCAGAGCCAAGTCTATCTGGTTTGAGCGTTCCAAGTGGGTCCTGAAAACTGACACCCAGAGCAGTGGCTTCTGAGTTTTGTTTCCCAGGGAAAAAGCCTGTACAATGGTTCAGGGTCTTGAGGCCTTAAATATCAGGATGACTAGGTGAATTCCGCCTCTCGCAGGATGCCACCCAGACGCAAGCTGGCACCAATGCATACTAGGTCTGGTTTGAGAGTGCCTAGTGGGTCCTGCAAACTGACATCCAGAACAGTGGCTTCTGAGTTTTGTTTCCCAGGGAAAAAGCCTGTACAGTCGTTCAGGGTCTTGAGGCCTTAAATGGCCAGGTGCCTCCTGGAATTCCGCGTCTCGCAGGATGCCTCCCAGACGCAAAGTGGCACCAGTGCCAACTTGGTCTGGTTTGAGAGTGCCAAGTGGGTCCTGAAAACTGACACCCAGAACAGTGGCTTGTGAATTTTGTTTCCCAGGAAAATACCCTGTAGAGTGGTTCAGGGTCCTGAGGCCTTAAATGGCCACGTGCCTCGTCGAATTCCGCCTCTCTCAGGATGCCTCCCAGACGCAAGGTGGCTGCAGTGCCAACTTGGTCTTGTTTGAGAGTGCCTAGTGGGTCCTGAAAACTGACACCCAGAACAGTGGCTTGTGAGTTTTGTCTCCCAGGGAAAAGGCCTGTAGAATGTTTCAGGGGCCTGAAACTTTAAATGGCCGGGTGATTCCTGGAATTCCGCCTCTTGAAGGATGCCTCCCAGGCGCAAGGTGGCTGCAGTGCCAACTTGGTCTGGTTTGAGAGTGCCAAGTGGGTCCTGAAAACTGACACCCAGAACAGTGGCTTCTGAGTTTTGTTTCCCAGGGAAAAAGCCTGTGCAGTGGTTCAGGTTCCAGCGGCCTTAAATGCCCGGGTGCCTCCTGGAGATCCGGCTCTTGCAGGACTTTTCCCAGACGCTATGCGGCACCATTGCCCACTTAGTCTGGTTTGAGAGTGCCAAGAGGGTCCTGAAAACTGACACCCAGAAGAGTGGCTTCTGAGTTTTGTTTCCCAGGGAAATACCCTGTAGAGTGGTTCAGGGTCCTGAGGCCTTAAATTGCCGGGTACCTCCTGGAGATCCGCCTCTTGCAGGATTTTTCCCAGACGCTATGCGGCACCATTGCCCACTTAGTCTGGTTCGAGAGTGCCAAGTGGGTCCTGCAAACTGACACCCAGAACAGTGGCTTCTGAGTTTTGTTTCCCAGGGAAAAAGCCATTACAGTGGTTCAGGGTCCTGAGGCCTTAAATGGCCAGGTGCCTCCTGGAATTCCGCCTCTCTCAGGATGACTCCCAGACGCAATGTGGCACCAGTGCCAACTTGGTCTGGTTTGAGAGTGCCAAGTGGGTCCTGCAAACAGACACCCAGAACAGTGGCTTCTGAGTTTTGTTTCCCAGGGAAAAAGCCTGTACAATGGTTCAGGTTCCTGCGGCCTTAAATTCCAGGGTGCCTCCTGGAGATCCGGCTCTTGCAGGATTTTTCACAGACGCTATGCGGCACCATTGCCCACTTAGTCTTGTTAGAGAGTGCCAAGTGGGTCCTGAAAACTGACATCCAGAAGAGTGGCTTCTGAGTTTTGTTTCCCAGGGAAAAAGCCTGTACACTGGATCAGGGTCCTGAGGCCTTAAATGGCCAGATGCCTCCGGGAATTCGGCCTCTCGCAGGATGCCTTTCAGACGAAGGGTGGCAGCAGTGCCAACTTGGTCTTGTTTGAGAGTGCCTAGTTGGTCCTGAAAACTGACATCCAGAACAGTGGCTTCTGAGTTTTGGCTCCCAGGGAAAAACACTGTACAGTGGTTCAGGGTCCTGAGGCCTTAAATGGCCAGGTGCCTCCTGGAATTCCGCGTCTCGCAGGATGCCTCCAAGACGCAATGTGGCACCTGTGCCAACATGATCTGGTTTGAGAGTGCCAAGCGGGTCCTGCAAACTTACACCAAGAACAGTGCCTGCTGAGATTTGTTTCCCAGGGAAAAAGCCTGTAAAGTGGTTCAGGGGCCTGAAACTTTAAATGGCCGGGTGCCTTCTTGAATTCAGCCTCTCGCAGGATGCCTCCCAGACGCAATGTGACACCAGTGCCAACTTGGTCTTGTTTGAGAGTGCCTAGTGGGTCCTGAAAACTGACACCCAGAACAGTAGCTTGTGAGTTTTGTCTCCCAGGGAAAAGGCCTGTAGAATGTTTCAGGGGCCTGAGGCCTTAAATGGCCAGGTGCCTCCTGGAATTCCGCCTCTCGCAGGATGCCTCGCAGACGCAAGGTGGCACAAGTGCCAACTTGGTCTGGTTTGAGAGTGTCAAGTGGGTCCTGAAAACTGACACCCAGAACAGTGGTTTGTGAATTTTGTTTCCCAGGGAAAAGGCCTGTAGAGTGGTTCAGGGTCCTGAGGCCTTAAATTGCCGGGTGCCTCCTGGAGATCCGCCTCTTGCAGGATTTTTCTCAGACGCTATGCGGCACCATTACCCACTTAGTCTGGTTTGAGAGTGTCAACTGTGTCCTGAAAACTGACACCAAGAACATTGTCTTCTGAGTTTTGTTTCCCAGGGAAAAAGCCTGTAAAATGGTTCAGGTTCCTGAGGCTTTAAATGGCCAAGTTCCTCCTAGAATTCCGCCTCTCTCAGGATGCCTCCCAGACACAAGGTGACACTAGTGCCAACTTGGTCTGGTTGGTGAGTGTCAAGTGTGTCCTGCATACTGACACCAAGAACAGTGGCTTCTGAGTTTTGTTTCCCAGGGAAAAAGCCTGTACAATGGTTCAGGGTTTTGAGGCCTTAAATGGCCGGGTGCCTCCTAGAATTCCACCTCACACAGGATGCCTCCCAGATGCAAAGTGGCACCAGTGCCAACTTGGTCTTGTTAAAGAGTGCCTAGTGGGTCCTGAAAACTGACACCCAGAACAGTGGCTTCTGAGTTTTGTTTCCCAGGGAAATACCCTGTGGAGTGGTTCAGGGTCCTGAGGCAAGAAATTTCAGGGTTCCTTCTGAAATTCGGCCTCTCGAAGGATGCCTCCCAAACGCAAGCTGGCACCAATGCATACTAGGTCTGGTTTGACAGTGCAGAGTGGGTCCTGCAAACTGACACCCAGAACAGTGGCTTGTGAATTTTGTTTCCCAGGGAAATACCCTGTACAATGGTTCAGGGTCTTGAGGCCTTAAATATCAGGGTGCCAAGGTGCATTCAGCCTCTCGCCGGTTGCCTCCCAAACGCAAGCTGGCTCCAATGCATACTAGGTCTGGTTTGACAGTGCAGAGTGGGTCCTGCAAACTGAACAGTGGCTTGTGAGTTTTATTTCCCAGGGAAAAACACTGTACAGTGGTTCAGGGTCCTGAAGCCTTAAATGGCCAGGTGCCTCGTGGAATTCCGCCTCTCGCAGGATGACTCCCAGACGCAATGTGGCACCAGTGCCAACCTGGTCTGGTTTGAGAGTGCCAAGTGGGTCCTGAAAACTGACACCCAGAATAGTGTCTTCTGAGTTTTGTTTCCCAGGGAAATACCCTGTAGAGTGCTTCAGGGTCCTGCGGCCTTAAAATGCCGGGTGCCTCCTGGAGTTCTGCCTCTTGCAGGATTTTTCCGAGACGCTAAGTGGCACCATTGCCCACTTAGTCTGGTTTGAGTGTGTCACGTGGGTCCTGGAAACTGACACCAAGAACAGTGGCTTCTGAGTTTTGTTTCCCAAGCAAATACCCTGTGGAGTGGTTCAGGGTCCTGAGGCCTTAAATTTCAAGGTCGCTCCTGGAATTCCGCCTCTCGCAGGATGCCTCTCAGACGTAAGGTGGCACAAGTGCCAACTTGGTCTGGTTTGAGAGTGTCAAGTGGGTCCTGAAAACTGACACCCAGAACAGTGGATTGTGAATTTTGTTTCCCAGGGAAATACCCTGTAGAGTAGTTCAGGGTCCTGAGGCCTTAAATTGCTGGGTGCCTCCTGGAGATCCGCCTCCTGCAGGATTTTTCCCAGACGCTATGCGGCACTATTGCCCACTTAGAATGGTTTGAGAGTGTCAAGTGGGTCCTGCAAACTTACACCAAGAACAGTGGCTTCTGAGTTTTGTTTCCCATTGAAAAAGCCTGTACAGTGGTTCAGGGTCCTGAGGCCGTAAATGGCCAGGTGCCTCCTGCAATTCGGCGTCTCGCAGGATGCCTCCCAGACGCAAAGTGGCACCTGTGCCAACATGGTCTGGTTTGAGAGTGCCAAGTGTGTCCTGCAAACTGACACCCAGAAGAGTGGCTTCTGAGTTTTGTTTCCCAGGGTAATACCCTGTGGAGTAGGTGCAGGGTCCTGAGGCATTAAATTTCAGGTTGCCTAGGTGAATTCCAACTCTCGCAGGATGCCTCCCAAACGCAAGCTGTCAAAAAGGCATACTAGGTCTGGTTTGACAGTGCCAAGTGGGTCCTGAAAACTGACACCCAGAACAGTGGCTTCTGAGTTTTGTTTCCCAGGGAAAAAGCCTGTACAATGGTTCAGGTTCCTGCGCCCTTAAATTCCCGGGTGCCTCCTGGAGATCCGCCTCTTGCAGGATTTTTCACAGACGCTATGTGGCACCATTGCCCACTTAGTCTGGTTTGAGAGTGCCAAGTGGGTCCTGCAAACTGACGCCGAGAACAGTGGCTTCTGAGTTTTGTTTCCCAGGGAAAAAGCCTGTACACTGGTTCAGGGTCCTGAGGCCTTAAATGGCCAGGTGCCACCGGGTATTCGGCCTCTCGCAGGATGCCTTTCAGACGAAGGGTGGCAGCAGTGCCAACTTGGTCTTGTTAGAGAGTGCCAAGTGGGTCCTGAAAACTGACACCCAGAACAGTGGCTTCTGAGTTTTGGCTCCCAGGGAAAAAGCCTGTACAGTGGTTCAGGGTCCTGAGGCCTTAAATGGCCAGGTGCCTCCTGGAATTCCGCGTCTCGCAGGATGCCTCCCAGACGCAATGTGGCACCTGTGCCAACAAGGTCTGGTTTGAGAGTGCCAAGTGGGTCCTGCAAACTGACACCGAGAACAGTGTCTTGTGAGTTTTGTTTCCAAGGGAAAAAGCCTGTAAACTGGTTCAGGGGTCTGAGGCCTTAAATGGCCGGGTGCCTTCTTGAATTCGGCCTCTCGCAGGATGCCTCCCAGACGCAATGTGACATCAGTGCCAACTTGGTCTTGTTTGAGAGTGCCTAGTGGGTCCTGAAAACTGACACCCAGAACAGTGGTTTGTGAATTTTGTTTCCCAGGGAAATACCCTGTAGAGTGGTTCAGGGTCCTGAGGCCTTAAATTGCTGGGTGCCTCCTGGAGATCCGCCTCTTGCAGGATTTTTCCCAGACGCTATGCGGCACCATTGCCCACTTAGTCTGGTTTGAGAGTGTCAACTGTGTCCTGCAAACTGACACCAAGAACATTGTCTTCCAAGTTTTGTTTCCCAGGGAAAAAGCCTGTAAAGTGGTTCAGGGTCCTGAGGCTTTAAATGGCCAAGATCCTCCTGGAATTCCGCCTCTCACAGGATGCCTCCCAGACACAAAGTGGCACCAGTGTCAACTTGGACTTGTTTGAGAGTGTCAAGCGTGTCCTGCAAACTGACACCAAGAACAGTGGCTTCTGAGTTTTTTTTCCCAGGGAAAAAGTCTGAACAATGGTTCAGGGTCCTGAGGCCTTAAATTGCTGGGTGCCTCCTAGAATTCCACCTCACACAGGATGCCTCCCAGATTCAAAGTGGCACCAGTGCCAACTTGGTCTTGTTTGAGAGTGCCTAGTGGGTCCTGAAAACTGACACCCAGAACAGTAGCTTCTGAGTTTTGTTTCGCATTGAAAAGGCCTGTACAGTGGTTCAGGGTCCTGAGGCCTTAAATTGCCGGGTGCCTCTTGGAATTCGACCCCTCGCAGGATGCCTCAAAGACGCAAAGTTGCTCCCGGCCCAACTTGGTCTTGTTTGAGAGTGCAAGCGGATCCTGCAAATTGACACTCAGAACAGTGGCTTGTGAGTTTTTTTCTCTGGGAAATAGCCTGTACAGTGGTTCAGGGTCCTGAGGCCTTAAATTTCAGGGTCCCTCCTGGAGATCCGCCTCTCGCAGGATGTTTCCCAGATGCTTAGCGGCACCGGTGCTCACTTAGTCTGGTTCGAGAGTGCCAAGTGGGTCCTGCAAACTGACACCCAGAACAGTGGCTTCTGAGTTTTGTTTCCCAGGGAAAAAGCCAGTACATTGGTTAAGAGTCCTGAGGCCTTAAATGGCCAGGTGCCTCCTGGAATTCCGTGTCTCGCAGGATGCCTCCCAGACGCAATGTGGCAGCAGTGCCAACTTGGTCTGGTTTGAGAGTGCCAAGTGGGTCCTGAAAACTGACACTCAGAACAGTGGCTTCTCAGTTTTGGCTCCCAGGGAAATACCCAGCAGAGTGGTTCAGGGTCCTGCGGCCTTAAATTGCTGGGTGCCTCCTGGTGATCCGCCTCTTGCAGGATTTTTCCAAGATGCTATGCGGCACCATTGCCCACTTAGTCTGGTTTGAGAGTGTCTAGTGGGTCCTGCAAACTGACATCCAGAACAGTGGCTTCTGAGTTTTGTTTCCCAGGGAAAAAGCCTGTACTGTGGTTCAGAGACCTGAGGCCTTAAATGGCCAGGTGCCTCCTGGAATTCGGCCTCTCGCAGGATCACTTTCAGACGAAGGGGGGCAGCAGTGTCAACTTGGGCTGGTTTGAGAGTGCCAAGTGGGTCCTGAAAATTGACACCCAGAACAGTGGCTTCTGAGTTTTGTTTCCCAGGGAAAAGGCCTGTACACTGGTTCAGGGGCCTGAAACTTTAAATGGCCGGGTGCCTTCTTGAATTCGGCCTCTCGAAGGATGCCTCTCAGACGCAATGTGACACCAGTGCCAACTTTTTCTTGTTTCAGAGTGCCTAGTGGGTCCTGAAAACTGACACCCAGAACAGTGGCTTGTGAGTTTTGTCTCCCAGGGAAAAGGCCTGTAGAATGTTTCAGGGGCCTGAGGCCTTAAATGGCCAGGTGCCTCCTGGAATTCCGCCTCTTGCAGGATGCCTCCCAGACACAAGGTGACACAAGTGCCAACTTGGTCTGGTTTGAGAGTGTCAAGTGGGTCCTGAAAACTGACACCCAGAACAGTGGCTTGTGAGTTTTGTTTCCCAGGGAAAAACACTGTACAGTGGTTCAGGGTCCTGAAGCCTTAAATGGCCAGGTGCCTCGTGGAATTCCGCCTCTCGCAGGATGACTCCCAGACGCAATGTGGCACCAGTGCCAACTTGGTCTGGTTTGAGAGTGCCAAGTGGGTCCGGAAAACTGACACCCAGAACAGTGGCTTGTGAGTTTTGTTTCCCAGGGAAAAACACTGTACAGTGGTTCAGGGTCCTGAAGCCTTAAATGGCCAGGTGCCTCGTGGAATTCCGCCTCTCGCAGGATGCCTCCCAGACACAAAGTGGCACCAGTGCCAACTTGGTCTGGTTTCAGAGTGCCTAGTGGGTCCTGAAAACTGACACCCAGAACAGTGGCTTCTGAGTTTTGTTTCCCAGGGAAATACCCTGTGGAGTGGTTCAGGGTCCTGAGGCATTAAATTTCAGGGTGCCTTCTGAATTTCGGCATCTCGAAGGATGCCTCCCAGACGCAAGGTGGCAGCAGTGCCAACTTGGTCTGGTTTGAGAGTGTCAAGTGTGTCCTGCATACTGACACCAAGAACAGTGGCTTCTGAATTTTGTTTCCCAGGGAAAAAGCCTGTACAATGGTTCAGGGTTTTGAGGCCTTAAATTGCCGGGTGCCTCCTAGAATTCCACCTCACACAGGATGCCTCCCAGATGCAAAGTGGCACCAGTGCCAACTTGGTCTTGTTAAAGAGTGCCTAGTGGGTCCTGAAAACTGACACCCAGAACAGTGGCTTCTGAGTTTTGTTTCCCAGGGAAATACCCTGTGGAGTGGTTCAGGGTCCTGAGGCAAGAAATTTCAGGGTGCCTTCTGAAATTCGGCCTCTCGAAGGATGCCTCCCAAACGCAAGCTGGCACCAATGCACACTAGGCCTGGTTTGACAGTGCAGAGTGGGTCCTGCAAACTGAACAGTGGCTTGTGAGTTTTATTTCCCAGGGAAATACACTGTACAGTGGTTCAGGGTCCTGAAGCCTTAAATGGCCAGGTGCCTCGTGGAATTCCGCGTCTCGCAGGATGGCTCCCAGACGCAATGTGGCACCAGTGCCAACTTGGTCTGGTTTGAGAGTGCCAAGTGGGTCCTGAAAACTGACACCCAGAAGAGTGGCTTCTGAGTTTTGTTTCCTAGGGAAATACCCTGTAGAGTGCTTCAGGGTCCTGCGGCCTTAAAATGCCGGGTGCCTCCTGGAGTTCTGCCTCTTGCAGGATTTTTCCGAGACGCTAAGTGGCACCATTGCCCACTTAGTCTGGTTTGAGTGTGTCACGTGGGTCCTGGAAATTGACACCAAGAACAGTGTCTTGTGAGTTTTGTTTCCCAGGGGAAAGGCCTCTACACTGGTTGAGGGGCCTGAGGCCTTAAATAGCCAGGTGCCTCCTGGAATTCGGCCTCACACAGGATGCCTCCCAGATGCAAGGTTTCACCAGTGCCGACTTGGTCTGATTTGAGAGTGCCAAGTGGGTCCTGAAAACTGACACCCAGAACAGTGGCTTCTGAGTTTTGTTTCCCAAGCAAATACCCTGTGGAGTGGTTCAGGGTCCTGTGGCCTTAAATGGCCGGGTGATTCCTGGAATTCCGCCTCTCGAAGGATGCCTCCCAGACGCAAGGTGGCTGCAGAGCCAAGTCTATCTGGTTTGAGCGTTCCAAGTGGGTCCTGAAAACTGACACCCAGAGCAGTGGCTTCTGAGTTTTGTTTCCCAGGGAAAAAGCCTGTACAATGGTTCAGGGTCTTGAGGCCTTAAATATCAGGATGACTAGGTGAATTCCGCCTCTCGCAGGATGCCACCCAGACGCAAGCTGGCACCAATGCATACTAGGTCTGGTTTGAGAGTGCCTAGTGGGTCCTGCAAACTGACATCCAGAACAGTGGCTTCTGAGTTTTGTTTCCCAGGGAAAAAGCCTGTACAGTCGTTCAGGGTCTTGAGGCCTTAAATGGCCAGGTGCCTCCTGGAATTCCGCGTCTCGCAGGATGCCTCCCAGACGCAAAGTGGCACCAGTGCCAACTTGGTCTGGTTTGAGAGTGCCAAGTGGGTCCTGAAAACTGACACCCAGAACAGTGGCTTGTGAATTTTGTTTCCCAGGAAAATACCCTGTAGAGTGGTTCAGGGTCCTGAGGCCTTAAATGGCCACGTGCCTCGTCGAATTCCGCCTCTCTCAGGATGCCTCCCAGACGCAAGGTGGCTGCAGTGCCAACTTGGTCTTGTTTGAGAGTGCCTAGTGGGTCCTGAAAACTGACACCCAGAACAGTGGCTTGTGAGTTTTGTCTCCCAGGGAAAAGGCCTGTAGAATGTTTCAGGGGCCTGAAACTTTAAATGGCCGGGTGATTCCTGGAATTCCGCCTCTTGAAGGATGCCTCCCAGGCGCAAGGTGGCTGCAGTGCCAACTTGGTCTGGTTTGAGAGTGCCAAGTGGGTCCTGAAAACTGACACCCAGAACAGTGGCTTCTGAGTTTTGTTTCCCAGGGAAAAAGCCTGTGCAATGGTTCAGGTTCCAGCGGCCTTAAATGCCCGGGTGCCTCCTGGAGATCCGGCTCTTGCAGGACTTTTCCCAGACGCTATGCGGCACCATTGCCCACTTAGTCTGGTTTGAGAGTGCCAAGTGGGTCCTGAAAACTGACACCCAGAACAGTGGCTTCTGAGTTTTGTTTCCCAGGGAAATACCCTGTAGAGTGGTTCAGGGTCCTGAGGCCTTAAATTGCCGGGTACCTCCTGGAGATCCGCCTCTTGCAGGATTTTTCCCAGACGCTATGCGGCACCATTGCCCACTTAGTCTGGTTCGAGAGTGCCAAGTGGGTCCTGCAAACTGACACCCAGAACAGTGGCTTCTGAGTTTTGTTTCCCAGGGAAAAAGCCATTACCGTGGTTCAGGGTCCTGAGGCCTTAAATGGCCAGGTGCCTCCTGGAATTCCGCCTCTCTCAGGATGACTCCCAGACGCAATGTGGCACCAGTGCCAACTTGGTCTGGTTTGAGAGTGCCAAGTGGGTCCTGCAAACAGACACCCAGAACAGTGGCTTCTGAGTTTTGTTTCCCAGGGAAAAAGCCTGTACAATGGTTCAGGTTCCTGCGGCCTTAAATTCCAGGGTGCCTCCTGGAGATCCGGCTCTTGCAGGATTTTTCACAGACGCTATGCGGCACCATTGCCCACTTAGTCTTGTTAGAGAGTGCCAAGTGGGTCCTGAAAACTGACATCCAGAAGAGTGGCTTCTGAGTTTTGTTTCCCAGGGAAAAAGCCTGTACACTGGATCAGGGTCCTGAGGCCTTAAATGGCCAGGTGCCTCCGGGAATTCGGCCTCTCGCAGGATGCCTTTCAGACGAAGGGTGGCAGCAGTGCCAACTTGGTCTTGTTTGAGAGTGCCTAGTTGGTCCTGAAAACTGACATCCAGAACAGTGGCTTCTGAGTTTTGGCTCCCAGGGAAAAACACTGTACAGTGGTTCAGGGTCCTGAGGCCTTAAATGGCCAGGTGCCTCCTGGAATTCCGCGTCTCGCAGGATGCCTCCAAGACGCAATGTGGCACCTGTGCCAACATGATCTGGTTTGAGAGTGCCAAGCGGGTCCTGCAAACTTACACCAAGAACAGTGCCTGCTGAGATTTGTTTCCCAGGGAAAAAGCCTGTAAAGTGGTTCAGGGGCCTGAAACTTTAAATGGCCGGGTGCCTTCTTGAATTCAGCCTCTCGCAGGATGCCTCCCAGACGCAATGTGACACCAGTGCCAACTTGGTCTTGTTTGAGAGTGCCTAGTGGGTCCTGAAAACTGACACCCAGAACAGTAGCTTGTGAGTTTTGTCTCCCAGGGAAAAGGCCTGTAGAATGTTTCAGGGGCCTGAGGCCTTAAATGGCCAGGTGCCTCCTGGAATTCCGCCTCTCGCAGGATGCCTCGCAGACGCAAGGTGGCACAAGTGCCAACTTGGTCTGGTTTGAGAGTGTCAAGTGGGTCCTGAAAACTGACACCCAGAACAGTGGTTTGTGAATTTTGTTTCCCAGGGAAAAGGCCTGTAGAGTGGTTCAGGGTCCTGAGGCCTTAAATTGCCGGGTACCTCCTGGAGATCCGCCTCTTGCAGGATTTTTCTCAGACGCTATGCGGCACCATTACCCACTTAGTCTGGTTTGAGAGTGTCAACTGTGTCCTGAAAACTGACACCAAGAACATTGTCTTCTGAGTTTTGTTTCCCAGGGAAAAAGCCTGTAAAATGGTTCAGGGTCCTGAGGCTTTAAATGGCCAAGTTCCTCCTAGAATTCCGCCTCTCTCAGGATGCCTCCCAGACACAAGGTGACACTAGTGCCAACTTGGTCTGGTTGGTGAGTGTCAAGTGTGTCCTGCATACTGACACCAAGAACAGTGGCTTCTGAGTTTTGTTTCCCAGGGAAAAAGCCTGTACAATGGTTCAGGGTTTTGAGGCCTTAAATGGCCGGGTGCCTCCTAGAATTCCACCTCACACAGGATGCCTCCCAGATGCAAAGTGGCACCAGTGCCAACTTGGTCTTGTTAAAGAGTGCCTAGTGGGTCCTGAAAACTGACACCCAGAACAGTGGCTTCTGAGTTTTGTTTCCCAGGGAAATACCCTGTGGAGTGGTTCAGGGTCCTGAGGCAAGAAATTTCAGGGTTCCTTCTGAAATTCGGCCTCTCGAAGGATGCCTCCCAAACGCAAGCTGGCACCAATGCATACTAGGTCTGGTTTGACAGTGCAGAGTGGGTCCTGCAAACTGACACCCAGAACAGTGGCTTGTGAATTTTGTTTCCCAGGGAAATACCCTGTACAATGGTTCAGGGTCTTGAGGCCTTAAATATCAGGGTGCCAAGGTGCATTCAGCCTCTCGCCGGTTGCCTCCCAAACGCAAGCTGGCTCCAATGCATACTAGGTCTGGTTTGACAGTGCAGAGTGGGTCCTGCAAACTGAACAGTGGCTTGTGAGTTTTATTTCCCAGGGAAAAACACTGTACAGTGGTTCAGGGTCCTGAAGCCTTAAATGGCCAGGTGCCTCGTGGAATTCCGCCTCTCGCAGGATGACTCCCAGACGCAATGTGGCACCAGTGCCAACCTGGTCTGGTTTGAGAGTGCCAAGTGGGTCCTGAAAACTGACACCCAGAATAGTGGCTTCTGAGTTTTGTTTCCCAGGGAAATACCCTGTAGAGTGCTTCAGGGTCCTGCGGCCTTAAAATGCCGGGTGCCTCCTGGAGTTCTGCCTCTTGCAGGATTTTTCCGAGACGCTAAGTGGCACCATTGCCCACTTAGTCTGGTTTGAGTGTGTCACGTGGGTCCTGGAAACTGACACCAAGAACAGTGGCTTCTGAGTTTTGTTTCCCAAGCAAATACCCTGTGGAGTGGTTCAGGGTCCTGTGGCTTTAAATGGCCGGGTGATTCCAGGAATTCCGCCTCTCGAAGGATGCCTCCCAGACGCAAGGTGGCTGCAGAGCCAAGTCTTTCTGCTTTGAGCGTTCCAAGTGGGTCCTGAAAACTGACACCCAGAACAGTGGCTTCTGAGTTTTGTTTCCCAAGCAAATACCCTGTGGAGTGGTTCAGTGTCCTGTGGCCTTTAATGGCTGGGTGATTCCTGGAATTCCGCCTCTCGAAGGATGCCTCCCAGACGCAAGGTGGCTGCAGAGCCAAGTCTATCTGGTTTGAGCGTTCCAAGTGGGTCCTGAAAACTGACACCCAGAGCAGTGGCTTCTGAGTTTTGTTTCCCAGGGAAAAAGCCTGTACAATGGTTCAGGGTCTTGAGGCCATAAATATCAGGATGACTAGGTGAATTCCGCATCTCGCAGGATGCTTCCCAGACGCAAGCTGGCACCAATGCATACTAGATCTGGTTTGAGAGTGCCTAGTGGGTCCTGCAAACTGACATCCAGAACAGTGGCTTCTGAGTTTTGTTTCCCAGGGAAAAAGCCTGTACAGTCGTTCAGGGTCTTGAGGCCTTAAATGGCCAGGTGCCTCCTGGAATTCCGCGTCTCGCAGGATGCCTCCCAGACGCAAAGTGGCACCAGTGCCAACTTGGTCTGGTTTGAGAGTGCCAAGTGGGTCCTGAAAACTGACACCCAGAACAGTGGCTTGTGAATTTTGTTTCCCAGGAAAATACCCTGTAGAGTGGTTCAGGGTCCTGAGGCCTTAAATGGCCACGTGCCTCGTCGAATTCCGCCTCTCTCAGGATGCCTCCCAGACGCAAGGTGGCTGCAGTGCCAACTTGGTCTTGTTTGAGAGTGCCTAGTGGGTCCTGAAACCTGACACCCAGAACAGTGGCTTGTGAGTTTTGTCTCCCAGGGAAAAGGCCTGTAGAATGTTTCAGGGGCCTGAAACTTTAAATGGCCGGGTGATTCCTGGAATTCCGCCTCTTGAAGGATGCCTCCCAGACGCAAGGTGGCTGCAGTGCCAACTTGGTCTGGTTTGAGAGTGCCAAGTGGGTCCTGAAAACTGACACCCAGAACAGTGGCTTCTGAGTTTTGTTTCCCAGGGAAAAAGCCTGTGCAATGGTTCAGGTTCCAGCGGCCTTAAATGCCCGGGTGCCTCCTGGAGATCCGGCTCTTGCAGGACTTTTCCCAGACGCTATGCGGCACCATTGCCCACTAAGTCTGGTTTGATAGTGCCAAGTGGGTCCTGAAAACTGACATCCAGAAGAGTGGCTTCTGAGTTTTGTTTCCCAGGGAAATACCCTGTAGAGTGGTTCACGGTCCTGAGGCCTTAAATTGCCGGGTACCTCCTGGAGATCCGCCTCTTGCAGGATTTTTCCCAGACGCAATGTGGCACCAGTGCCAACTTGGTCTGGTTTGAGAGTGCCAAGTGGGTCCTGCAAACTGACACCCAGAACAGTGGCTTCTGAGTTTTGTTTCCCAGGGAAAAAGCCTGTACAATGGTTCAGGTTCCTGCGGCCTTAAATTCCAGGGTGCCTCCTGGAGATCCGGCTCTTGCAGGATTTTTCACAGACGCTATGCGGCACCATTGCCCACTTAGTCTGGTTAGAGAGTGCCAAGTGGGTCCTGAAAACTGACATCCAGAAGAGTGGCTTCTGAGTTTTGTTTCCCAGGGAAAAAGCCTGTACACTGGATCAGGGTCCTGAGGCCTTAAATGGCCAGGTGCCTCCGGGAATTCGGCCTCTCGCAGGATGCCTTTCAGACGAAGGGTGGCAGCAGTGCCAACTTGGTCTTGTTTGAGAGTGCCTAGTTGGTCCTGAAAACTGACACCCAGAACAGTGGCTTCTGAGTTTTGGCTCCCAGGGAAAAAGCCTGTACAGTGGTTCAGGGTCCTGAGGCCTTAAATGGCCAGGTGCCTCCTGGAATTCCGCGTCTCGCAGGATGCCTCCAAGACGCAATGTGGCACCTGTGCCAACATGGTCTGGTTTGAGAGTGCCAAGTGGGTCCTGCAAACTTACACCAAGAACAGTGCCTGCTGAGATTTGTTTCCCAGGGAAAAAGCCTGTACAGTCGTTCAGAGTCTTGAGGCCTTAAATGGCCAGGTGCCTCCTGGAATTCCGCGTCTCGCAGGATGCCTCCCAGACGCAAAGTGGCACCAGTGCCAACTTGGTCTGGTTTGAGAGTGCCAAGTGGGTCCTGAAAACTGACACCCAGAACAGTGGCTTGTGAATTTTGTTTCCCAGGAAAATACCCTGTAGAGTGGTTCAGGGTCCTGAGGCCTTAAATGGCCACGTGCCTCGTCGAATTCCGCCTCTCTCAGGATGCCTCCCAGACGCAAGGTGGCTGCAGTGCCAACTTGGTCTGGTTTGAGAGTGCCAAGTGGGTCCTGCAAACTGACACCCAGAACAGTGGCTTGTGAGTTTTGTCTCCCAGGGAAAAGGCCTGTAGAATGTTTCAGCGGCCTGAAACTTTAAATGGCCGGGTGATTCCTGGAATTCCGCCTCTTGAAGGATGCCTCCCAGACGCAAGGTGGCTGCAGTGCCAACTTGTGCTGGTTTGAGAGTGCCAAGTGGGTCCTGAAAACTGACACTCAGAACAGTGGCTTCTGAGTTTTGTTTCCCAGGGAAAAAGCCTGTGCAATGGTTCAGGTTCCAGCGGCCTTAAATGCCCGGGTGCCTCCTGGAGATCCGGCTCTTGCAGGACTTTTCCCAGACGCTATGCGGCACCATTGCCCACTTAGTCTGGTTTGAGAGTGCCAAGTGGGTCCTGAAAACTGACACTCAGAACAGTGGCTTCTGAGTTTTGTTTCCCAGGGAAATACCCTGTAGAGTGGTTCAGGGTCCTGAGGCCTTAAATTGCCGGGTACCTCCTGGAGATCCGCCTCTTGCAGGATTTTTCCCAGACGCTATGCGGCACCATTGCCCACTTAGTCTGGTTCGAGAGTGCCAAGTGGGTCCTGCAAACTGACACCCAGAACAGTGGCTTCTGAGTTTTGTTTCCCAGGGAAAAAGCCATTACAGTGGTTCAGGGTCCTGAGGCCTTAAATGGCCAGGTGCCTTGTGGAATTCCGCCTCTCTCAGGATGACTCCCAGACGCAATGTGGCACCAGTGCCAACTTGGTCTGGTTTGAGAGTGCCAAGTGGGTCCTGCAAACTGACACCCAGAACAGTGGCTTCTGAGTTTTGTTTCCCAGGGAAAAAGCCTGTACAATGGTTCAGGTTCCTGCGGCCTTAAATTCCAGGGTGCCTCCTGGAGATCCGGCTCTTGCAGGATTTTTCACAGACGCTATGCGGCACCATTGCCCACTTAGTCTGGTTAGAGAGTGCCAAGTGGGTCCTGAAAACTGACATCCAGAAGAGTGGCTTCTGAGTTTTGTTTCCCAGGGAAAAAGCCTGTACACTGGATCAGGGTCCTGAGGCCTTAAATGGCCAGGTGCCTCCGGGAATTCGGCCTCTCGCAGGATGCCTTTCAGACGAAGGGTGGCAGCAGTGCCAACTTGGTCTTGTTTGAGAGTGCCTAGTTGGTCCTGAAAACTGACACCCAGAACAGTGGCTTCTGAGTTTTGGCTCCCAGGGAAAAAGCCTGTACAGTGGTTCAGGGTCCTGAGGCCTTAAATGGCCAGGTGCCTCCTGGAATTCCGCGTCACGCAGGATGCCTCCAAGACGCAATGTGGCACCTGTGCCAACATGGTCTGGTTTGAGAGTGCCAAGTGGGTCCTGCAAACTTACACCAAGAACAGTGCCTGCTGAGATTTGTTTCCCAGGGAAAAAGCCTGTAAAGTGGTTCAGGGGCCTGAAACTTTAAATGGCCGGGTGCCTTCTTGAATTCGGCCTCTCGCAGGATGCCTCCCAGACGCAATGTGACACCAGTGCCAACTTGGTCTTGTTTGAGAGTGCCTAGTGGGTCCTGAAAACTGACACCCAGAACAGTAGCTTGTGAGTTTTGTCTCCCAGGGAAAAGGCCTGTAGAATGTTTCAGGGGCCTGAGGCCTTAAATGGCCAGGTGCCTCCTGGAATTCCGCCACTCGCAGGATGCCTCGCAGACGCAAGGTGGCAGCAGTGCCAACTTGGTCTGGTTTGAGAGTGTCAAGTGTGTCCTGCATACTGACACCAAGAACAGTGGCTTCTGAGTTTTGTTTCCCAGGGAAAAAGCCTGTACAATGGTTCAGGGTTTTGAGGCCTTAAATTGCCGGGTGCCTCCTAGAATTCCACCTCACACAGGATGCCTCCCAGATGCAAAGTGGCACCAGTGCCAACTTGGTCTTGTTAAAGAGTGCCTAGTGGGTCCTGAAAACTGACACCCAGAACAGTGGCTTCTGAGTTTTGTTTCCCAGGGAAATACCCTGTGGAGTGGTTCAGGGTCCTGAGGCAAGAAATTTCAGGGTTCCTTCTGAAATTCGGCCTCTCGAAGGATGCCTCCCAAACGCAAGCTGGCACCAATGCATACTAGGTCTGGTTTGACAGTGCAGAGTGGGTCCTGCAAACTGACACCCAGAACAGTGGCTTGTGAATTTTGTTTCCCAGGGAAATACCCTGTACAATGGTTCAGGGTCTTGAGGCCTTAAATATCAGGGTGCCAAGGTGCATTCAGCCTCTCGCCGGTTGCCTCCCAAACGCAAGCTGGCTCCAATGCATACTAGGTCTGGTTTGACAGTGCAGAGTGGGTCCTGCAAACTGAACAGTGGCTTGTGAGTTTTATTTCCCAGGGAAAAACACTGTACAGTGGTTCAGGGTCCTGAAGCCTTAAATGGCCAGGTGCCTCGTGGAATTCCGCGTCTCGCAGGATGACTCCCAGACGCAATGTGGCACCAGTGCCAACCTGGTCTGGTTTGAGAGTGCCAAGTGGGTCCTGAAAACTGACACCAAGAACAGTGGCTTCTGAGTTTTGTTTCCCAGGGAAATACCCTGTAGAGTGCTTCAGGGTCCTGCGGCCTTAAAATGCCGGGTGCCTCCTGGAGTTCTGCCTCTTGCAGGATTTTTCCGAGACGCTAAGTGGCACCATTGCCCACTTAGTCTGGTTTGAGTGTGTCACGTGGGTCCTGGAAACTGACACCAAGAACAGTGGCTTCTGAGTTTTGTTTCCCAAGCAAATACCCTGTGGAGTGGTTCAGGGTCCTGTGGCCTCAAATGGCCGGGTGATTCCAGGAATTCCGCCTCTCGAAGGATGCCTCCCAGACGCAAGGTGGCTGCAGAGCCAAGTCTTTCTGCTTTGAGCGTTCCAAGTGGGTCCTGAAAACTGACACCCAGAGCAGTGGCTTCTGAGTTTTGTTTCCCAGGGAAAAAGCCTGTACAATGGTTCAGGGTCTTGAGGCCTTAAATATCAGGATGACTAGGTGAATTCCGCCTCTCGCAGGATGCTTCCCAGACGCAAGCTGGCACCAATGCATACTAGGTCTGGTTTGAGAGTGCCTAGTGGGTCCTGCAAACTGACATCCAGAACAGTGGCTTCTGAGTTTTGTTTCCCAGGGAAAAAGCCTGTACAGTCGTTCAGGGTCTTGAGGCCTTAAATGGCCAGGTGCCTCCTGGAATTCCGCGTCTCGCAGGATGCCTCCCAGACGCAAAGTGGCACCAGTGCCAACTTGGTCTGGTTTGAGAGTGCCAAGTGGGTCCTGAAAACTGACACCCAGAACAGTGGCTTGTGAATTTTGTTTCCCAGGAAAATACCCTGTAGAGTGGTTTAGGGTCCTGAGGCCTTAAATGGCCACGTGCCTCGTCGAATTCAGCCTCTCTCAGGATACCTCCCAGACGCAAGGTGGCTGCAGTGCCAACTTGGTCTTGTTTGAGAGTGCCAAGTGGGTCCTGAAAACTGACACCCAGAACAGTGGCTTGTGAGTTTTGTCTCCCAGGGAAAAGGCCCTTAGAATGTTTCAGGGGCCTGAAACTTTAAATGGCCGGGTGATTCCTGGAATTCCGCCTCTTGAAAGATGCCTCCCAGACGCAAGGTGGCTGCAGTGCCAACTTGGTCTGGTTTGAGAGTGCCAAGTGGGTCCTGAAAACTGACACTCAGAACAGTGGCTTCTGAGTTTTGTTTCCCAGGGAAATACTCTGTAGAGTGGTTCAGGGTCCTGAGGCCTTAAATTGCCGGGTACCTCCTGGAGATCCGCCTCTTGCAGGATTTTTCCCAGACGCTATGCGGCACCATTGCCCACTTAGTCTGGTTCGAGAGTGCCAAGTGGGTCCTGCAAACTGACACCCAGAACAGTGGCTTCTGAGTTTTGTTTCCCAGGGAAAAAGCCATTACAGTGGTTCAGGGTCCTGAGGCCTTAAATGGCCAGGTGCCTTGTGGAATTCCGCCTCTCTCAGGATGACTCCCAGACGCAATGTGGCACCAGTGCCAACTTGGTCTGGTTTGACAGTGCCAAGCGGGTCCTGCAAACTGACACCCAGAACAGTGGCTTCTGAGTTTTGTTTCCCAGGGAAAAAGCCTGTACAATGGTTCAGGTTCCTGCGGCCTTAAATTCCAGGGTGCCTCCTGGAGATCCCGCTCTTGCAGGATTTTTCACAGACGCTATGCGGCACCATTGCCCACTTAGTCTGGTTAGAGAGTGCCAAGTGGGTCCTGAAAACTGACATCCAGAAGAGTGGCTTCTGAGTTTTGTTTCCCAGGGAAAAAGCCTGTACACTGGATCAGGGTCCTGAGGCCTTTAATGGCCAGGTGCCTCCGGGAATTCGGCCTCTCGCAGGATGCCTTTCAGACGAAGGGTGGCAGCAGTGCCAACTTGGTCTTGTTTGAGAGTGCCTAGTTGGTCCTGAAAACTGACACCCAGAACAGTGGCTTCTGAGTTTTGGCTCCCAGGGAAAAAGCCTGTACAGTGGTTCAGGGTCCTGAGGCCTTAAATGGCCAGGTGCCTCCTGGAATTCCGCGTCTCGCAGGATGCCTCCAAGACGCAATGTGGCACCTGTGCCAACATGGTCTGGTTTGAGAGTGCCAAGTGGGTCCTGCAAACTGACACCAAGAACAGTGTCTGCTGAGATTTGTTTCCCAGGGAAAAAGCCTGTAAATTGGTTCAGGGGCCTGAAACTTTAAATGGCCGGGTGCCTTCTTGAATTCGGCCTCTCGCAGGATGCCTCCCAGACGCAATGTGACACCAGTGCCAACTTGGTCTTGTTTGAGAGTGCCTAGTGGGTCCTGAAAACTGACACCCAGAACAGTAGCTTGTGAGTTTTGTCTCCCAGGGAAAAGGCCTGTAGAATGTTTCAGGGGCCTGAGGCCTTAAATGGCCAGGTGCCTCCTGGAATTCTGCCTCTCGCAGGTTGCCTCGCAGACGCAAGGTGGCACAAGTGCCAACTTGGTCTGGTTTGAGAGTGTCAAGTGGGTCCTGAAAACTGACACCCAGAACAGTGGTTTGTGAATTTTGTTTCCCAGGGAAAAGGCCTGTAGAGTGGTTCAGGGTCCTGAGGCCTTAAATTGCCGGGTGCCTCCTGGAGATCCGCCTCTTGCAGGATTTTTCTCAGACGCTCTGCGGCACCATTGCCCACTTAGTCTGGTTTGAGAGTGTCAACTGTGTCCTGAAAACTGACACCAAGAACATTGTCTTCTGAGCTTTGGCTCCCAGGGAAAAAGCCTGTAAAGTGGTTCAGGGTCCTGAGGCCTTAAATTGCCGGCTGGCTTCTGAATTTCGGCCTCTCTCAGGATGCCTCCCAGACGCAAGGTGGCTGCAGTGCCAACTTGGTCTGGTTTGAGAGTGCCAAGTGGGTCCTGCAAACTGACACCCAGAACAGTGGCTTGTGAGTTTTTTCTCCCAGGGAAAAGGCCTGTAGAATGTTTCAGCGGCCTGAAACTTTAAATGGCCGGGTGATTCCTGGAATTCCGCCTCTTGAAGGATGCCTCCCAGACGCAAGGTGGCTGCAGTGCCAACTTGTGCTGGTTTGAGAGTTCCAAGTGGGTCCTGAAAACTGACACCCAGAACAGTGGCTTCTGAGTTTTGTTTCCCAGGGAAAAAGCCTGTGCAATGGTTCAGGTTCCAGCGGCCTTAAATGCCCGGGTGCCTCCTGGAGATCCGGCTCTTGCAGGACTTTTCCCAGACGCTATGCGGCACCATTGCCCACTTAGTCTGGTTTGAGAGTGCCAAGTGGGTCCTGAAAACTGACACTCAGAACAGTGGCTTCTGAGTTTTGTTTCCCAGGGAAATACCCTGTAGAGTGGTTCAGGGTCCTGAGGCCTTAAATTGCCGGGTACCTCCTGGAGATCCGCCTCTTGCAGGATTTTTCCCAGACGCTATGCGGCACCATTGCCCACTTAGTCTGGTTCGAGAGTGCCAAGTGGGTCCTGCAAACTGACACCCAGAACAGTGGCTTCTGAGTTTTGTTTCCCAGGGAAAAAGCCATTACAGTGGTTCAGGGTCCTGAGGCCTTAAATGGCCAGGTGCCTTGTGGAATTCCGCCTCTCTCAGGATGACTCCCAGACGCAATGTGGCACCAGTGCCAACTTGGTCTGGTTTGAGAGTGCCAAGTGGGTCCTGCAAACTGACACCCAGAACAGTGGCTTCTGAGTTTTGTTTCCCAGGGAAAAAGCCTGTACAATGGTTCAGGTTCCTGCGGCCTTAAATTCCAGGGTGCCTCCTGGAGATCCGGCTCTTGCAGGATTTTTCACAGACGCTATGCGGCACCATTGCCCACTTAGTCTGGTTAGAGAGTGCCAAGTGGGTCCTGAAAACTGACATCCAGAAGAGTGGCTTCTGAGTTTTGTTTCCCAGGGAAAAAGCCTGTACACTGGATCAGGGTCCTGAGGCCTTAAATGGCCAGGTGCCTCCGGGAATTCGGCCTCTCGCAGGATGCCTTTCAGACGAAGGGTGGCAGCAGTGCCAACTTGGTCTTGTTTGAGAGTGCCTAGTTGGTCCTGAAAACTGACACCCAGAACAGTGGCTTCTGAGTTTTGGCTCCCAGGGAAAAAGCCTGTACAGTGGTTCAGGGTCCTGAGGCCTTAAATGGCCAGGTGCCTCCTGGAATTCCGCGTCACGCAGGATGCCTCCAAGACGCAATGTGGCACCTGTGCCAACATGGTCTGGTTTGAGAGTGCCAAGTGGGTCCTGCAAACTTACACCAAGAACAGTGCCTGCTGAGATTTGTTTCCCAGGGAAAAAGCCTGTAAAGTGGTTCAGGGGCCTGAAACTTTAAATGGCCGGGTGCCTTCTTGAATTCGGCCTCTCGCAGGATGCCTCCCAGACGCAATGTGACACCAGTGCCAACTTGGTCTTGTTTGAGAGTGCCTAGCGGGTCCTGAAAACTGACACCCAGAACAGTAGCTTGTGAGTTTTGTCTCCCAGGGAAAAGGCCTGTAGAATGTTTCAGGGGCCTGAGGCCTTAAATGGCCAGGTGCCTCCTGGAATTCCGCCTCTCGCAGGATGCCTCGCAGACGCAAGGTGGCAGCAGTGCCAACTTGGTCTGGTTTGAGAGTGTCAAGTGTGTCCTGCATACTGACACCAAGAACAGTGGCTTCTGAGTTTTGTTTCCCAGGGAAAAAGCCTGTACAATGGTTCAGGGTTTTGAGGCCTTAAATTGCCGGGTGCCTCCTAGAATTCCACCTCACACAGGATGCCTCCCAGATGCAAAGTGGCACCAGTGCCAACTTGGTCTTGTTAAAGAGTGCCTAGTGGGTCCTGAAAACTGACACCCAGAACAGTGGCTTCTGAGTTTTGTTTCCCAGGGAAATACCCTGTGGAGTGGTTCAGGGTCCTGAGGCAAGAAATTTCAGGGTTCCTTCTGAAATTCGGCCTCTCGAAGGATGCCTCCCAAACGCAAGCTGGCACCAATGCATACTAGGTCTGGTTTGACAGTGCAGAGTGGGTCCTGCAAACTGACACCCAGAACAGTGGCTTGTGAATTTTGTTTCCCAGGGAAATACCCTGTACAATGGTTCAGGGTCTTGAGGCCTTAAATATCAGGGTGCCAAGGTGCATTCAGCCTCTCGCCGGTTGCCTCCCAAACGCAAGCTGGCTCCAATGCATACTAGGTCTGGTTTGACAGTGCAGAGTGGGTCCTGCAAACTGAACAGTGGCTTGTGAGTTTTATTTCCCAGGGAAAAACACTGTACAGTGGTTCAGGGTCCTGAAGCCTTAAATGGCCAGGTGCCTCGTGGAATTCCGCCTCTCGCAGGATGACTCCCAGACGCAATGTGGCACCAGTGCCAACCTGGTCTGGTTTGAGAGTGCCAAGTGGGTCCTGAAAACTGACACCAAGAACAGTGGCTTCTGAGTTTTGTTTCCCAGGGAAATACCCTGTAGAGTGCTTCAGGGTCCTGCGGCCTTAAAATGCCGGGTGCCTCCTGGAGTTCTGCCTCTTGCAGGATTTTTCCGAGACGCTAAGTGGAACCATTGCCCACTTAGTCTGGTTTGAGTGTGTCACGTGGGTCCTGGAAACTGACACCAAGAACAGTGGCTTCTGAGTTTTGTTTCCCAAGCAAATACCCTGTGGAGTGGTTCAGGGTCCTGTGGCCTCAAATGGCCGGGTGATTCCAGGAATTCCGCCTCTCGAAGGATGCCTCCCAGACGCAAGGTGGCTGCAGAGCCAAGTCTTTCTGGTTTGAGCGTTCCAAGTGGGTCCTGAAAACTGACACCCAGAGCAGTGGCTTCTGAGTTTTGTTTCCCAGGGAAAAAGCCTGTACAATGGTTCAGGGTCTTGAGGCCTTAAATATCAGGATGACTAGGTGAATTCCGCCTCTCGCAGGATGCTTCCCAGACGCAAGCTGGCACCAATGCATACAAGGCTGGTTTGAGAGTGCCTAGTGGGTCCTGCAAACTGACATCCAGAACAGTGGCTTCTGAGTTTTGTTTCCCAGGGAAAAAGCCTGTACAGTCGTTCAGGGTCTTGAGGCCTTAAATGGCCAGGTGCCTCCTGGAATTCCGCGTCTCGCAGGATGCCTCCCAGACGCAAAGTGGCACCAGTGCCAACTTGGTCTGGTTTGAGAGTGCCAAGTGGGTCCTGAAAACTGACACCCAGAACAGTGGCTTGTGAATTTTGTTTCCCAGGAAAATACCCTGTAGAGTGGTTTAGGGTCCTGAGGCCTTAAATGGCCACGTGCCTCGTCGAATTCAGCCTCTCTCAGGATGCCTCCCAGACGCAAGGTGGCTGCAGTGCCAACTTGGTCTTGTTTGAGAGTGCCAAGTGGGTCCTGAAAACTGACACCCAGAACAGTGGCTTGTGAGTTTTGTCTCCCAGGGAAAAGGCCCTTAGAATGTTTCAGGGGCCTGAAACTTTAAATGGCCGGGTGATTCCTGGAATTCCGCCTCTTGAAAGATGCCTCCCAGACGCAAGGTGGCTGCAGTGCCAACTTGGTCTGGTTTGAGAGTGCCAAGTGGGTCCTGAAAACTGACACCCAGAACAGTGGCTTCTGAGTTTTGTTTCCCAGGGAAAAAGCCTGTGCAATGGTTCAGGTTCCAGCGGCCTTAAATGCCCGGGTGCCTCCTGGAGATCCGGCTCTTGCAGGACTTTTCCCAGACGCTATGCAGCACCATTGCCCACTTAGTCTGGTTTGAGAGTGCCAAGTGGGTCCTGAAAACTGACACTCAGAACAGTGGCTTCTGAGTTTTGTTTCCCAGGGAAATACCCTGTAGAGTGGTTCAGGGTCCTGAGGCCTTAAATTGCCGGGTACCTCCTGGAGATCCGCCTCTTGCAGGATTTTTCCCAGACGCTATGCGGCACCATTGCCCACTTAGTCTGGTTCGAGAGTGCCAAGTGGGTCCTGCAAACTGACACCCAGAACAGTGGCTTCTGAGTTTTGTTTCCCAGGGAAAAAGCCATTACAGTGGTTCAGGGTCCTGAGGCCTTAAATGGCCAGGTGCCTTGTGGAATTCCGCCTCTCTCAGGATGACTCCCAGACGCAATGTGGCACCAGTGCCAACTTGGTCTGGTTTGACAGTGCCAAGCGGGTCCTGCAAACTGACACCCAGAACAGTGGCTTCTGAGTTTTGTTTCCCAGGGAAAAAGCCTGTACAATGGTTCAGGTTCCTGCGGCCTTAAATTCCAGGGTGCCTCCTGGAGATCCCGCTCTTGCAGGATTTTTCACAGACGCTATGCGGCACCATTGCCCACTTAGTCTGGTTAGAGAGTGCCAAGTGGGTCCTGAAAACTGACATCCAGAAGAGTGGCTTCTGAGTTTTGTTTCCCAGGGAAAAAGCCTGTACACTGGATCAGGGTCCTGAGGCCTTTAATGGCCAGGTGCCTCCGGGAATTCGGCCTCTCGCAGGATGCCTTTCAGACGAAGGGTGGCAGCAGTGCCAACTTGGTCTTGTTTGAGAGTGCCTAGTTGGTCCTGAAAACTGACACCCAGAAACGTGGCTTCTGAGTTTTGGCTCCCAGGGAAAAAGCCTGTACAGTGGTTCAGGGTCCTGAGGCCTTAAATGGCCAGGTGCCTCCTGGAATTCCGCGTCTCGCAGGATGCCTCCAAGACGCAATGTGGCACCTGTGCCAACATGGTCTGGTTTGAGAGTGCCAAGTGGGTCCTGCAAACTGACACCAAGAACAGTGCCTGCTGAGATTTGTTTCCCAGGGAAAAAGCCTGTAAATTGGTTCAGGGGCCTGAAACTTTAAATGGCCGGGTGCCTTCTTGAATTCGGCCTCTCGCAGGATGCCTCCCAGACGCAATGTGACACCAGTGCCAACTTGGTCTTGTTTGAGAGTGCCTAGTGGGTCCTGAAAACTGACACCCAGAACAGTAGCTTGTGAGTTTTGTCTCCCAGGGAAAAGGCCTGTAGAATGTTTCAGGGGCCTGAGGCCTTAAATGGCCAGGTGCCTCCTGGAATTCTGCCTCTCGCAGGTTGCCTCGCAGACGCAAGGTGGCACAAGTGCCAACTTGGTCTGGTTTGAGAGTGTCAAGTGGGTCCTGAAAACTGACACCCAGAACAGTGGTTTGTGAATTTTGTTTCCCAGGGAAAAGGCCTGTAGAGTGGTTCAGGGTCCTGAGGCCTTAAATTGCCGGGTGCCTCCTGGAGATCCGCCTCTTGCAGGATTTTTCTCAGACGCTCTGCGGCACCATTGCCCACTTAGTCTGGTTTGAGAGTGTCAACTGTGTCCTGAAAACTGACACCAAGAACAGTGGCTTCTGAGTTTTGTTTCCCAGGGAAAAAGCCATTACATTGGTTCAGGGTCCTGAGGCCTTAAATGGCCAGGTGCCTCCTGGAATTCTGCCTCTCGCAGGATGCCTCCCAGACGCAATGTGGCACCAGTGCCAACTTGGTCTGGTTTGAGAGTGCCAAGTGGGTCCTGCAAACTGACACCCAGAACAGTGGCTTCTGAGTTTTGTTTCCCAAGGAAAAAGCCATTACAGTGGTTCAGGGTCCTGAGGCCTTAAATGGCCACGTGCCTCGTCGAATTCAGCCTCTCTCAGGATGCCTCCCAGACGCAAGGTGGCTGCAGTGCCAACTTGGTCTTGTTTGAGAGTGCCTCGTGGGTCCTGAAAACTGACACCCAGAACAGTGGCTTGTGAGTTTTGTTTCCCAGGGAAAAGGCCTGTAGAATGTTTCAGCGGCCTGAAACTTTAAATGGCCGGGTGATTCCTGGAATTCCGCCTCTCGAAGGATGCCTCCCAGTTGCAAGGTGGCTGCAGTGCCAACTTGGTCTGGTTTGAGAGTGCCAAGTGGGTCCTGAAAACTGACACCCAGAACAGTGGCTTCTGAGTTTTGTTTCCCAGGGAAAAAGCCTGTACAATGGTTCAGGTTCCAGCGGCCTTAAATTCCCGGGTGCCTCCTGGAGATCCGCCTCTTGCAGGACTTTTCCCAGACGCTATGAGGCACTGGTGCCCACTTAGTCTGGTTTGATAGTGCCAAGTGGGTCCTGAAAACTTACACTCAGAACAGTGGCTTCTGAGTTTTGTTTCCCAGGGATATACCCTGTAGAGTTCTTCAGGGTCCTTAGGCCTTAAATTGCAGCGTACCTCCTGGAGATCCGCCTCTTGCAGGATTTTTCCCAGACGCTATGCGGCACCTTTGCCCACTTAGTCTGGTTCGAGAGTGCCAAGTGGGTCCTGAAAACTGACTCCAAGAACAGTGGCTTCTGAGTTTTGTTTCCCAGGGAAAAACTCTGTAGAGTGGTTCAGAGTCCTGAGGCCTTTAATGGCCAGGTGCCTTGTAGAATTCCGCATCTCTCAGGATGACTCCCAGACGCAATGTGGCACCAGTGCCAACTTGGTCTGGTTTGAGAGTGCCTAGTGGGTCCTGCAAACTGACACCAAGAACAGTGGCTGCTGAGATTTGTTTCCCAGGGAAAAAGCCTGTACAATGGTTCAGAGTCCTGAGGCCTTAAATGGCCAGGTGCCTCCTGGAATTCGGCCTCTCGCAGGATGCCTTTCAGACGAAGGGTGGCAGCAGTGCCAACTTGGTCTGGTTTGAGAGTGCCTAGTGGGTCCTGAAAACTGACACCCAGAACAGTGGCTTCTGAGTTTTGGCTCCCAGGGAAAAAGCCTGTACAGTGGTTCAGGGTCCTGAGGCCTTAAATGGCCAGGTGCCTCCTGCAATTCCGCCTCTCGCAGGATGCCTCTCAGACGTAAGATGGCACAAGTGCCAACTTGGTCTGGTTTGAGAGTGTCAAGTGGGTCCTGAAAACTGACACCCAGAACAGTGGATTGTGAATTTTGTTTCCCAGGGAAATACCCTGTAGAGTGGTTCAGGGTCCTGAGGCCTTAAATTGCCGGGTGCCTCCTGGAGATCCGCCTCTTGCAGGATTTTTCCCAGACGCTATGCGGCACCATTGCCCACTTAGTCTGGTTTGAGAGTGTCAAGTGGGTCCTGCAAACTTAAACCAAGAACAGTGGCTTCTGAGTTTTGTTTCCCAGGGAAAAAGCCTGTACAGTGGTTCAGGGTCCTGAGGCCTTAAATGGCCAGGTGCCTCCTGCAATTCGGCGTCTCGCAGGATGCCTCCCAGACGCAATGTGGCACCTGTGCCAACATGGTGTGGTTTGAGAGTGCCTAGTGGGCTGAAAACTGACACCCTGAACAGTGGCTTCTGAGTTTTGTTTCCCAGGGTAATACCCTGTGGAGTAGGTGCATTAAATTTCAGGATGCCTTCTGAAATTCGGCCTCTCGAAGGATGCCTCCCGGACGCAAGGTGGCAGCCGTGCCAACTTGGTCTTGTTTGAGAGTGCCAAGTGGGTCCTGCAAACTGACACCCAGAACAGTGGCTGCTGAGTTTTGTTTCCCAGGGAAAAAGCCTGTACAATGGTTCAGGGTCTTGAGGCCTTAAATATCAGGGTGCCTAGGTGAATTCCGACTCTCGCAGGATGCCTCCAAAACGCAAGCTGGCACCAAGGCATACTAGGTCTGGTTTGACAGTGCCAAGTGGGTCCTGCAAACTGACACCCAGAACAGTGGCTTCTGAGTTTTGTTTCCCAGGGAAAAAGCCTGTACAATGGTTCAGGTTCCTGCGGCCTTAAATTCCAGGGTGCCTCCTGGAGATCCGCCTCTTGCAGGATGCCTTTCAGACGAAGGGTGGCAGCAGTGCCAACTTGGTCTTGTTTGAGAGTGCCTAGTGGGTCCTGAAAACTGACACCCAGAACAGTGGCTTCTGAGTTTTGGCTCCCAGGGAAAAAGCCTGTACAGTGGTTCAGGGTCCTGAAGCCTTAAATGGCCAGGTGCCTCCTGGAATTCCGCGTCTCGCAGGATGCCTCCAAGACGCAATGTGGCACCTGTGCCAGCATGATCTGGTTTGAGAGTGCCAAGCGGGTCCTGCAAACTGACACCAAGAACAGTGCCTGCTGAGATTTGTTTCCCAGGGAAAAAGCCTGTAGAGTCGTTCAGGGTCTGGAGGCCTTAAATGGCCACGTTCCTCCTGAAATTCCGCCTCTCGCAGGATGCCTCCCAGACGCAAAGTGGCACCAGTGCCAACTTGGTCTGGTTTGAGAGTGCCAAGTGGGTCCTGAAAACTGACATCCAGAACAGTGGCTTCTGAGTTTTGTTTCCCAGGAAAATACCCTGTAGAGTGGTTCAGGGTCCTGAGGCCTTAAATTGCCGGCTGGCTTCTGAATTTCGGCCTCTCGAAGGATGCCTCCCAGACGCAAGGTGGCTGCAGTGCCAACTTGGTCTTGTTTGAGAGTGCCTCGTGGGTCCTGAAAACTGACACCCAGAACAGTGGCTTGTGAGTTTTGTTTCCCAGGGAAAAGGCCTGTAGAATGTTTCAGGGGCCTGAAACTTTAAATGGCCGGGTGATTCCTGGAATTCCGCCTCTCGAAGGATGCCTCCCAGTTGCAAGGTGGCTGCAGTGCCAACTTGGTTTGGTTTGAGAGTGCCAAGTGGGTCCTGAAAACTGACACCCAGAACAGTGGCTTCTGAGTTTTGTTTCCCAGGGAAAAAGCCTGTACAATGGTTCAGGTTCCAGCGGCCTTAAATTCCCGGGTGCCTCCTGGAGATCCGCCTCTTGCAGGACTTTTCCCAGACGCTATGAGGCACTGGTGCCCACTTAGTCTGGTTTGATAGTGCCAAGTGGGTCCTGAAAACTTACACTCAGAACAGTGGCTTCTGAGTTTTGTTTCCCAGGGATATACCCTGTAGAGTTCTTCAGGGTCCTTAGGCCTTAAATTGCAGCGTACCTCCTGGAGATCCGCCTCTTGCAGGATTTTTCCCAGACGCTATGCGGCACCTTTGCCCACTTAGTCTGGTTCGAGAGTGCCAAGTGGGTCCTGAAAACTGACTCCAAGAACAGTGGCTTCTGAGTTTTGTTTCCCAGGGAAAAACTCTGTAGAGTGGTTCAGAGTCCTGAGGCCTTTAATGGCCAGGTGCCTTGTAGAATTCCGCCTCTCTCAGGATGACTCCCAGACGCAATGTGGCACCAGTGCCAACTTGGTCTGGTTTGAGAGTGCCTAGTGGGTCCTGCAAACTGACACCAAGAACAGTGGCTGCTGAGATTTGTTTCCCAGGGAAAAAGCCTGTACAATGGTTCAGAGTCCTGAGGCCTTAAATGGCCAGGTGCCTCCTGGAATTCGGCCTCTCGCAGGATGCCTTTCAGACGAAGGGTGGCAGCAGTGCCAACTTGGTCTGGTTTGAGAGTGCCTAGTGGGTCCTGAAAACTGACACCCAGAACAGTGGCTTCTGAGTTTTGGCTCCCAGGGAAAAAGCCTGTACAGTGGTTCAGGGTCCTGAGGCCTTAAATGGCCAGGTGCCTCCTGCAATTCCGCCTCTCGCAGGATGCCTCTCAGACGTAAGATGGCACAAGTGCCAACTTGGTCTGGTTTGAGAGTGTCAAGTGGGTCCTGAAAACTGACACCCAGAACAGTGGATTGTGAATTTTGTTTCCCAGGGAAATACCCTGTAGAGTGGTTCAGGGTCCTGAGGCCTTAAATTGCCGGGTGCCTCCTGGAGATCCGCCTCTTGCAGGATTTTTCCCAGACGCTATGCGGCACCATTGCCCACTTAGTCTGGTTTGAGACTGTCAAGTGGCTCCTGCAAACTTAAACCAAGAACAGTGGCTTCTGAGTTTTGTTTCCCAGGGAAAAAGCCTGTACAGTGGTTCAGGGTCCTGAGGCCTTAAATGGCCAGGTGCCTCCTGCAATTCGGCGTCTCGCAGGATGCCTCCCAGACGCAATGTGGCACCTGTGCCAACATGGTGTGGTTTGAGAGTGCCTAGTGGGCTGAAAACTGACACCCTGAACAGTGGCTTCTGAGTTTTGTTTCCCAGGGTAATACCCTGTGGAGTAGGTGCATTAAATTTCAGGATGCCTTCTGAAATTCGGCCTCTCGAAGGATGCCTCCCGGACGCAAGGTGGCAGCCGTGCCAACTTGGTCTTGTTTGAGAGTGCCAAGTGGGTCCTGCAAACTGACACCCAGAACAGTGGCTGCTGAGTTTTGTTTCCCAGGGAAAAAGCCTGTACAATGGTTCAGGGTCTTGAGGCCTTAAATATCAGGGTGCCTAGGTGAATTCCGACTCTCGCAGGATGCCTCCAAAAGGCAAGCTGGCACCAAGGCATACTAGGTCTGGTTTGACAGTGCCAAGTGGGTCCTGCAAACTGACACCCAGAACAGTGGCTTCTGAGTTTTGTTTCCCAGGGAAAAAGCCTGTACAATGGTTCAGGTTCCTGCGGCCTTAAATTCCAGGGTGCCTCCTGGAGATCCGCCTCTTGCAGGATTTTTCACTGACGCTATGCGGCACCATTGCCCACTTAGTCTGGTTTGAGAGTGCCAAGTGAGTCCTGAAAACTGACACTCAGAACAGTGGCTTCTGAGTTTTGTTTCCCAGGGAAAAAGCCTGTACACTGGTTCAGGGTCCTGAGGCCTTTAATGGCCAGGTGCCACCGGGTATTCGGCCTCTCGCAGGATGCCTTTCAGACGAAGGGTGGCAGCAGTGCCAACTTGGTCTTGTTTGAGAGTGCCTAGTGGGTCCTGAAAACTGACACCCAGAACAGTGGCTTCTGAGTTTTGGCTCCCAGGGAAAAAGCCTGTACAGTGGTTCAGGGTCCTGAAGCCTTAAATGGCCAGGTGCCTCCTGGAATTCCGCGTCTCGCAGGATGCCTCCAAGACGCAATGTGGCACCTGTGCCAGCATGATCTGGTTTGAGAGTGCCAAGCGGGTCCTGCAAACTGACACCAAGAACAGTGCCTGCTGAGATTTGTTTCCCAGGGAAAAAGCCTGTAGAGTCGTTCAGGGTCTGGAGGCCTTAAATGGCCACGTTCCTCCTGAAATTCCGCCTCTCGCAGGATGCCTCCCAGACGCAAAGTGGCACCAGTGCCAACTTGGTCTGGTTTGAGAGTGCCAAGTGGGTCCTGAAAACTGACATCCAGAACAGTGGCTTCTGAGTTTTGTTTCCCAGGAAAATACCCTGTAGAGTGGTTCAGGGTCCTGAGGCCTTAAATTGCCGGCTGGCTTCTGAATTTCGGCCTCTCGAAGGATGCCTCCCAGACGCAAGGTGGCAGCAGTGCCAACTTGGTCTGGTTTGAGAGCGCCAAGTGGGTCCTGCAAACTGACACCCAGAACAGTGGCTTGTGAGTTTTGTCTCCCAGGGAAAAGGCCTGTAGAATGTTTCCAGGGCCTGAAACTTTAAATGGCCGGGTGATTCCTGGAATTCCGCCTCTCGAAGGATGCCTCCCAGTTGCAAGGTGGCTGCAGTGCCAACTTGGTCTGGTTTGAGAGTGCCAAGTGGGTCCTGAAAACTGACACCCAGAACAGTGGCTTCTGAGTTTTGTTTCCCAGGGAAAAAGCCTGTACAATGGTTCAGGTTCCAGCGGCCTTAAATTCCCGGGTGCCTCCTGGAGATCCGCCTCTTGCAGGACTTTTCCCAGACGCTATGAGGCACCGGTGCCCACTTAGTCTGGTTTGATAGTTCCAAGTGGGTCCTGAAAACTGACACTCAGAACAGTGGCTTCTGAGTTTTGTTTCCCAGGGATATACCCTGTAGAGTTGTTCAGGTTCCTTAGGCCTTAAATTGCCGGGTATCTCCTGGAGATCCGCCTCTTGCAGGATTTTTCCCAGACGCTATGCGGCACCTTTGCCCACTTAGTCTGGTTCGAGAGTGCCAAGTGGGTCCTGAAAACTGACTCCAAGAACAGTGGCTTCTGAGTTTTGTTTCCCAGGGAAAAACTCTGTAGAGTGGTTCAGAGTCCTGAGGCCTTTAATGGCCAGGTGCCTTGTGGAATTCCGCCTCTCTCAGGATGACTCCCAGACGCAATGTGGCACCAGTGCCAACTTGGTCTGGTTTGAGAGTGCCTAGTGGGTCCTGCAAACTGACACCAAGAACAGTGGCTGCTGAGATTTGTTTCCCAGGGAAAAAGCCTGTACAATGGTTCAGAGTCCTGAGGCCTTAAATGGCCAGGTGCCTCCTGGAATTCGGCCTCTCGCAGGATGCCTTTCAGACGAAGGGTGGCAGCAGTGCCAACTTGGTCTGGTTTGAGAGTGCCTAGTGGGTCCTGAAAACTGACACCCAGAACAGTGGCTTCTGAGTTTTGGCTCCCAGGGAAAAAGCCTGTACAGTTGTTCAGGGTCCTGAGGCCTTAAATGGCCAGTTGCCTCCTGCAATTCCGCCTCTCGCAGGATGCCTCTCAGACGTAGGATGGCACAAGTGCCAACTTGGTCTGGTTTGAGAGTGTCAAGTGGGTCCTGAAAACTGACACCCAGAACAGTGGATTGTGAATTTTGTTTCCCAGGGAAATACCCTGTAGAGTGGTTCAGGGTCCTGAGGCCTTAAATTGCCGGGTGCCTCCTGGAGATCCGCCTCTTGCAGGATTTTTCCCAGACGCTATGCGGCACCATTGCCCACTTAGTATGGTTTGAGACTGTCAAGTGGCTCCTGCAAACTTAAACCAAGAACAGTGGCTTCTGAGTTTTGTTTCCCAGGGAAAAAGCCTGTACAGTGGTTCAGGGTCCTGAGGCCTTAAATGGCCAGGTGCCTCCTGCAATTCGGCGTCTCGCAGGATGCCTCCCAGACGCAATGTGGCACCTGTGCCAACATGGTGTGGTTTGAGAGTGCCTAGTGGGCTGAAAACTGACACCCTGAACAGTGGCTTCTGAGTTTTGTTTCCCAGGGTAATACCCTGTGGAGTAGGTGCAATCAATTTCAGGATGCCTTCTGAAATTCGGCCTCTCGAAGGATGCCTCCCGGACGCAAGGTGGCAGCCGTGCCAACTTGGTCTTGTTTGAGAGTGCCAAGTGGGTCCTGCAAACTGACACCCAGAACAGTGGCTGCTGAGTTTTGTTTCCCAGGGAAATACCCTGTACAATGGTTCAGGGTCTTGAGGCCTTAAATATCAGGGTGCCTAGGTGAATTCCGACTCTCGCAGGATGCCTCCAAAACGCAAGCTGGCACCAAGGCATATTAGGTCTGGTTTGACAGTGCCAAGTGGGTCCTGCAAACTGACACCCAGAACAGTGGCTTCTGAGTTTTGTTTTCCAGGGAAAAAGCCTGTACAATGGTTCAGGTTCCTGCGGCCTTAAATTGCCGGGTGCCTCCTGGAGATCTGCCTCTTGCAGGATTTTTCACAGACGCTATGCGGCACCATTGCCCACTTAGTCTGGTTTGAGAGTGCCAAGTGAGTCCTGAAAACTGACATCCAGAAGAGTGGCTTCTGAGTTTTGTTTCCCAGGGAAAAAGCCTGTACACTGGTTCAGGGTCCTGAGGCCTTTAATGGCCAGGTGCCACCGGGTATTCGGCCTCTCGCAGGATGCCTTTCAGACGAAGGGTGGCAGCAGTGCCAACTTGGTCTTGTTTGAGAGTGCCTAGTGGGTCCTGAAAACTGACACCCAGAACAGTGGCTTCTGAGTTTTGGCTCCCAGGGAAAAAGCCTGTACAGTGGTTCAGGGTCCTGAAGCCTTAAATGGCCAGGTGCCTCCTGGAATTCCGCGTCTCGCAGGATGCCTCCAAGACGCAATGTGGCACCTGTGCCAGCATGATCTGGTTTGAGAGTGCCAAGCGGGTCCTGCAAACTGACACCAAGAACAGTGCCTGCTGAGATTTGTTTCCCAGGGAAAAAGCCTGTAGAGTCGTTCAGGGTCTGGAGGCCTTAAATGGCCACGTTCCTCCTGAAATTCCGCCTCTCGCAGGATGCCTCCCAGACGCAAAGTGGCACCAGTGCCAACTTGGTCTGGTTTGAGAGTGCCAAGTGGGTCCTGAAAACTGACATCCAGAACAGTGGCTTCTGAGTTTTGTTTCCCAGGAAAATACCCTGTAGAGTGGTTCAGGGTCCTGAGGCCTTAAATTGCCGGCTGGCTTCTGAATTTCGGCCTCTCGAAGGATGCCTCCCAGACGCAAGGTGGCAGCAGTGCCAACTTGGTCTGGTTTGAGAGTGCCAAGTGGGTCCTGCAAACTGACACCCAGAACAGTGGCTTGTGAGTTTTGTCTCCCAGGGAAAAGGCCTGTAGAATGTTTCCAGGGCCTGAAACTTTAAATGGCCGGGTGATTCCTGGAATTCCGCCTCTCGAAGGATGCCTCCCAGTTGCAAGGTGGCTGCAGTGCCAACTTGGTCTGGTTTGAGAGTGCCAAGTGGGTCCTGAAAACTGACACCCAGAACAGTGGCTTCTGAGTTTTGTTTCCCAGGGAAAAAGCCTGTACAATGGTTCAGGTTCCAGCGGCCTTAAATTCCCGGGTGCCTCCTGGAGATCCGCCTCTTGCAGGACTTTTCCCAGACGCTATGAGGCACCGGTGCCCACTTAGTCTGGTTTGATAGTTCCAAGTGGGTCCTGAAAACTGACACTCAGAACAGTGGCTTCTGAGTTTTGTTTCCCAGGGATATACCCTGTAGAGTTGTTCAGGTTCCTTAGGCCTTAAATTGCCGGGTATCTCCTGGAGATCCGCCTCTTGCAGGATTTTTCCCAGACGCTATGCGGCACCTTTGCCCACTTAGTCTGGTTCGAGAGTGCCAAGTGGGTCCTGAAAACTGACTCCAAGAACAGTGGCTTCTGAGTTTTGTTTCCCAGGGAAAAACTCTGTAGAGTGGTTCAGAGTCCTGAGGCCTTTAATGGCCAGGTGCCTTGTGGAATTCCGCCTCTCTCAGGATGACTCCCAGACGCAATGTGGCACCAGTGCCAACTTGGTCTGGTTTGAGAGTGCCTAGTGGGTCCTGCAAACTGACACCAAGAACAGTGGCTGCTGAGATTTGTTTCCCAGGGAAAAAGCCTGTACAATGGTTCAGAGTCCTGAGGCCTTAAATGGCCAGGTGCCTCCTGGAATTCGGCCTCTCGCAGGATGCCTTTCAGACGAAGGGTGGCAGCAGTGCCAACTTGGTCTGGTTTGAGAGTGCCTAGTGGGTCCTGAAAACTGACACCCAGAACAGTGGCTTCTGAGTTTTGGCTCCCAGGGAAAAAGCCTGTACAGTTGTTCAGGGTCCTGAGGCCTTAAATGGCCAGTTGCCTCCTGCAATTCCGCCTCTCGCAGGATGCCTCTCAGACGTAGGATGGCACAAGTGCCAACTTGGTCTGGTTTGAGAGTGTCAAGTGGGTCCTGAAAACTGACACCCAGAACAGTGGATTGTGAATTTTGTTTCCCAGGGAAATACCCTGTAGAGTGGTTCAGGGTCCTGAGGCCTTAAATTGCCGGGTGCCTCCTGGAGATCCGCCTCTTGCAGGATTTTTCCCAGACGCTATGCGGCACCATTGCCCACTTAGTATGGTTTGAGACTGTCAAGTGGCTCCTGCAAACTTAAACCAAGAACAGTGGCTTCTGAGTTTTGTTTCCCAGGGAAAAAGCCTGTACAGTGGTTCAGGGTCCTGAGGCCTTAAATGGCCAGGTGCCTCCTGCAATTCGGCGTCTCGCAGGATGCCTCCCAGACGCAATGTGGCACCTGTGCAAACATGGTGTGGTTTGAGAGTGCCTAGTGGGCTGAAAACTGACACCCTGAACAGTGGCTTCTGAGTTTTGTTTCCCAGGGTAATACCCTGTGGAGTAGGTGCAATCAATTTCAGGATGCCTTCTGAAATTCGGCCTCTCGAAGGATGCCTCCCGGACGCAAGGTGGCAGCCGTGCCAACTTGGTCTTGTATGAGAGTGCCAAGTGGGTCCTGCAAACTGACACCCAGAACAGTGGCTGCTGAGTTTTGTTTCCCAGGGAAAAAGCCTGTACAATGGTTCAGGGTCTTGAGGCCTTAAATATCAGGGTGCCTAGGTGAATTCCGACTCTCGCAGGATGCCTCCAAAACGCAAGCTGGCACCAAGGCATATTAGGTCTGGTTTGACAGTGCCAAGTGGGTCCTGCAAACTGACACCCAGAACAGTGGCTTCTGAGTTTTGTTTCCCAGGGAAAAAGCCTGTACAATGGTTCAGGTTCCTGCGGCCTTAAATTGCCGGGTGCCTCCTGGAGATCCGCCTCTTGCAGGATTTTTCACAGACGCTATGCGGCACCATTGCCCACTTAGTCTGGTTTGAGAGTGCCAAGTGAGTCCTGAAAACTGACATCCAGAAGAGTGGCTTCTGAGTTTTGTTTCCCAGGGAAAAAGCCTGTACACTGGTTCAGGGTCCTGAGGCCTTTAATGGCCAGGTGCCACCGGGTATTCGGCCTCTCGCAGGATGCCTTTCAGACGAAGGGTGGCAGCAGTGCCAACTTGGTCTTGTTTGAGAGTGCCTAGTGGGTCCTGAAAACTGACACCCAGAACAGTGGCTTCTGAGTTTTGGCTCCCAGGGAAAAAGCCTGTACAGTGGTTCAGGGTCCTGAGGCCTTAAATGGCCAGGTGCCTCCTGGAATTCCGTGTCTCGCAGGATGCCTCCAAGACGCAATGTGGCACCTGTGCCAGCATGATCTGGTTTGAGAGTGCCAAGCGGGTCCTGCAAACTGACACCAAGAACAGTGCCTGCTGAGATTTGTTTCCCAGGGAAAAAGCCTGTAGAGTCGTTCAGGGTCTGGAGGCCTTAAATGGCCACGTTCCTCCTGGAATTCCGCCTCTCGCAGGATGCCTCCCAGACGCAAAGTGGCACCAGTGCCAACTTGGTCTGGTTTGAGAGTGCCAAGTGGGTCCTGAAAACTGCCATCCAGAACAGTGGCTTCTGAGTTTTGTTTCCCAGGTAAATACCCTGTAGACTGGTTCAGGGTCCTGAGGCCTTAAATTGCCGGCTGGCTTCTGAATTTCGGCCTCTCGAAGGATGCCTCCCAGACGCAAGGTGGCAGCAGTGCCAACTTGGTCTGGTTTGAGAGTGCCAAGTGGGTCCTGCAAACTGACACCCAGAACAGTGGCTTCTGAGTTTTGTTTCCCAGGGAAAAAGCCATTACAGTGGTTCAGGGTCCAGAGGCCTTAAATGGCCACGTGCCTCGTCGAATTCAGCCTCTCTCAGGATGCCTCCCAGACGCAAGGTGGCTGCCGTGCCAACTTGGTCTTGTTTGAGAGTGCCTCGTGGGTCCTGAAAACTGACACCCAGAACAGTGGCTTGTGAGTTTTGTCTCCCAGGGAAAAGGCCTGTAGAATGTTTCCGGGGCCTGAAACTTTAAATGGCCGGGTGATTCCTGGAATTCCGCCTCTCGAAGGATGCCTCCCAGTTGCAAGGTGGCTGCAGTGCCAACTTGTGCTGGTTTGAGAGTGCCAAGTGGGTCCTGAAAACTGACACCCAGAACAGTGGCTTCTGAGTTTTGTTTCCCAGGGAAAAAGCCTGTACAATGGTTCAGATTCCAGCGGCCTTAAATTCCCGGGTGCCTCCTGGAGATCCGCCTCTTGCAGGACTTTTCCCAGACGCTATGAGGCACCGGTGCCCACTTAGTCTGGTTTGATAGTGCCAAGTGGGTCCTGAAAACTGACACTCAGAACAGTGGCTTCTGAGTTTTGTTTCCCAGGGATATACCCTGTAGAGTTGTTCAGGGTCCTTAGGCCTTAAATTGCCGGGTATCTCCTGGAGATCCGCCTCTTGCAGGATTTTTCCCAGACGCTATGCGGCACCATTGCCCACTTAGTCTGGTTCGAGAGTGCCAAGTGGGTCCTGCAAACTGACTCCAAGAACAGTGGCTTCTGAGTTTTGTTTCCCAGGGAAAAACTCTGTAGAGTGGTTCAGAGTCCTGAGGCCTTTAATGGCCAGGTGCCTTGTGGAATTCCGCCTCTCTCAGGATGACTCCCAGACGCAATGTGGAACCAGTGCCAACTTGGTCTGGTTTGAGAGTGCCTAGTGGGTCCTGCAAACTGACACCAAGAACAGTGGCTGCTGAGATTTGTTTCCCAGGGAAAAAGCCTGTACAATGGTTCAGAATCCTGAGGCCTTAAATGGCCAGGTGCCTCCTGGAATTCGGCCTCTCGCAGGATGCCTTTCAGACGAAGGGTGGCAGCAGTGCCAACTTGGTCTGGTTTGAGAGTGCCTAGTGGGTCCTGAAAACTGACACCCAGAACAGTGGCTTCTGAGTTTTGGCTCCCAGGGAAAAAGCCTGTACAGTGGTTCAGGGTCCTGAGGCCTTAAATGGCCAGGTGCCTCCTGGAATTCCGCGTCTCGCAGGATGCCTCCAAGACGCAATGTGGCACCTGTGCCAACATGATCTGGTTTGAGAGTGCCAAGTGGGTCCTGCAAACTGACACCAAGAACAGTGGCTGCTGAGATTTGTTTCCCAGGAAAAAGGCCTGTAGAATGTTTCAGGGGCCTGAGGCCTTAAATGGCCAGGTGCCTCCTGGAATTCCGCCTCCCGCAGGATGCCTCCCAGACGCAAGGTGGCACCTGTGCCAACTTGGTCTTGTTTGAGAGTGTCAAGTGGGTCCTGAAAACTGACACCAAGAACAGTGGTTTGTGAATTTTGTTTCCCAGGAAAATACCATGTAGACTGGTTCAGGGTCCTGAGGCCTTAAATTGCCGGGTGCCTCCTGGAGATCCGCGTCTTGCAGGATTTTTCCCAGACGCTATGCGGCACCATTGCCCACTTAGTCTGGTTTGAGAGTGTCAACTGTGTCCTGAAAACTGACACCAAGAACATTGTCTTCTGAGTTTTGTTTCCCAGGGAAAAAGCCTGTTAAGTGGTTCAGGGTCCTGAGGCTTTAAATGGCCAAGTTCCTCCTGGAATTCCGCCTCTCACAGGATGCCTCCCAGACACAAAGTGGCACCAGTGCCAACTTGGTCTGGTTTCAGAGTGCCTAGTGGGTCCTGAAAACTGACACCAAGAACAGTGGCTGCTGAGATTTGTTTCCCAGGGAAAAAGCCTGTACAATGGTTCAGAGTCCTGAGGCCTTAAATGGCCAGGTGCCTCCTGGAATTCGGCCTCTCGCAGGATGCCTTTCAGACGAAGGGTGGCAGCAGTGCCAACTTGGTCTGGTTTGAGAGTGTCAAGTGTGTCCTGCAAACTGACACCCAGAACAGTGGCTTCTGAGTTTTGGCTCCCAGGGAAAAAGCCTGTACAGTTGTTCAGGGTCCTGAGGCCTTAAATGGCCAGTTGCCTCCTGCAATTCCGCCTCTCGCAGGATGCCTCTCAGACGTAGGATGGCACAAGTGCCAACTTGGTCTGGTTTGAGAGTGTCAAGTGGGTCCTGAAAACTGACACCCAGAACAGTGGATTGTGAATTTTGTTTCCCAGGGAAATACCCTGTAGAGTGGTTCAGGGTCCTGAGGCCTTAAATTGCCGGGTGCCTCCTGGAGATCCGCCTCTTGCAGGATTTTTCCCAGACGCTATGCGGCACCATTGCCCACTTAGTATGGTTTGAGACTGTCAAGTGGCTCCTGCAAACTTAAACCAAGAACAGTGGCTTCTGAGTTTTGTTTCCCAGGGAAAAAGCCTGTACAGTGGTTCAGGGTCCTGAGGCCTTAAATGGCCAGGTGCCTCCGGCAATTCGGCGTCTCGCAGGATGCCTCCCAGACGCAATGTGGCACCTGTGCCAACATGGTGTGGTTTGAGAGTGCCTAGTGGGCTGAAAACTGACACCCTGAACAGTGGCTTCTGAGTTTTGTTTCCCAGGGTAATACCCTGTGGAGTAGGTGCAATCAATTTCAGGATGCCTTCTGAAATTCGGCCTCTCGAAGGATGCCTCCCGGACGCAAGGTGGCAGCCGTGCCAACTTGGTCTTGTTTGAGAGTGCCAAGTGGGTCCTGCAAACTGACACCCAGAACAGTGGCTGCTGAGTTTTGTTTCCCAGGGAAAAAGCCTGTACAATGGTTCAGGGTCTTGAGGCCTTAAATATCAGGGTGCCTAGGTGAATTCCGACTCTCGCAGGATGCCTCCAAAACGCAAGCTGGCACCAAGGCATATTAGGTCTGGTTTGACAGTGCCAAGTGGGTCCTGCAAACTGACACCCAGAACAGTGGCTTCTGAGTTTTGTTTCCCAGGGAAAAAGCCTGTACAATGGTTCAGGTTCCTGCGGCCTTAAATTGCCGGGTGCCTCCTGGAGATCCGCCTCTTGCAGGATTTTTCACAGACGCTATGCGGCACCATTGCCCACTTAGTCTGGTTTGAGAGTGCCAAGTGAGTCCTGAAAACTGACATCCAGAAGAGTGGCTTCTGAGTTTTGTTTCCCAGGGAAAAAGCCTGTACACTGGTTCAGGGTCCTGAGGCCTTTAATGGCCAGGTGCCACCGGGTATTCGGCCTCTCGCAGGATGCCTTTCAGACGAAGGGTGGCAGCAGTGCCAACTTGGTCTTGTTTGAGAGTGCCTAGTGGGTCCTGAAAACTGACACCCAGAACAGTGGCTTCTGAGTTTTGGCTCCCAGGGAAAAAGCCTGTACAGTGGTTCAGGGTCCTGAGGCCTTAAATGGCCAGGTGCCTCCTGGAATTCCGTGTCTCGCAGGATGCCTCCCAGACACAAAGTGGCACCAGTGCCAACTTGGTCTGGTTTCAGAGTGCCTAGTGGGTCCTGAAAACTCACACCCAGAACAGTGGCTTCTGAGTTTTGTTTCCCAGGGAAATACCCTGTGGAGTGGTTCAGGGTCCTGGGGCAATAAATTTCAGGGTGCCTTCTGAATTTCGGCCTCTCGAAGGATGCCTCCCAGACGCAAGGTGGCAGCAGTGCCAACTTGGTCTGGTTTGAGAGTGTCAAGTGTGTCCTGCAAACTGACACCAAGAACAGTGGCTTCTGAGTTTTGTTTCCCAGGGAAATACCCTGTGGAGTGGTTCAGGGTCCTGAGGCAATAAATTTCAGGGTGCCTTCTGAATTTCGGCCTCTTGAAGGATGCCTCCCAGACGCAAGGTGGCAGCAGTGCCAACTTGGTCTGGTTTGAGAGTGTCAAGTGTGTCCTGCAAACTGACACCAAGAACAGTGGCTTCTGAGTTTTGTTTCCCAGGGAAAAAGCCTGTACAATGGTTCAGGGTTTTGAGGCCTTAAATTGCCGGGTGCCTCCTAGAATTCCACCTCACACAGGATGCCTCCCAGATGCAAAGTGGCACTAGTGCCAACTTGGTCTTGTTTGAGAGCTCCTAGTGGGTCCTGAAAACTGACACCCAGAACAGTGGCTTCTGAGTTTTGTTTCCCAGGGAAAAAGCCATTACATTGGTTCAGGGTCCTGAGGCCTTAAATGGCCAGGTGCCTCCTGGAATTCCGTTTCTCGCAGGATTTTTCCCAGACGCAATGTGACACCAGTGCCAACTTTGTCTTGTTTGAGAGTGCCTAGTGGGTCCTGCAAACTGACACCAAGAACAGTGGCTACTGAGATTTGTTTCCCAAGGAAAAAGCCTGTACAGTCGTTCAGGGTCTTGAGGCCTTAAATGGCCAGGTGCCTCCTGGAATTCGGCCTCTCGCAGGATGCCTTTCAGACGAAGGGTGGCAGCAGTGCCAACTTGGTCTGGTTTGAGAGTGCCAAGTGGGTCCTGCAAACTGACACCCAGAACAGTGGCTTCTGAGTTTTGTCTCCCAGGGAAAAGGCCTGTGGAATGTTTCAGGGGCCTGAAACTTTAAATGGCCGGGTGATTCCTGGAATTCCGCATCTCGAAAAATGCCTCCCAGACGCAATGTGGCACCAGTGCCAACTTGGTCTGGTTTGATAGTGCCAAGTGGGTCCTGAAAACTGACACTCAGAACAGTGGCTTCTGAGTTTTGTTTCCCAGGGAAAAAGCCTGTACAATGGTTCAGGGTCTTGAGGCCTTAAATATCAGGGTGACTAGGTGAATTCCGCCTATCGCAGGATGCCTCCCAAACGCAAGCTGGCACCAATTCATACTAGGTCTGGTTTGAGAGTGCCTAGTGGGTCCTGCAAACTGACACCCAGAACAGTGGCTTCTGAGTTTTGTTTCCCAGGGAAAAAGCCTGTAGAGTCGTTCAGGGTCTGGAGGCCTTAAATGGCCACGTTCCTCCTGGAATTCCGCCTCTCGCAGGATGCCTCCCAGACGCAAAGTGGCACCAGTGCCAACTTGGTCTGGTTTGAGAGTGCCAAGTGGGTCCTGAAAACTGACATCCAGAACAGTGGCTTCTGAGTTTTGTTTCCCAGGAAAATACCCTGTAGAGTGGTTCAGGGTCCTGAGGCCTTAAATTGCCGGCTGGCTTCTGAATTTCGGCCTCTCGAAGGATGCCTCCCAGACGCAAGGTGGCAGCAGTGCCAACTTGGTCTGGTTTGAGAGTGCCAAGTGGGTCCTGCAAACTGACACCAAGAACAGTGGCTTCTGAGTTTTGTTTCCCAGGGAAAAAGCCATTACAGTGGTTCAGGGTCCTGAGGCCTTAAATGGCCACGTGCCTCGTCGAATTCAGCCTCTCTCAGGATGCCTCCCAGACGCAAGGTGGCTACAGTGCCAACTTGGTCTTGTTTGAGAGTGCCTCGTGGGTCCTGAAAACTGACACCCAGAACAGTGGCTTGTGAGTTTTGTCTCCCAGGGAAAAGGCCTGTAGAATGTTTCCGGGGCCTGAAACTTTAAATGGCCGGGTGATTCCTGGAATTCCGCCTCTCGAAGGATGCCTCCCAGTTGCAAGGTGGCTGCAGTGCCAACTTGGTCTGGTTTGAGAGTGCCAAGTGGGTCCTGCAAACTGACACCCAGAACAGTGGCTTCTGAGTTTTGTTTCCCAGGGAAAAAGCCTGTAAAATGGTACAGGTTCCAGCGGCCTTAAATTGCCGGGTGCCTCCTGGAGATCCGCCTCTTGCAGGATTTTTCCCAGACGCTATGCGGCACCATTGCCCACTTAGTCTGGTTTGATAGTGCCAAGTGGGTCCTGAAAACTGACACTCAGAACAGTGGCTTCTGAGTTTTGTTTCCCAGGGAAATACCCTGTAGAGTGGTTCAGGGTCCTTAGGCCTTAAATTGCCGGGTATCTCCTGGAGATCCGCCTCTTGCAGGATTTTTCCCAGACGCTATGCGGCACCATTGCCCACTTAGTCTGGTTCGAGAGTGCCAAGTGGGTCCTGCAAACTGACTCCAAGAACAGTGGCTTCTGAGTTTTGTTTCCCAGGGAAAAACTCTGTAGAGTGGTTCAGAGTCCTGAGGCCTTTAATGGCCAGGTGCCTTGTGGAATTCCGCCTCTCTCAGGATGACTCCCAGACGCAATGTGGCACCAGTGCCAACTTGGTCTGGTTTGAGAGTGCCTAGTGGGTCCTGCAAACTGACACCAAGAACAGTGGCTGCTGAGATTTGTTTCCCAGGGAAAAAGCCTGTACAATGGTTCAGAGTCCTGAGGCCTTAAATGGCCAGGTGCCTCCGGGAATTCGGCCTCTCGCAGGATGCCTTTCAGACGAAGGGTGGCAGCAGTGCCAACTTGGTCTTGTTTGAGAGTGCCTAGTGGGTCCTGAAAACTGACACCCAGAACAGTGGCTTCTGAGCTTTGGCTCCCAGGGAAAAAGCCTGTACAGTGGTTCAGGGTCCTGAAGCCTTAAATGGCCAGGTGCCTCCTGCAATTCCGCCTCTCGCAGGATGCCTCTCAGACGTAAGATGGCACAAGTGCCAACTTGGTCTGGTTTGAGAGTGTCAAGTGGTTCCTGAAAACTGACACCCAGAAAAGTGGATTGTGAATTTTGTTTCCCAGGGAAATACCCTGTAGAGTGGGTCAGGGTCCTGAGGCCTTAAATTGCCGGGTGCCTCCTGGAGATCCGCCTCTTGCAGGAATTTTCCCAGACGCTATGCGGCACCATTGCCCACTTAGTCTGGTTTGAGAGTGTCAAGTGGGTCCTGCAAACTTACACCAAGAACAGTGGCTTCTGAGTTTTGTTTCCCAGGGAAAAAGCCTGTACAGTGGTTCAGGGTCCTGAGGCCTTAAATGGCCAGGTGCCTCCTGCAATTCGGCGTCTCGCAGGATGCCTCCCAGACGCAATGTGGCACCTGTGCCAACATGGTCTGGTTTGAGAGTGCCAAGTGGGTCCTTCAAACTGACACCAGGAACAGTGGCTTCTGAGATTTGTTTCCCAGGGAAAAGGCCTGTAGATTGTTCAGGGTCTTGAGGCCTTAAATGGCCAGGTGCCTCCTGGAATTCGGCCTCTCACAGGATATCTCCCAGACACAATGTGGCACCAGTGCCAACTTCGTCTGGTTTGAGAGTGCCTAGTGGGTCCTGAAAACTGACACCCAGAACAGTGGCTTCTGAGTTTTGTTTCCCAGGGAAAAAGCCTGTACAATGGTTCAGGGTCTTGAGGCCTTAAATATCAGGGTGACTAGGTGAATTCCGCCTATCGCAGGATGCCTCCCAAACGCAAGCTGGCACCAATTCATACTAGGTCTGGTTTGAGAGTGCCTAGTGGGTCCTGCAAACTGACACCCAGAACAGTGGCTTCTGAGTTTTGTTTCCCAGGGAAAAAGCCTGTAGAGTCGTTCAGGGTCTGGAGGCCTTAAATGGCCACGTTCCTCCTGGAATTCCGCCTCTCGCAGGATGCCTCCCAGACGCAAAGTGGCACCAGTGCCAACTTGGTCTGGTTTGAGAGTGCCAAGTGGGTCCTGAAAACTGACATCCAGAACAGTGGCTTCTGAGTTTTGTTTCCCAGGAAAATACCCTGTAGAGTGGTTCAGGGTCCTGAGGCCTTAAATTGCCGGCTGGCTTCTGAATTTCGGCCTCTCGAAGGATGCCTCCCAGACGCAAGGTGGCAGCAGTGCCAACTTGGTCTGGTTTGAGAGTGCCAAGTGGGTCCTGCAAACTGACACCAAGAACAGTGGCTTCTGAGTTTTGTTTCCCAGGGAAAAAGCCATTACAGTGGTTCAGGGTCCTGAGGCCTTAAATGGCCACGTGCCTCGTCGAATTCAGCCTCTCTCAGGATGCCTCCCAGACGCAAGGTGGCTACAGTGCCAACTTGGTCTTGTTTGAGAGTGCCTCGTGGGTCCTGAAAACTGACACCCAGAACAGTGGCTTGTGAGTTTTGTCTCCCAGGGAAAAGGCCTGTAGAATGTTTCAGCGGCCTGAAACTTTAAATGGCCGGGTGATTCCTGGAATTCCGCCTCTCGAAGGATGCCTCCCAGTTGCAAGGTGGCTGCAGTGCCAACTTGGTCTGGTTTGAGAGTGCCAAGTGGGTCCTGCAAACTGACACCCAGAACAGTGGCTTCTGAGTTTTGTTTCCCAGGGAAAAAGCCTGTAAAATGGTTCAGGTTCCAGCGGCCTTAAATTGCCGGGTGCCTCCTGGAGATCCGCCTCTTGCAGGACTTTTCCCAGACGCTATGCGGCACCATTGCCCACTTAGTCTGGTTTGATAGTGCCAAGTGGGTCCTGAAAACTGACACTCAGAACAGTGGCTTCTGAGTTTTGTTTCCCAGGGAAATACCCTGTAGAGTGGTTCAGGGTCCTTAGGCCTTAAATTGCCGGGTACCTCCTGGAGATCCGCCTCTTGCAGGATTTTTCCCAGACGCTATGCGGCACCATTGCCCACTTAGTCTGGTTCGAGAGTGCCAAGTGGGTCCTGCAAACTGACTCCAAGAACAGTGGCTTCTGAGTTTTGTTTCCCAGGGAAAAACTCTGTAGAGTGGTTCAGGGTCCTGAGGCCTTTAATGGCCAGGTGCCTTGTGGAATTCAGCCTCTCTCAGGATGACTCCCAGACGCAATGTGGCACCAGTGCCAACTTGGTCTGGTTTGAGAGTGCCTAGTGGGTCCTGCAAACTGACACCAAGAACAGTGGCTGCTGAGATTTGTTTCCCAGGGAAAAAGCCTGTGGAGTGGTTCAGGGTCCTGAGGCCTTAAATGGCCAGGTGCCTCCGGGAATTCGGCCTCTCGCAGGATGCCTTTCAGACGAAGGGTGGCAGCAGTGCACACTTGGTCTTGTTTGAGAGTGCCTAGTGGGTCCTGAAAACTGACACCCAGAACAGTGGCTTCTGAGCTTTGGCTCCCAGGGAAAAATCCTGTACAGTGGTTCAGGGTCCTGAAGCCTTAAATGGCCAGGTGCCTCCTGCAATTCCGCCTCTCGCAGGATGCCTCTCAGACGTAAGATGGCACAAGTGCCAACTTGGTCTGGTTTGAGAGTGTCAAGTGGGTCCTGAAAACTGACACCCAGAAAAGTGGATTGTGAATTTTGTTTCCCAGGGAAATACCCTGTAGAGTGGGTCAGGGTCCTGAGGCCTTAAATTGCCGGGTGCCTCCTGGAGATCCGCCTCTTGCAGGATTTTTCCCAGACGCTATGCGGCACCATTGCCCACTTAGTCTGGTTTGAGAGTGTCAAGTGGGTCCTGCAAACTTACACCAAGAACAGTGGCTTCTGAGTTTTGTTTCCCAGGGAAAAAGCCTGTACAGTGGTTCAGGGTCCTGAGGCCTTAAATGGCCAGGTGCCTCCTGCAATTCGGCGTCTCGCAGGATGCCTCCCAGACGCAATGTGGCACCTGTGCCAACATGGTCTGGTTTGAGAGTGCCTAGTGGGTCCTTCAAACTGACACCAAGAACAGTGGCTTCTGAGATTTGTTTCCCAGGGAAAAGGCCTGTAGATTGTTCAGGGTCTTGAGGCCTTAAATGGCCAGGTGCCTCCTGGAATTCGGCCTCTCACAGGATATCTCCCAGACACAATGTGGCACCAGTGCCAACTTCGTCTGGTTTGAGAGTGCCTAGTGGGTCCTGAAAACTGACACCCAGAACAGTGGCTTGTGAGTTTTGTTTCCCAGGGTAATACCCTGTGGAGTAGGTGCAGGGTCCTGAGGCATTAAATTTCAGGGTGCCTTCTGAAATTCGGCCTCTCGAAGGATGCCTCCCGGACGCAAGGTGGCAGCCGTGCCAACTTGGTCTTGTTTGAGAGTGCCAAGTGGGTCCTGCAAAGTGACACCCAGAACAGTGGCTTCTGAGTTTTGTTTCCCAGGGAAAAAGCCTGTACAATGGTTCAGGGTCTTGAGGCCTTAAATATCAGGGTGCCTAGGTGAATTCCGACTCTCGCAGGATGCCTCCAAAACGCAAGCTGGCACCAAGGCATACTAGGTCTGGTTTGACAGTGCCAAGTGGGTCCTGAAAACTGACACCCAGAACAGTGGCTTCTGAGTTTTGTTTCCCAGGGAAAAAGCCTGTACAATGGTTCAGGTTCCTGCGGCCTTAAATTGCCGGGTGCCTCCTGGAGATCCGCCTCTTGCAGGATTTTTCACAGACGCTATGCGGCACCATTGCCCACTTAGTCTGGTTTGAGAGTGCCAAGTGAGTCCTGAAAACTGACATCCAGAACAGTGGCTTCTGAGTTTTGTTTCCCAGGCAAAATGCCTGTACACTGGTTCAGGGTCCTGAGGCCTTTAATGGCCAGGTGCCACCGGGTATTCGGCCTCTCGCAGGATACCTTTCAGACGAAGGGTGGCAGCAGTGCCTTCTTGGTCTTGTTTGAGAGTGCCTAGTGGGTCCTGCAAACTGACACCAAGAACAGTGGCTACTGAGATTTGTTTCCCAAGGAAAAACCTGTACAATGGTTCAGAGTCCTGAGGCCTTAAATGGCCAGGTGCCTCCTGGATTTCGGCCTCTCACAGGATGCCTTTCAGACGAAGGGTGGCAGCAGTGCCAACTTGGGCTGGTTTGAGAGTGCCAAGTGGGTCCTGAAAACTGACACCCAGAACAGTGGCTTCTGAGTTTTGTTTCCCATTGAAATACCCTGTAGAGTGGTTCAGGGTCCTGCCGCGTTAAATTTCAGGGTGCCTCCTGGATTTCGGCCTCTCGCAGGATGCCTTTCAGACGAAGGGTGGCAGCAGTGCCAACTTGGGCTGGTTTGAGAGTGCCAAGTGGGTCCTGAAAACTGACACCCAGAACAGTGGCTTCTGAGTTTTGTTTCCCATTGAAATACCCTGTAGAGTGGTTCAGGGTCTTGCCGCGTTAAATTTCAGGGTGCCTCCTGGAATTCAGCCTCTCGCATTATGCCTCCCAGACGCAAGCTGGCACAAGTGCCAACATGGTCTAGTTTGAGAGTGCCAAGCAGGTCCTGAAAACTGACATCCAGAACAGTGTCTTCTGAGTTTTGTTTCCCAGGGAAAAACACTGTGAAGTGGTTCAGGGTCCTGAGGCCTTAAATGGCCACGTGCCTCGTCGAATTCAGCCTCTCGCAGGATGCCTCCCAGACGCAATGTGACATCAGTGCCAACTTGGTCTTGTTTGAGAGTGCCAAGTGGGTCCTGAAAACTGACACCCAGAACAGTGGCTTGTGAGTTTTGTCTCCCAGGGAAAAGGACTGTGGAATGTTTCAGGGGCCTGAAACTTTAAATGGCCGGGTGATTCCTGGAATTCCGCATCTCAAAAAATGCCTCCCAGACGCAAGGTGGCAGCAGTGCCAACTTGTTCTGGTTTGAGAGTGCCAAGTGTGTCCTGAAAACTGACAACCAGTACAGTGGCTTCTGAGTTTTGGTTCCCAGGGAAAAAGCCTGTACAATGGTTCAGGGTCTTGAGGCCTTAAATATCAGGGTGACTAGGTGAATTCCGCCTATCGCAGGATGCCTCCCAAACGCAAGCTGGCACCAATTCATACTAGGTCTGGTTTGAGAGTGCCAAGTGTGTCCTGAAAACTGACACCCAGAACAGTGGCTTCTGAGTTTTGTTTCCCAGGGAAAAAGCCTGTACAATGGTTCAGAGTCCTGAGGCCTTAAATGGCCAGGTGCCTCCTGGAATTCCGCCTCTCGCAGGATGCCTTTCAGACGAAGGGTGGCAGCAGTGCCAACTTGGTCTGGTTTGAGAGTCCCAAGTGGGTTCTGAAAACTGACACCCAGAACAGTGGCTTCTGAGTTTTGTTTCCCAGGGAAATACCCTGTAAAGTGGTTCAGGGTCTTGCCGCGTTAAATTTCAGGGTGCCTCCTGGAATTCGGCCTCTCGCATTATGCCTCCCAGACGCAAGCTGGCACAAGTGCCAACATGGTCTAGTTTGAGAGTGCCAAGCAGGTCCTCAAAACTGACATCCAGAACAGTGGCTTCTGAGTTTTGTTTCCCAGGGAAAAAGCCTGTAGAGTCGTTCAGGGTCTGGAGGCCTTAAATGGCCACGTTCCTCCTGGAATTCCGCCTCTCGCAGGATGCCTCCCAGACGCAAAGTGGCACCAGTGCCAACTTGGTCTGGTTTGAGAGTGCCAAGTGGGTCCTGAAAACTGACACCCAGAACAGTGGCTTGTGAGTTTTGTCTCCCAGGGAAAAGGCCTGTAGAATGTTTCAGCGGCCTGAAACTTTAAATGGCCGGGTGATTCCTGGAATTCCGCCTCTCGAAGGATGCCTCCCAGTTGCAAGGTGGCTGCAGTGCCAACTTGGTCTGGTTTGAGAGTGCCAAGTGGGTCCTGCAAACTGACACCCAGAACAGTGGCTTCTGAGTTTTGTTTCCCAGGGAAAAAGCCATTACAATGGTTCAGGGTTCCAGCGGCCTTAAATTCCCGGGTGCCTCCTGGAGATCCGCCTCTTGCAGGACTTTTCCCAGACGCTATGAGGCACCGGTGCCCACTTAGTCTGGTTTGATAGTGCCAAGTGGGTCCTGAAAATTGACACCCAGAACAGTGGCTTCTGAGTTTTGTTTCCCAGGGAAATACCCTGTAGAGTGGTTCAGGGTCCTTAGGCCTTAAATTGCCGGGTATCTCCTGGAGATCCGCCTCTTGCAGGATTTTTCCCAGACGCTATGCGGCACCATTGCCCACTTAGTCTGGTTCGAGAGTGCCAAGTGGGTCCTGCAAACTGACTCCAAGAACAGTAGCTTCTGAGTTTTGTTTCCCGGGGAAAAACTCTGTACAGTGGTTCAGAGTCCTGAGGCCTTTAAGGGCCAGGTGCCTCCTGGAATTCCGCCTCTCTCAGGATGACTCCCAGACGCAAGGTGGCTGCAGTGCCAACTTGGTCTTGTTTGAGAGTGCCTAGTGGGTCCTGCAAACTGACACCAAGAACAGTGGCTGCTGAGATTTGTTTCCCAGGGAAAAAGCCTGTACAATGGTTCAGAGTCCTGAGGCCTTAAATGGCCAGGTGCCTCCTGGAATTCGGCCTCTCGCAGGATGCCTTTCAGACGAAGGGTGGCAGCAGTGCCAACTTGGTCTGGTTTGAGAGTGCCTAGTGGGTCCTGAAAACTGACACCCAGAACAGTGGCTTCTGAGTTTTGGCTCCCAGGGAAAAAGCCTGTACAGTTGTTCAGGGTCCTGAGGCCTTAAATGGCCAGGTGCCTCCTGCAATTCCGCCTCTCGCAGGATGCCTCTCAGACGTAAGATGGCACAAGTGCCAACTTGGTCTGGTTTGAGAGTGTCAAGTGGGTCCTGAAAACTGACACCCAGAACAGTGGATTGTGAATTTTGTTTCCCAGGGAAAAAGCCTGTACAGTGGTTCAGGGTCCTGAGGCCTTAAATTGCCGGGTGCCTCCTGGAGATCCGCCTCTTGCAGGATTTTTCCCAGACGCTATGCGGCACCATTGCCCACTTAGTATGGTTTGAGAGTGTCAAGTGGGTCCTGCAAACTTAAACCAAGAACAGTGGCTTCTGAGTTTTGTTTCCCAGGGAAAAAGCCTGTACAGTGGTTCAGGGTCCTGAGGCCTAAAATGGCCAGGTGCCTCCTGCAATTCAGCGTCTCGCAGGATGCCTCCCAGACGCAATGTGGCACCTGTGCCAACATGGTCTGGTTTGAGAGTGCCTAGTGGGCTGAAAACTGACACCCTGAACAGTGGCTTCTGAGTTTTGTTTCCCAGGGTAATACCCTGTGGAGTAGGTGCAGGGTCCTGAGGCATTAAATTTCAGGATGCCTTCTGAAATTCGGCCTCTCGAAGGATGCCTCCCGGACGCAAGGTGGCAGCCGTGCCAACTTGGTCTTGTTTGAGAGTGCCAATTGGGTCCTGCAAACTGACACCCAGAACAGTGGCTTCTGAGTTTTGTTTCCCAGGGAAAAAGCCTGTACAGTGGTTCAGGGTCCTGAGGCCTTAAATATCAGGGTGCCTAGGTGAATTCCGACTCTCGCAGGATGCCTCCAAAACGCAAGCTGGCACCAAGGCATACTAGGTCTGGTTTGAGAGTGCCAAGTGGGTCCTGCAAACTGACACCCAGAACAGTGGCTTCTGAGTTTTGTTTCCCAGGGAAAAAGCCTGTACAATGGTTCAGGTTCCTGCGGCCTTAAATTGCCGGGTGCCTCCTGGAGATCCGCCTCTTGCAGGATTTTTCACAGACGCTATGCGGCACCATTGCCCACTTAGTCTGGTTTTAGAGTGCCAAGTGAGTCCTGAAAACTGACATCCAGAAGAGTGGCTTCTGAGTTTTGTTTCCCAGGGAAAAAGCCTGTACACTGGTTCAGGGTCCTGAGGCCTTTAATGGCCAGGTGCCACCGGGTATTCGGCCTCTCGCAGGATGCCTTTCAGACGAAGGGTGGCAGCAGTGCCAACTTGGTCTTGTTTGAGAGTGCCTAGTGGGTCCTGAAAACTGACACCCAGAACAGTGGCTTCTGAGTTTTGGCTCCCAGGGAAAAAGCCTGTACAGTGGTTCAGGGTCCTGAGGCCTTAAATGGCCAGGTGCCTCCTGGAATTCCGTGTCTCGCAGGATGCCTCCAAGACGCAATGTGGCACCTGTGCGCACATGATCTGGTTTGAGAGAGCCAAGTGGGTCCTGCAAACTGACACCAAGAACAGTGCCTGCTGAGATTTGTTTCCCAGGGAAAAGGCCTGTAGAATGTTTCAGGGTCCTGAGGCCTTAAATGGCCAGGTGCCTCCTGGAATTCCGCCTCCCGCAGGATGCCTCCCAGACGCAAGGTGGCACAAGTGCCAACTTGGTCTGGTTTGAGAGTGTCAAGTGGGTCCTGAAAACTGACACCAAGAACAGTGGTTTGTGAATTTTGTTTCCCAGGAAAATACCCTGTAGACTGGTTCAGGGTCCTGAGGCCTTAAATTGCCGGGTGCCTCCTGGAGATCCGCCTCTTGCAGGATTTTTCCCAGACGCTATGCGGCACCATTGCCCACTTAGTCTGGTTTGAGAGTGTCAACTGTGTCCTGAAAACTGACACCAAGAACATTGTCTTCTGAGTTTTGTTTCCCAGGGAAAAACTCTGTAAAGTGGTTCAGGGTCCTGAGGCTTTAAATGGCCAAGTTCCTCCTGGAATTCCGCCTCTCACAGGATGCCTTCCAGACACAAAGTGGCAGCAGTGCCAACTTGGTCTGGTTTGAGAGTGTCAAGTGTGTCCTTCAAACTGACACCAAGAACAGTGGCTTCTGAGTTTTGTTTCCCAGGGAAATACCCTGTGGAGTGGTTCAGGGTCCTGAGGCAATAAATTTCAGGGTGCCTTCTGAAATTCGGCCTCTCGAAGGATGCCTCCCAGACGCAAGGTGGCAGCAGTGCCAACTTGGTCTGGTTTGAGAGTGTCAAGTGTGTCCTGCAAACTGACACCAAGAACAGTGGCTTCTGAGTTTTGTTTCCCAGGGAAAAAGCCTGTACATTGGTTCAGGGTCCTGAGGCCTTAAATTGCCGGGTGCCTCCTTGAATTCCACCTCACACAGGATGCCTCCCAGATGCAAAGTGGCACCAGTGCCAACTTGGTCTTGTTTGAGAGCTCCTAGTGGGTCCTGAAAACTGACACCCAGAACAGTGGCTTCTGAGTTTTGTTTCCCAGGGAAAAAGCCATTACATTGGTTAAGGGTCCTGAGGCCTTAAATGGCCAGGTGCCTCCTGGAATTCCGTGTCTCGCAGGATTTTTCCCAGACGCAATGTGACACCAGTGCCAACTTGGTCTTGTTTGAGAGTGCCTAGTGGGTCCTGCAAACTGACACCAAGAACAGTGGCTACTGAGATTTGTTTCCCAAGGAAAAAGCCTGTACAATGGTTCAGAGTCCTGAGGCCTTAAATGGCCAGGTGCCTCCTGGAATTCGGCCTCTCGCAGGATGCCTTTCAGACGAAGGGTGGCAGCAGTGCCAACTTGGTCTGGTTTCAGAGTGCCTAGTGGGTCCTGCAAACTGACACCCAGAACAGTGGCTTCTGAGTTTTGTCTCCCAGGGAAAAAGCCTGTGGAATGTTTCAGGGGCCTGAAACTTTAAATGGCCGGGTGATTCCTGGAATTCCGCATCTCGAAAAATGCCTCCCAGACGCAAGGTGGCTGCAGTGCCAACTTGTTCTGGTTTGAGAGTGCCAATTGTGTCCTGAAAACTGACAACCAGTACGGTGGCTTCTGAGTTTTGGTTCCCAGGGAAAAAGCCTGTACAATGGTTCAGGGTCTTGAGGCCTTAAATATCAGGGTGACTAGGTGAATTCCGCCTATCGCAGGATGCCTCCCAAACGCAAGCTGGCACCAATTCATACTAGGTCTGGTTTGAGAGTGCCTAGTGGGTCCTGCAAACTGACACCCAGAACAGTGGCTCTGAGTTTTGTTTCCCAGGGAAAAAGCCTGTAGAGTCGTTCAGGGTCTGGAGGCCTTAAATGGCCACGTTCATCCTGGAATTCCGCCTCTCGCAGGATGCCTCCCAGACGCGAAGTGGCAGCAGAGCCAACTTGGTCTGGTTTGAGAGTGCCAAGTGGGTCCTGCAAACTGACATCCAGAACAGTGGCTTCTGAGTTTTGTTTCCCAGGGAAAAAGCCTGTACACTGGTCCAGGGTCCTGAGGCCTTAAATTGCCGGCTGGCTTATGAAATTCGGCCTCTCGAAGGATGCCTCCCAGACGCAAGGTGGCAGCAGTGCCAACTTGGTCTGGTTTGAGAGTGCCAAGTGGGTCCTGCAAACTGACACCCAGAACAGTGGCTTCTGAGTTTTGTTTCCCAGGGAAAAAGCCATTACAGTGGTTCAGGGTCCTGAGGCCTTAAATGGCCACGTGCCTCGTCGAATTCCGCCTCTCTCAGGATGCCTCCCAGACGCAAGGTGGCTGCAGTGCAAACTTGTTCTTGTTTGAGAGTGCCTCGTGGGTCCTGAAAACTGACACCCAGAACAGTGGCTTGTGAGTTTTGTCTCCCAGGGAAAAGGCCTGTAGAATGTTTCCGGGGCCTGAAACTTTAAATGGCCGGGTGATTCCTGGAATTCCGCCTCTCGAAGGATGCCTCCCAGTTGCAAGGTGGCTGCAGTGCCAACTTGGTCTGGTTTGAGAGTGCCAAGTGGGTCCTGCAAACTGACACCCAGAACAGTGGCTTCTGAGTTTTGTTTCCCAGGGAAAAAGCCTGTACAATGGTTCAGGTTCCTGCGGCCTTAAATTCCCGGGTGCCTCCTGGAGATCCGCCTCAAGCAGGATTTTTCACAGACGCTATGCGGCACCATTGCCCACTTAGTCTGGTTTGATAGTGCCAAGTGGGTCCTGAAAACTGACACTCAGAACAGTGGCTTCTGAGTTTTGTTTCCCAGGGAAATACCCTGTAGAGTGGTTCAGGGTCCTTAGGCCTTAAATTGCCGGGTACCTCCTGGAGATCCGCCTCTTGCAGGATTTTTCCCAGACGCTATGCGGCACCATTGCCCACTTAGTCTGGTTCGAGAGTGCCAAGTGGGTCCTGCAAACTGACTCCAAGAACAGTGGCTTCTGAGTTTTGTTTCCCAGGGAAAAACTCTGTAGAGTGGTTCAGGGTCCTGAGGCATTTAATGGCCAGGTGCCTTGTGGAATTCAGCCTCTCTCAGGATGACTCCCAGACGCAATGTGGCACCCGCGCCAACTTGGTCTGGTTTGAGAGTGCCTAGTGGGTCCTGCAAACTGACACCAAGAACAGTGGCTGCTGAGATTTGTTTCCCAGGGAAAAAGCCTGTACAATGGTTCAGAGTCCTGAGGCCTTAAATGGCCAGGTGCCTCCGGGAATTCGGCCTCTCGCAGGATGCCTTTCAGACGAAGGGTGGCAGCAGTGCCAACTTGGTCTTGTTTGAGAGTGCCTAGTGGGTCCTGAAAACTGACACCCAGAACAGTGGCTTCTGAGCTTTGGCTCCCAGGGAAAAAGCCTGTACAGTGGTTCAGGGTCCTTAGGCCTTAAATTGCCGGGTACCTCCTGGAGATCCGCCTCTTGCAGGATTTTTCCCAGACGCTATGCGGCACCTTTGCCCACTTAGTCTGGTTCGAGAGTGCCAAGTGGGTCCTGCAAACTGACTCCAAGAACAGCGGCTTCTGAGTTTTGTTTCCCAGGGAAAAACTCTGTAGAGTGGTTCAGGGTCCTGAGGCCTTTAATGGCCAGGTGCCTTGTGGAATTCAGCCTCTCTCAGGATGACTCCCAGACGCAATGTGGCACCAGTGCCAACTTGGTCTGGTTTGAGAGTGCCTAGTGGGTCCTGCAAACTGACACCAAGAACAGTGGCTGCTGAGATTTGTTTCCCAGGGAAAAAGCCTGTACAATGGTTCAGAGTCCTGAGGCCTTAAATGGCCAGGTGCCTCCGGGAATTCGGCCTCTCGCAGGATGCCTTTCAGACGAAGGGTGGCAGCAGTGCCAACTTGGTCTTGTTTGAGAGTGCCTAGTGGGTCCTGAAAACTGACACCCAGAACAGTGGCTTCTGAGCTTTGGCTCCCAGGGAAAAAGCCTGTACAGTGGTTCAGGGTCCTTAGGCCTTAAATTGCCGGGTACCTCCTGGAGATCCGCCTCTTGCAGGATTTTTCCCAGACGCTATGCGGCACCTTTGCCCACTTAGTCTGGTTCGAGAGTGCCAAGTGGGTCCTGCAAACTGACTCCAAGAACAGCGGCTTCTGAGTTTTGTTTCCCAGGGAAAAACTCTGTAGAGTGGTTCAGGGTCCTGAGGCCTTTAATGGCCAGGTGCCTTGTGGAATTCAGCCTCTCTCAGGATGACTCCCAGACGCAATGTGGCACCAGTGCCAACTTGGTCTGGTTTGAGAGTGCCTAGTGGGTCCTGCAAACTGACACCAAGAACAGTGGCTGCTGAGATTTGTTTCCCAGGGAAAAAGCCTGTACAATGGTTCAGAGTCCTGAGGCCTTAAATGGCCAGGTGCCTCCTGGAATTCGGCCTCTCGCAGGATGCCTTTCAGACGAAGGGTGGCAGCAGTGCCAACTTGGTCTTGTTTGAGAGTGCCTAGTGGGTCCTGAAAACTGACACCCAGAACAGTGGCTTCTGAGTTTTGGCTCCCAGGGAAAAAGCCTGTACAGTGGTTCAGGGTCCTGAAGCCTTAAATGGCCAGATGCCTCCTGCAATTCCGCCTCTCGCAGGATGCCTCTCAGACGTAAGATGGCACAAGTGCCAACTTGGTCTGGTTTGAGAGTGTCAAGTGGGTCCTGAAAACTGACACCCAGAAAAGTGGATTGTGAATTTTGTTTCCCAGGGAAATACCCTGTAGAGTGGGTCAGGGTCCTGAGGCCTTAAATTGCCGGGTGCCTCCTGGAGATCCGCCTCTTGCAGGAATTTTCCCAGACGCTATGCGGCACCATTGCCCACTTAGTCTGGTTTGAGAGTGTCAAGTGGGTCCTGCAAACTTAAACCAAGAATAGTGGCTTGTGAGTTTTGTTTCCCAGGGAAAAAGCCTGTACAGTGGTTCAGGGTCCTGAGGCCTTAAATGGCCAGGTGCCTCCTGCAATTCGGCGTCTCGCAGGATGCCTCCCAGACGCAATGTGGCACCTTTGCCAACATGGTCTGGTTTGAGAGTGCCAAGCGGGTCCTTCAAACTGACACCAAGAACAGTGGCTTCTGAGATTTGTTTCCCAGGGAAAAAGCCTGTAGATTGTTCAGGGTCTTGAGGCCTTAAATGGCCAGGTGCCTCCTGGAATTCGGCCTCTCACAGGATATCTCCCAGACACAATGTGGCACCAGTGCCAACTTCGTCTGGTTTGAGAGTGCCTAGTGGGTCCTGAAAACTGACACCCAGAACAGTGGCTTCTGAGTTTTGTTTCCCAGGGTAATACCCGGTGGAGTAGGTGCAGGGTCCTGAGGCATTAAATTTCAGGGTGCCTTCTGAAATTCGGCCTCTCGAAGGATGCCTCCCGGACGCAAGGTGGCAGCCGTGCCAACTTGGTCTTGTTTGAGAGTGCCAAGTGGGTCCTGCAAAGTGACACCAAGAACAGTGGCTTCTGAGTTTTGTTTCCCAGGGAAAAAGCCTGTACAATGGTTCAGGGTCTTGAGGCCTTAAATATCAGGGTGCCTAGGTGAATTCCGACTCTCGCAGGATGCCTCCAAAACGCAAGCTGGCACCAAGGCATACTAGGTCTGGTTTGACAGTGCCAAGTGGGTCCTGCAAACTGGCACCCAGAACAGTGGCTTCTGAGTTTTGTTTCCCAGGGAAAAAGCCTGTACAATGGTTCAGGTTCCTGCGGCCTTAAATTGCCGGGTGCCTCCTGGAGATCCGCCTCTTGCAGGATTTTTCACAGACGCTATGCGGCACCATTGCCCACTTAGTCTGGTTTGAGAGTGCAAAGTGAGTCCTGAAAACTGACATCCAGAACAGTGGCTTCTGAGTTTTGTTTCCCAGGGAAAAAGCCTGTACACTGGTTCAGGGTCCTGAGGCCTTTAATGGCCAGGTGCCACCGGGTATTCGGCCTCTCGCAGGATGCCTTTCAGACGAAGGGTGGCAGCAGTGCCTACTTGGTCTTGTTTGAGAGTGCCTAGTGGGTCCTGCAAACTGACACCAAGAACAGTGGCTACTGAGATTTGTTTCCCAAGGAAAAACCTGTACAATGGTTCAGAGTCCTGAGGCCTTAAATGGCCAGGTGCCTCCTGGATTTCGGCCTCTCGCAGGATGCCTTCCAGACGACGGGTGGCTGCAGTGCCAACTTGGTCTGGTTTGAGAGTGCCAAGTGGGTCCTTCAAACTGACACCCAGAACAGTGGCTTCTGAGTTTTGTTTCCCATTGAAATACCCTGTAGAGTGGTTCAGGGTCCTGCCGCGTTAAATTTCAGGGTGCCTCCTGGATTTCGGCCTCTCGCAGGATGCCTTTCAGACGAAGGGTGGCAGCAGTGCCAACTTGGGCTGGTTTGAGAGTGCCAAGTGGGTCCTGAAAACTGACACCCAGAACAGTGGCTTCTGAGTTTTGTTTCCCATTGAAATACCCTGTAGAGTGGTTCAGGGTCTTGCCGCGTTAAATTTCAGGGTGCCTCCTGGAATTCAGCCTCTCGCATTATGCCTCCCAGACGCAAGCTGGCACAAGTGCCAACATGGTCTAGTTTGAGAGTGCCAAGCAGGTCCTGAAAACTGACATCCAGAACAGTGTCTTCTGAGTTTTGTTTCCCAGGGAAAAACACTGTGAAGTGGTTCAGGGTCCTGAGGCCTTAAATGGCCACGTGCCTCGTCGAATTCAGCCTCTCTCAGGATGCCTCCCAGACGCAATGTGACATCAGTGCCAACTTGGTCTTGTTTGAGAGTGCCAAGTGGGTCCTGAAAACTGACACCCAGAACAGTGGCTTGTGAGTTTTGTCTCCCAGGGAAAAGGCCTGTGGAATGTTTCAGGGGCCTGAAACTTTAAATGGCCGGGTGATTCCTGGAATTCCGCATCTCAAAAAATGCCTCCCAGACGCAAGGTGGCTGCAGTGCCAACTTGGTCTGGTTTGAGAGTGCCAAGTGTGTCCTGAAAACTGACAACCAGTACAGTGGCTTCTGAGTTTTGGTTCCCAGGGAAAAAGCCTGTACAATGGTTCAGGGTCTTGAGGCCTTAAATATCAGGGTGACTAGGTGAATTCCGCCTATCGCAGGATGCCTCCCAAACGCAAGCTGGCACCAATTCATACTAGGTCTGGTTTGAGAGTGCCAAGTGGGTCCTGAAAACTGACACCCAGAACAGTGGCTTCTGAGTTTTGTTTCCCAGGAAAATACCCTGTAGACTGGTTCAGGGTCCTGAGGCCTTAAATTGCCGGCTGGCTTCTGAAATTCGGCCTCTCGAAGGATGCCTCCCAGACGCAAGGTGGCAGCAGTGCCAACTTGGTCTGGTTTGAGAGTGCCAAGTGGGTCCTGCAAACTGACACCAAGAACAGTGGCTTCTGAGTTTTGTTTCCCAGGGAAAAAGCCATTACAGTGGTTCAGGGTCCTGAGGCCTTAAATGGCCACGTGCCTCGTCGAATTCCGCCTCTCTCAGGATGCCTCCCAGACGCAAGGTGGCTGCAGTGCCAACTTGGTCTTGTTTGAGAGTGCCTCGTGGGTCCTGAAAACTGACACCCAGAACAGTGGCTTGTGAGTTTTGTCTCCCAGGGAAAAGGCCTGTAGAATGTTTCAGGGGCCTGAAACTTTAAATGGCCGGGTGATTCCTGGAATTCCGCCTCTCGAAGGATGCCTCCCAGTTGCAAGGTGGCTGCAGTGCCAACTTGGTCTGGTTTGAGAGTGCCAAGTGGGTCCTGAAAACTGACACCCAGAACAGTGGCTTCTGAGTTTTGTTTCCCAGGGAAAAAGCCTGTAGAATGGTTCAGGTTCCAGCGGCCTTAAATTACCGGGTGCCTCCTGGAGATCCGCCTCTTGCAGGACATTTCCCAGACGCTATGCGGCACCATTGCCCACTTAGTCTGGTTTGATAGTGCCAAGTGGGTCCTGAAAACTGACACTCAGAACAGTGGCTTCTGAGTTTTGTTTCCCAGGGAAATACCCTGTAGAGTGGTTCAGGGTCCTTAGGCCTTAAATTGCCGGGTACCTCCTGGAGATCCGCCTCTTGCAGGATTTTTCCCAGACGCTATGCGGCACCTTTGCCCACTTAGTCTGGTTCGAGAGTGCCAAGTGGGTCCTGCAAACTGACTCCAAGAACAGTGGCTTCTGAGTTTTGTTTCCCAGGGAAAAACTCTGTAGAGTGGTTCAGAGTCCTGAGGCCTTAAATGGCCAGGTGCCTCCGGGAATTCGGCCTCTCGCAGGATGCCTTTCAGACGAAGGGTGGCAGCAGTGCCAACTTGGTCTTGTTTGAGAGTGCCTAGTGGGTCCTAAAAACTGACACTCAGAACAGTGGCTTCTGAGTTTTGGCTCCCAGGGAAAAAGCCTGTACAGTGGTTCAGGGTCCTTAGGCCTTAAATTGCCGGGTACCTCCTGGAGATCCGCCTCTTGCAGGATTTTTCCCAGACGCTATGCGGCACCTTTGCCCACTTAGTCTGGTTCGAGAGTGCCAAGTGGGTCCTGCAAACTGACTCCAAGAACAGTGGCTTCTGAGTTTTGTTTCCCAGGGAAAAACTCTGAAGAGTGGTTCAGGGTCCTGAGGCCTTTAATGGCCAGGTGCCTTGTGGAATTCAGCCTCCCTCAGGATGACTCCCAGACGCAATGTGGCACCAGTGCCAACTTGGTCTAGTTTGAGAGTGCCAAGTGAGTCCTGCAAACTGACACCAAGAACAGTGGCTGCTGAGATTTGTTTCGCAGGGAAAAAGCCTGTACAATGGTTCAGAGTCCTGAGGCCTTAAATGGCCAGGTGCCTCCGGGAATTCGGCCTCTCACAGGATGCCTTTCAGACGAAGGGTGGCAGCAGTGCCAACTTGGTCTTGTTTGAGAGTGCCTAGTGGGTCCTGAAAACTGACACCCAGAACAGTGGCTTCTGAGTTTTGGCTCCCAGGGAAAAAGCCTGTACAGTGGTTCAGGGTCCTGAGGCCTTAAATGGCCAGGTGCCTTCTTATATTCCGCCTCTCGCAGGATGCCTCTCAGACGTAAGATGGCACAAGTGCCAACTTGGTCTGGTTTGAGAGTGTCAAGTGGGTCCTGAAAACTGACACCCAGAACAGTGGATTGTGAATTTTGTTTCCCAGGGAAATACCCTATAGAGTGGTTCAGGGTCCTGAGGCCTTAAATTGCCGGGTGCCTCCTGGAGATCCGCCTCTTGCAGGATTTTTCCCAGACGCTATGCGGCACCATTGCCCACTTAGTCTGGTTTGAGAGTGTCAAGTGGGTCCTGCAAACTTACACCAAGAACAGTGGCTTGTGAGTTTTGTTTCCCAGGGAAAAAGCCTGTACAGTGGTTCAGGGTCCTGAGGCCTTAAATGGCCAGGTGCCTCCTGCAATTCCGCGTCTCGCAGGATGCCTCCCAGACGCAATGTGGCACCTGTGCCAACAGGGTCTGGTTTGAGAGTGCCAAGTGGGTCCTTCAAACTGACACCAAGAATAGTGGCTTCTGAGATTTGTTTCCCAGGGAAAAAGCCTGTAGATTGTTCAGGGTCTTGAGGCCTTAAATGGCCAGGTGCCTCCTGGAATTCGGCCTCTCAAAGGATACCTCCCAGAAACAATGTGGCACCAGTGCCAACTTGGTCTGGTTTGAGAGTGCATAGTGGGTCCTGAAAACTGACACCCAGAACAGTGGCTTCTGAGTTTTGTTTCCCAGGGTAATACCCTGTGGAGTAGGTGCAGGGTCCTGAGGCATTAAATTTCAGGGTGCCTTCTGAAATTCGGCCTCTCGAAGGATGCCTCCCGGACGCAAGGTGGCAGCCGTGCCAACTTGGTCTTGTTTGAGAGTGCCAAGTGGGTCCTGCAAAGTGACACCCAGAACAGTGGCTTCTGAGTTTTGTTTCCCAGGGAAAAAGCCTGTACAATGGTTCAGGGTCTTGAGGCCTTAAATATCAGGGTGCCTAGGTGAATTCCGACTCTCGCAGGATGCCTCCAAAACGCAAGCGGGCACTAACGCATTCTAGGTCTGGTTTGACAGTGCCAAGTGGGTCCTGCAAACTGACACCCAGAACAGTGGCTTCTGAGTTTTGGCTCCCAGGGAAAAAGCCTGTACAGTGGTTCAGGTTCCTGCGGCCTTAAATTCCCGGGTGCCTCCTGGAGATCCGCCTCTTGCAGGATTTTTCACAGCCGCTACGCGGCACCATTGCCCACTTAGTCTGGTTTGAGAGTGCCAAGTGAGTCCTGAAAACTGACATCCAGAAGAGTGGCTTCTGAGTTTTGTTTCCCAGGGAAAAAGCCTGTACACTGGTTCAGGGTCCTGAGGCCTTTAATGGCCAGGTGCCACCGGGTATTCGGCCTCTCGCAGGATGCCTTTCAGACGAAGGGTGGCAGCAGTGCCAACTTGGTCTGGTTTGAGAGTGCCAAGTGGGTCCTGCAAACTGACACCGAGAACAGTGCCTGCTGGGATTTGTTTCCCAGGGAAAAGGCCTGTAGAATATTTCAGGGGCCTGAGGCCTTAAATGGCCAGGTGCCTCCTGGAATTCCGCCTAACGCAGGATGCCTCCCAGACGCAAGGTGGCACAAGTGCCAACTTGGTCTGGTTTGAGAGTGTCAAGTGGGTCCTGAAAACTGACACCCAGAACAGTGGCTTCTGAGTTTTGTTTCCCATTGAAATACCCTGTAGAGTGGTTCAGGGTCCTGCCGCGTTAAATTTCAGGGTGCCTCCTGGATTTCGGCCTCTCGCAGGATGCCTTTCAGACGAAGGGTGGCAGCAGTGCCAACTTGGGCTGGTTTGAGAGTGCCAAGTGGGTCCTGAAAACTGACACCAAGAACAGTGGTTTGTGAATTTTGTTTCCCAGGAAAATACCCTGTAGAGTGGTTCAGGGTCCTGAGGCCTTAAATTGCCGGGTGCCCCCTGGAGATCCGCCTCTTGCAGGATTTTTCCCAGACGCTATGCGGCACCATTGCCCACTTAGTCTGGTTTGAGAGTGTCAACTGTGTCCTGAAAACTGACACCAAGAACATTGTCTTCTGAGTTTTGTTTCCCAGGGAAAAACTCTGTAAAGTGGTTCAGGGTCCTGAGGCTTTAAATGGCCAAGTTCCTCCTGGAATTCGGCCTCTCACAGGATGCCTCCCAGACACAAAGTGGCACCAGTGCCAACTTGGTCTGGTTTCAGAGTGCCTAGTGGGTCCTGAAAACTCACACCAAGAACAGTGGCTTCTGAGTTTTGTTTCCCAGGGAAATACCCTGTGGAGTGGTTCAGGGTCCTGAGGCAATAAATTTCAGGGTGCCTTCTGAATTTCGGCCTCTCGAAGGATGCCTCCCAGACGCAAGGTGGCAGCAGTGCCAACTTGGTCTGGTTTGAGAGTGTCAAGTGTGTCCTGCAAACTGACACCAAGAACAGTGGCTTCTGAGTTTTGTTTCCCAGGGAAAAAGCCTGTACAATGGTTCAGGGTCCTGAGGCCTTAAATTGCCGGGTGCCTCCTAGAATTCCACCTCACACAGGATGCCTCCCAGATGCAAAGTGGCTGCAGTGCCAACTTGGTATTGTTTGAGAGTGCCCTGTGGGTCCTGAAAACTGACACCCAGAACAATGGCTTCTGAGTTTTGTTTCCCAGTGAAAAGGCCTGTAGAGTGGTTCAGGGTCCTGAGGCCTTAAATTGCCGGGTGCCTCTTGGAATTCGACCCCTAGCAGGATTCCTCCCAGACGCAAAGTTGCTCCCGTGCCAACTTGGTCGTGTTTGAGAGTGCAAGCGGGTCCTGCAAACTGACACTCAGAACAGTGGCTTGTGAGTTTTTTTCTCTGGGAAATAGCCTGTACAGTGGTTCAGGGTCCTGAGGCCTTAAATTTCAGGGTCCCTCCTGGAGATCCGCCTCTCGCAGGATGTTTCCCAGACGCTTAGCGGCACCGGTGCCCACTTAGTCTGGTTCGAGAGTGCCTAGTGGGTCCTGCAAACTGACACCCAGAACAGTGGCTTCTGAGTTTTGTTTCCCAGGGAAAAAGCCATTACATTGGTTAAGGGTCCTGAGGCCTTAAATGGCCAGGTGCCTCCTGGAATTCCGTGTCTCGCAGGATGCCTCCCAGACGCAATGTGACACCAGTGCCAACTTGGTCTTGTTTGAGAGTGCCTAGTGGGTCCTGCAAACTGACACCAAGAACAGTGGCTTCTGAGATTTGTTTCCCAGGGAAAAAGCCTGTACTATGGTTCAGAGTCCTGAGGCCTTTAATGGCCAGGTGCCTCCTGGAATTCGGCCTCTCGCAGGATGCCTTTCAGACGAAGGGTGGCAGCAGTGCCAACTTGGGCTGGTTTGAGAGTGCCAAGTGGGTCCTGAAAACTGACACCCAGAACAGTGGCTTCTGAGTTTTCTTTCCCATTGAAATACCCTGTAGAGTGGTTCAGGGTCCTGCCGCGTTAAATTTCAGGGTGCCTCCTGGATTTCGGCCTCTCGCAGGATGCCTCCCAGACGAAGGGTGGCAGCAGTGCCAACTTGGGCTGGTTTGAGAGTGCCAAGTGGGTCCTGAAAACTGACACCCAGAACAGTGGCTTCTAAGTTTTGTTTCCCATTGAAATACCCTGTAGAGTGGTTCAGGGTCTTGCCGCGTTAAATTTCAGGGTGCCTCCTGGAATTCGGCCTCTCGCATTATGCCTCCCAGACGCAAGCTGGCACAAGTGCCAACATGGTCTAGTTTGAGAGTGCCAAGCAGGTCCTGAAAACTGACATCCAGAACAGTGTCTTCTGAGTTTTGTTTCCCAGGGAACAACACTGTGAAGTGGTTCAGGGTCCTGAGGCCTTAAATGGCCACGTGCCTCCTCGAATTCAGCCTCTCTCAGGATGCCTCCCAGACGCAATGTGACATCAGTGCCAACTTGGTCTTGTTTGAGAGTGCCAAGTGGGTCCTGAAAACTGACACCCAGAACAGTGGCTTGTGAGTTTTGTCTCCCAGGGAAAAGGCCTGTGGAATCTTTCAGGGGCCTGAAACTTTAAATGGCCGGGTGATTCCTGGAATTCCGCATCTCAAAAAATGCCTCCCAGACGCAAGGTGGCTGCAGTGCCAACTTGGTCTGGTTTGAGAGTGCCAAGTGTGTCCTGAAAACTGACAACCAGTACAGTGGCTTCTGAGTTTTGGTTCCCAGGGAAAAAGCCTGTACAATGGTTCAGGGTCTTGAGGCCTTAAATATCAGGGTGACTAGGTGAATTCCGCCTATCGCAGGATGCCTCCAAGACCCAAGCTGGCGCCAATGCATACTTGGTCTGGTTTGAGAGTGCCAAGTGGGTCCTGCAACCTTAAAACAAAAACAGTGTCTTCGTAGTTTTGTTTTCCAGGGAAAAAGCCTGTAAAGTGGTTCAGGGTCCTGAGGCCTTAAATGGCCAGGTGCCTCCTGCAATTCCGCGTCTCGCAGGATGCCTCCCAGACGCAATGTGGCACCTGTGCCAACATGGTCTGGTTTGAGAGTGCCAAGTGGGTCCTTCAAACTGACACCAAGAACAGTGGCTTCTGAGTTTTGTTTCCCAGGGAAAAAGCCTGTACAATGGTTCAGGGTCTTGAGGCCTTAAATATCAGGGTGCCTAGGTGAATTCCGACTCTCGCAGGATGCCTCCAAAACGCAAGCGGGCACCAAGGCATACTAGGTCTGGTTTGAGAGTGCCAAGTGGGTCCTGAAAACTGACACGCAGAACAGTGGCTTCTGAGTTTTGGCTCCCAGGGAAAAAGCCTGTACAATGGTTCAGGTTCCTGCGGCCTTAAATTGCCGGGTGCCTCCTGGAGATCCGCCTCTTGCAGGATTTTTCCCAGACGCTATGCGGCACCATTGCCCACTTAGTCTGGTTTGAGAGTGCCAAGTGAGTCCTGAAAACTGACATCCAGAAGAGTGGCTTCTGAGTTTTGTTTCCCAGGGAAAAAGCCTGTACACTGGTTCAGGGTCCTGAGGCCTTTAATGGCCAGGTGCCACCGGGTATTCGGCCTCTCGCAGGATGCCTTTCAGACGAAGGGTGGCAGCAGTGCCAACTTGGTCTGGTTTGAGAGTGCCAAGTGGGTCCTGCAAACTGACACCCAGAACAGTGCCTGCTGAGATTTGTTTCCCAGGGAAAAGGCCTGTAGAATATTTCAGGGGCCTGAGGCCTTAAATGGCCAGGTGCCTCCTGGAATTCCGCCTCTCGCAGGATGCCTCCCAGACGCAAGGTGGCACAAGTGCCAACTTGGTCTGGTTTGAGAGTGTCAAGTGGGTCCTGCAAACTGACACCCAGAACAGTGGCTTCTAAATTTTGTTTCCCATTGAAATACCCTGTAGAGTGGTTCAGGGTCCTGCCGCGTTAAATTTCAGGGTGCCTCCTGGATTTCGGCCTCTCGCAGGATGCCTTTCAGACGAAGGGTGGCAGCAGTGCCAACTTGGGCTGGTTTTAGAGTGCCAAGCAGGTCCTGAAAACTGACACCAAGAACAGTGGTTTGTGAATTTTGTTTCCCAGGAAAATACCCTGTAGAGTGGTTCAGGGTCCTGAGGCCTTAAATTGCCGGGTGCCCCCTGGAGATCCGCCTCTTGCAGGATTTTTCCCAGACGCTATGCGGCACCATTGCCCACTTAGTCTGGTTTGAGAGTGTCAACTGTGTCCTGAAAACTGACACCAAGAACATTGTCTTCTGAGTTTTGTTTCCCAGGGAAAAACTCTGTAAAGTGGTTCAGGGTCCTGAGGCTTTAAATGGCCAAGTTCCTCCTGGAATTCGGCCTCTCACAGGATGCCTCCCAGACACAAAGTGGCACCAGTGCCAACTTGGTCTGGTTTCAGAGTGCCTAGTGGGTCCTGAAAACTCACACCCAGAACAGTGGCTTCTGAGTTTTGTTTCCCAGGGAAATACCCTGTGGAGTGGTTCAGGGTCCTGAGGCAATAAATTTCAGGGTGCCTTCTGAATTTCGGCCTCTCGAAGGATGCCTCCCAGACGCAAGGTGGCAGCAGTGCCAACTTGGTCTGGTTTGAGAGTGTCAAGTGTGTCCTGCAAACTGACACCAAGAACAGTGGCTTCTGAGTTTTGTTTCCCAGGGAAAAAGCCTGTACAATGGTTCAGGGTCCTGAGGCCTTAAATTGCCGGGTGCCTCCTAGAATTCCACCTCACACAGGATGCCTCCCAGATGCAAAGTGGCTGCAGTGCCAACTTGGTATTGTTTGAGAGTGCCCTGTGGGTCCTGAAAACTGACACCCAGAACAATGGCTTCTGAGTTTTGTTTCCCAGTGAAAAGGCCTGTAGAGTGGTTCAGGGTCTTGAGGCCTTAAATTGCCGGGTGCCTCTTGGAATTCGACCCCTAGCAGGATTCCTCCCAGACGCAAAGTTGCTCCCGTGCCAACTTGGTCGTGTTTGAGAGTGCAAGCGGGTCCTGCAAACTGACACTCAGAACAGTGGCTTCTGAGTTTTGTTTCCCAGGGAAATACCCTGTGGAGTGGTTCAGGGTCCTGAGGCAATAAATTTCAGGGTGCCTTCTGAATTTCGGCCTCTCGAAGGATGCCTCCCAGACGCAATGTGGCACCTGTGCCAACATGGTCTGGTTTGAGAGTGCCAAGTGGGTCCTTCAAACTGACACCAAGAACAGTGGCTTCTGAGTTTTGTTTCCCAGGGAAAAAGCCTGTACAATGGTTCAGGGTCTTGAGGCCTTAAATATCAGGGTGCCTAGGTGAATTCCGACTCTCGCAGGATGCCTCCAAAACGCAAGCGGGCACCAAGGCATACTAGGTCTGGTTTGAGAGTGCCAAGTGGGTCCTGAAAACTGACACGCAGAACAGTGGCTTCTGAGTTTTGGCTCCCAGGGAAAAAGCCTGTACAATGGTTCAGGTTCCTGCGGCCTTAAATTGCCGGGTGCCTCCTGGAGATCCGCCTCTTGCAGGATTTTTCCCAGACGCTATGCGGCACCATTGCCCACTTAGTCTGGTTTGAGAGTGCCAAGTGAGTCCTGAAAACTGACATCCAGAAGAGTGGCTTCTGAGTTTTGTTTCCCAGGGAAAAAGCCTGTACACTGGTTCAGGGTCCTGAGGCCTTTAATGGCCAGGTGCCACCGGGTATTCGGCCTCTCGCAGGATGCCTTTCAGACGAAGGGTGGCAGCAGTGCCAACTTGGTCTGGTTTGAGAGTGCCAAGTGGGTCCTGCAAACTGACACCCAGAACAGTGCCTGCTGAGATTTGTTTCCCAGGGAAAAGGCCTGTAGAATATTTCAGGGGCCTGAGGCCTTAAATGGCCAGGTGCCTCCTGGAATTCCGCCTCTCGCAGGATGCCTCCCAGACGCAAGGTGGCACAAGTGCCAACTTGGTCTGGTTTGAGAGTGTCAAGTGGGTCCTGCAAACTGACACCCAGAACAGTGGCTTCTAAATTTTGTTTCCCATTGAAATACCCTGTAGAGTGGTTCAGGGTCCTGCCGCGTTAAATTTCAGGGTGCCTCCTGGATTTCGGCCTCTCGCAGGATGCCTTTCAGACGAAGGGTGGCAGCAGTGCCAACTTGGGCTGGTTTTAGAGTGCCAAGCAGGTCCTGAAAACTGACACCAAGAACAGTGGTTTGTGAATTTTGTTTCCCAGGAAAATACCCTGTAGAGTGGTTCAGGGTCCTGAGGCCTTAAATTGCCGGGTGCCCCCTGGAGATCCGCCTCTTGCAGGATTTTTCCCAGACGCTATGCGGCACCATTGCCCACTTAGTCTGGTTTGAGAGTGTCAACTGTGTCCTGAAAACTGACACCAAGAACATTGTCTTCTGAGTTTTGTTTCCCAGGGAAAAACTCTGTAAAGTGGTTCAGGGTCCTGAGGCTTTAAATGGCCAAGTTCCTCCTGGAATTCGGCCTCTCACAGGATGCCTCCCAGACACAAAGTGGCACCAGTGCCAACTTGGTCTGGTTTCAGAGTGCCTAGTGGGTCCTGAAAACTCACACCCAGAACAGTGGCTTCTGAGTTTTGTTTCCCAGGGAAATACCCTGTGGAGTGGTTCAGGGTCCTGAGGCAATAAATTTCAGGGTGCCTTCTGAATTTCGGCCTCTCGAAGGATGCCTCCCAGACGCAAGGTGGCAGCAGTGCCAACTTGGTCTGGTTTGAGAGTGTCAAGTGTGTCCTGCAAACTGACACCAAGAACAGTGGCTTCTGAGTTTTGTTTCCCAGGGAAAAAGCCTGTACAATGGTTCAGGGTCCTGAGGCCTTAAATTGCCGGGTGCCTCCTAGAATTCCACCTCACACAGGATGCCTCCCAGATGCAAAGTGGCTGCAGTGCCAACTTGGTATTGTTTGAGAGTGCCCTGTGGGTCCTGAAAACTGACACCCAGAACAATGGCTTCTGAGTTTTGTTTCCCAGTGAAAAGGCCTGTAGAGTGGTTCAGGGTCCTGAGGCCTTAAATTGCCGGGTGCCTCTTGGAATTCGACCCCTAGCAGGATTCCTCCCAGACGCAAAGTTGCTCCCGTGCCAACTTGGTCGTGTTTGAGAGTGCAAGCGGGTCCTGCAAACTGACACTCAGAACAGTGGCTTCTGAGTTTTGTTTCCCAGGGAAATACCCTGTGGAGTGGTTCAGGGTCCTGAGGCAATAAATTTCAGGGTGCCTTCTGAATTTCGGCCTCTCGAAGGATGCCTCCCAGACGCAATGTGGCACCTGTGCCAACATGGTCTGGTTTGAGAGTGCCAAGTGGGTCCTTCAAACTGACACCAAGAACAGTGGCTTCTGAGTTTTGTTTCCCAGGGAAAAAGCCTGTACAATGGTTCAGGGTCTTGAGGCCTTAAATATCAGGGTGCCTAGGTGAATTCCGACTCTCGCAGGATGCCTCCAAAACGCAAGCGGGCACCAAGGCATACTAGGTCTGGTTTGAGAGTGCCAAGTGGGTCCTGAAAACTGACACGCAGAACAGTGGCTTCTGAGTTTTGGCTCCCAGGGAAAAAGCCTGTACAATGGTTCAGGTTCCTGCGGCCTTAAATTGCCGGGTGCCTCCTGGAGATCCGCCTCTTGCAGGATTTTTCCCAGACGCTATGCGGCACCATTGCCCACTTAGTCTGGTTTGAGAGTGCCAAGTGAGTCCTGAAAACTGACATCCAGAAGAGTGGCTTCTGAGTTTTGTTTCCCAGGGAAAAAGCCTGTACACTGGTTCAGGGTCCTGAGGCCTTTAATGGCCAGGTGCCACCGGGTATTCGGCCTCTCGCAGGATGCCTTTCAGACGAAGGGTGGCAGCAGTGCCAACTTGGTCTGGTTTGAGAGTGCCAAGTGGGTCCTGCAAACTGACACCCAGAACAGTGCCTGCTGAGATTTGTTTCCCAGGGAAAAGGCCTGTAGAATATTTCAGGGGCCTGAGGCCTTAAATGGCCAGGTGCCTCCTGGAATTCCGCCTCTCGCAGGATGCCTCCCAGACGCAAGGTGGCACAAGTGCCAACTTGGTCTGGTTTGAGAGTGTCAAGTGGGTCCTGCAAACTGACACCCAGAACAGTGGCTTCTAAATTTTGTTTCCCATTGAAATACCCTGTAGAGTGGTTCAGGGTCCTGCCGCGTTAAATTTCAGGGTGCCTCCTGGATTTCGGCCTCTCGCAGGATGCCTTTCAGACGAAGGGTGGCAGCAGTGCCAACTTGGGCTGGTTTTAGAGTGCCAAGCAGGTCCTGAAAACTGACACCAAGAACAGTGGTTTGTGAATTTTGTTTCCCAGGAAAATACCCTGTAGAGTGGTTCAGGGTCCTGAGGCCTTAAATTGCCGGGTGCCCCCTGGAGATCCGCCTCTTGCAGGATTTTTCCCAGACGCTATGCGGCACCATTGCCCACTTAGTCTGGTTTGAGAGTGTCAACTGTGTCCTGAAAACTGACACCAAGAACATTGTCTTCTGAGTTTTGTTTCCCAGGGAAAAACTCTGTAAAGTGGTTCAGGGTCCTGAGGCTTTAAATGGCCAAGTTCCTCCTGGAATTCGGCCTCTCACAGGATGCCTCCCAGACACAAAGTGGCACCAGTGCCAACTTGGTCTGGTTTCAGAATGCCTAGTGGGTCCTGAAAACTCACACCCAGAACAGTGGCTTCTGAGTTTTGTTTCCCAGGGAAATACCCTGTGGAGTGGTTCAGGGTCCTGAGGCAATAAATTTCAGGGTGCCTTCTGAATTTCGGCCTCTCGAAGGATGCCTCCCAGACGCAAGGTGGCAGCAGTGCCAACTTGGTCTGGTTTGAGAGTGTCAAGTGTGTCCTGCAAACTGACACCAAGAACAGTGGCTTCTGAGTTTTGTTTCCCAGGGAAAAAGCCTGTACAATGGTTCAGGGTCCTGAGGCCTTAAATTGCCGGGTGCCTCCTAGAATTCCACCTCACACAGGATGCCTCCCAGATGCAAAGTGGCTGCAGTGCCAACTTGGTATTGTTTGAGAGTGCCCTGTGGGTCCTGAAAACTGACACCCAGAACAATGGCTTCTGAGTTTTGTTTCCCAGTGAAAAGGCCTGTAGAGTGGTTCAGGGTCCTGAGGCCTTAAATTGCCGGGTGCCTCTTGGAATTCGACCCCTAGCAGGATTCCTCCCAGACGCAAAGTTGCTCCCGTGCCAACTTGGTCGTGTTTGAGAGTGCAAGCGGGTCCTGCAAACTGACACTCAGAACAGTGGCTTCTGAGTTTTGTTTCCCAGGGAAATACCCTGTGGAGTGGTTCAGGGTCCTGAGGCAATAAATTTCAGGGTGCCTTCTGAATTTCGGCCTCTCGAAGGATGCCTCCCAGACGCAATGTGGCACCTGTGCCAACATGGTCTGGTTTGAGAGTGCCAAGTGGGTCCTTCAAACTGACACCAAGAACAGTGGCTTCTGAGTTTTGTTTCCCAGGGAAAAAGCCTGTACAATGGTTCAGGGTCTTGAGGCCTTAAATATCAGGGTGCCTAGGTGAATTCCGACTCTCGCAGGATGCCTCCAAAACGCAAGCGGGCACCAAGGCATACTAGGTCTGGTTTGAGAGTGCCAAGTGGGTCCTGAAAACTGACACGCAGAACAGTGGCTTCTGAGTTTTGGCTCCCAGGGAAAAAGCCTGTACAATGGTTCAGGTTCCTGCGGCCTTAAATTGCCGGGTGCCTCCTGGAGATCCGCCTCTTGCAGGATTTTTCCCAGACGCTATGCGGCACCATTGCCCACTTAGTCTGGTTTGAGAGTGCCAAGTGAGTCCTGAAAACTGACATCCAGAAGAGTGGCTTCTGAGTTTTGTTTCCCAGGGAAAAAGCCTGTACACTGGTTCAGGGTCCTGAGGCCTTTAATGGCCAGGTGCCACCGGGTATTCGGCCTCTCGCAGGATGCCTTTCAGACGAAGGGTGGCAGCAGTGCCAACTTGGTCTGGTTTGAGAGTGCCAAGTGGGTCCTGCAAACTGACACCCAGAACAGTGCCTGCTGAGATTTGTTTCCCAGGGAAAAGGCCTGTAGAATATTTCAGGGGCCTGAGGCCTTAAATGGCCAGGTGCCTCCTGGAATTCCGCCTCTCGCAGGATGCCTCCCAGACGCAAGGTGGCACAAGTGCCAACTTGGTCTGGTTTGAGAGTGTCAAGTGGGTCCTGCAAACTGACACCCAGAACAGTGGCTTCTAAATTTTGTTTCCCATTGAAATACCCTGTAGAGTGGTTCAGGGTCCTGCCGCGTTAAATTTCAGGGTGCCTCCTGGATTTCGGCCTCTCGCAGGATGCCTTTCAGACGAAGGGTGGCAGCAGTGCCAACTTGGGCTGGTTTTAGAGTGCCAAGCAGGTCCTGAAAACTGACACCAAGAACAGTGGTTTGTGAATTTTGTTTCCCAGGAAAATACCCTGTAGAGTGGTTCAGGGTCCTGAGGCCTTAAATTGCCGGGTGCCCCCTGGAGATCCGCCTCTTGCAGGATTTTTCCCAGACGCTATGCGGCACCATTGCCCACTTAGTCTGGTTTGAGTGTCAACTGTGTCCTGAAAACTGACACCAAGAACATTGTCTTCTGAGTTTTGTTTCCCAGGGAAAAACTCTGTAAAGTGGTTCAGGGTCCTGAGGCTTTAAATGGCCAAGTTCCTCCTGGAATTCGGCCTCTCACAGGATGCCTCCCAGACACAAAGTGGCACCAGTGCCAACTTGGTCTGGTTTCAGAGTGCCTAGTGGGTCCTGAAAACTCACACCCAGAACAGTGGCTTCTGAGTTTTGTTTCCCAGGGAAATACCCTGTGGAGTGGTTCAGGGTCCTGAGGCAATAAATTTCAGGGTGCCTTCTGAATTTCGGCCTCTCGAAGGATGCCTCCCAGACGCAAGGTGGCAGCAGTGCCAACTTGGTCTGGTTTGAGAGTGTCAAGTGTGTCCTGCAAACTGACACCAAGAACAGTGGCTTCTGAGTTTTGTTTCCCAGGGAAAAAGCCTGTACAATGGTTCAGGGTCCTGAGGCCTTAAATTGCCGGGTGCCTCCTAGAATTCCACCTCACACAGGATGCCTCCCAGATGCAAAGTGGCTGCAGTGCCAACTTGGTATTGTTTGAGAGTGCCCTGTGGGTCCTGAAAACTGACACCCAGAACAATGGCTTCTGAGTTTTGTTTCCCAGTGAAAAGGCCTGTAGAGTGGTTCAGGGTCCTGAGGCCTTAAATTGCCGGGTGCCTCTTGGAATTCGACCCCTAGCAGGATTCCTCCCAGACGCAAAGTTGCTCCCGTGCCAACTTGGTCGTGTTTGAGAGTGCAAGCGGGTCCTGCAAACTGACACTCAGAACAGTGGCTTCTGAGTTTTGTTTCCCAGGGAAATACCCTGTGGAGTGGTTCAGGGTCCTGAGGCAATAAATTTCAGGGTGCCTTCTGAATTTCGGCCTCTCGAAGGATGCCTCCCAGACGCAATGTGACACCAGTGCCAACTTGGTCTTGTTTGAGAGTGCCTAGTGGGTCCTGCAAACTGACACCAAGAACAGTGGCTGCTGAGATTTGTTTCCCAGGGAAAAAGCCTGTACAATGGTTCAGAGTCCTGAGGCCTTAAATGGCCAGGTGCCTCCTGGATTTCGGCCTCTCGCAGGATGCCTTTCAGACGAAGGGTGGCAGCAGTGCCAACTTGGGCTGGTTTGAGAGTGCCAAGTGGGTCCTGAAAACTGACACCCAGAACAGTGGCTTCTGAGTTTTCTTTCCCATTGAAATACCCTGTAGAGTGGTTCAGGGTCCTGCCGCGTTAAATTTCAGGGTGCCTCCTGGATTTCGGCCTCTCGCAGGATGCCTTTCAGACGAAGGGTGGCAGCAGTGCCAACTTGGGCTGGTTTGAGAGTGCCAAGTGGGTCCTGAAAACTGACACCCAGAACAGTGGCTTCTGAGTTTTGTTTCCCATTGAAATACCCTGTAGAGTGGTTCAGGGTCCTGCCGCGTTAAATTTCAGGGTGCCTCCTGGATTTCGGCCTCTCGCAGGATGCCTCCCAGACGAAGGGTGGCAGCAGTGCCAACTTGGGCTGGTTTGAGAGTGCCAAGTGGGTCCTGAAAACTGACACCCAGAACAGTGTCTTCTGAGTTTTGTTTCCCATTGAAATACCCTGTAGAGTGGTTCAGGGTCTTGCCGCGTTAAATTTCAGGGTGCCTCCTGGAATTCGGCCTCTCGCATTATGCCTCCCAGACGAAGGCTGGCACAAGTGCCAACATGGTCTAGTTTGAGAGTGCCAAGCAGGTCCTGAAAACTGACATCCAGAACAGTGTCTTCTGAGTTTTGTTTCCCAGGGAAAAACACTGTGAAGTGGTTCAGGGTCCTGAGGCCTTAAATGGCCACGTGCCTCATCGAATTCAGCCTCTCTCAGGATGCCTCCCAGACGCAATGTGACATCAGTGCCAACTTGGTCTTGTTTGAGAGTGCCAAGTGGGTCCTGAAAACTGACACCCAGAACAGTGGCTTGTGAGTTTTGTCTCCCAGGGAAAAGGCCTGTGGAATGTTTCAGGGGCCTGAAACTTTAAATGGCCGGGTGATTCCTGGAATTCCGCATCTCAAAAAATGCCTCCCAGACGCAAGGTGGCTGCAGTGCCAACTTGGTCTGGTTTGAGAGTGCCAAGTGTGTCCTGAAAACTGACAAACAGTACAGTGGCTTCTGAGTTTTGGTTCCCAGGGAAAAAGCCTGTACAATGGTTCAGGGTCTTGAGGCCTTAAATATCAGGGTGACTAGGTGAATTCCGCCTATCGCAGGATGCCTCCCAGACCCAAGCTGGCACCAATGCATACTTGGTCTGGTTTGAGAGTGCCAAGTGGGTCCTGCAACCTTAAAACAAAAACAGTGTCTTCGTAGTTTTGTTTTCCAGGGAAAAAGCCTGTAGAGTGGTTCAGGGTCCTGAGGCCTTAAATGGCCAGGTTCCTCCTGGAATTCGGCCTCTCGCAGGATGCCTCCCAGACGCAAAGTGGCACCAGTGCCAACTTGGTCTCGTTTGAGAGTGCCAAGTGGGTCCTGAAAACTGACTCCAAGAACAGTGGCTTCTGAGTTTTGGCTCCCAGGGAAAAAGCCTGTACAGTGGTTCAGGGTCCTGAGGCCTTAAATGGCCAGGTGCCTCCTGAAATTCCGCGTCTCGCAGGATGCCTCCAAGACGCAATGTGGCACCTGTGCCAACATGGTCTGGTTTGAGAGTGCCAAGTGTGTCCTGCAAACTGACACCAAGAACAGTGGCTGCTGAGATTTGTTTCCCAGGGAAAAGGCCTATAGAATATTTCAGGGGCCTGAGGCCTTAAATGGCCAGGTGCCTCCTGAAATTCCACCTCTCGCAGGATGCCTCACAGACGCAAGGTGGCACAAGTGCCAACTTGGTCTGGTTTGAGAGTGTCAAGTGGGTCCTGAAAACTGACACCAAAAACAGTGGCTTCTGAGTTTTGTTTTCCAGGGAAAAAGCCTGTAGAGTGGTTCAGGGTCCGGAGGCCTTAAATGGCCAGGTTCCTCCTGGAATTCGGCCTCTCGCAGGATGCCTCCCAGATGCAAAGTGGCACCAGTGCCAACTTGGTCTAGTTTGAGAGTGCCAAGTGGGTCCTGAAAACTGACACCCAGAACAGTGGCTTCTGAGTTTTGGCTCCCAGGGAAAAAGCCATTGAAGTGATTCGGGGTCCTGAGGCCTTAAATTTCAGGGTGCCTACTGGAATTCCGCCTCTCGCAGGATGCCTCCCAGACCCAATCTGGCACCAATGCATACTTGGTCTGGTTTGAGAGTGCCAAGTGGGTCCTGCAAACTTACACCAAAAACAGTGGCTTCTGAGTTTTGTTTTCCAGGGAAAAAGCCTGTAGAGTGGTTCAGGGTCCTGAGGCCTTAAATGGCCAGGTTCCTCCTGGAATTCGGCCTCTCGCAGGATGCCTCCCAGACGCAAAGTGGCACCAGTGCCAACTTGGTCTTGTTTGAGAGTGCCAAGTGGGTGCTGAAAACTGACACCCAGAACAGTGGCTTGTGAGTTTTGGCTCCCAGGGAAATACCCAGCAGAGTGGTTCAGGTTCCTGAGGCCTTAAATTGCCGGGTGAATCCTGGAGATCCGCCTCTTGCAGGATTTTTTCCAGACGCTATGCGGCACCGGTGCCCACTTAGTCTGGTTTGAGAGTGTCTAGTGGGTCCTGCAAACTGACATCCAGAACAGTGGCTTCTGAGTTTTGTTTCCCAGGGAAAAAGCCTGTACAGTGGTTCAGGGTCCTGAGGCCTTAAATGGCCAGGTGCCTCCTGGAATTCCGCGTCTCGCAGGATGCCTCCAAGACGCAATGTGGCACCAGTGCCAACTTGGTCTGGTTTGAGAGTGCCTAGTGGGTCCTGCAAACTGACTCCAAGAACAGTGCCTGCTGAGATTTGTTTCCCAGGGAAAAAGCCTGTACTGTGGTTAAGAGTCCTGAGGCCTTAAATGGCCAGGTGCCTCCTGGAATTCGGCCTCTCGCAGGATCACTTTCAGACGAAGGGTGGCAGCAGTGCCAACTTGGGCTGGTTTGAGAGTGCCAAGTGGGTCCGGAAAATTGATACCCAGAACAGTGGCTTGTGAGTTTGGTTCACAGGGAAAAAGCCATTGAAGTGGTTCGGGGTCCTGAGGCCTTAAATTTCAGGGTGCCTACTGGAATTCCGTGTCTCGCAGGATGCCTCCCAGACGCAAAGTGGCACCAGTGCCAACTTGGTCTGGTTTGAGAGTGCCAAGTGGGTCCTGAAAACTGACATCCAGAACAGTGGCTTCTGAGTTTTGTTTCCCAGGAAAATACCCTGTAGACTGGTTCAGGGTCCTGAGGCCTTAAACTGCCGGCTGCCTTCTGAAATTCGGCCTCTCGAAGGATGCCTCCCAGACGCATGGTGGCAGCAGTGCCAACTTGGTCTGGTTTGAGAGTGCCAAGTGGGTCCTGCAAACTTACACCAAGAACAGTGGCTTCTGAGTTTTGTTTCCCTGGGAAAAAGCCATTACAGTGGTTCAGGGTCCTGAGGCCTTTAATGGCCAGGTGCCTCCTGCAATTCGGCGTCTCGCAGGATCCCTCCAAGACGCAATGTGGCACCTGTGCCAACATCGTCTGGTTTGAGAGTGCCAAGTGGGTCCTTCAAACTGACACCAAGAACAGTGGCTCTGAGATTTGTTTCCCAGGGAAAAAGCCTGTAGATTGTTCAGGGTCTTGAGGCCTTAAATGGCCAGGTGCCTCCTGGAATTCCGCCTCTCACAGGATGCCTCCCAGACACAATGTGGCACCAGTGCCAACTTGGTCTGGTTTGAGAGTGCCTAGTGGGCCCTGAAAACTGACACCCAGAACAGTGGCTTCTGAGTTTGGTTTCCCAGGGTAATACCCTGTGGAGTAGGTGCAGGGTCCTGAGGCATTAAATTTCAGGGTGCCATCTGAAATTTGGCCTCTCGAAGGATGCCTCCCGGACACAAGGTGGCAGCCGTGCCTACTTGGTCTGGTTTGAGATTGCCAAGTGGGTCCTGCAAACTGACACCCAGAACAGTGGCTTCTGAGTTTTGTTTAGCAGGGAAAAAGCCTGTACAATGGTTCAGGGTCTTGAGGCCTTAAATATCAGGGTGCCTAGGTGAATTCCGACTCTCGCAGGATGCCTCCCAAACGCAAGCTGGCACCAAGGCATACTAGGTCTGGTTTGACAGTACCAAGTGGGTCCTGCAAACTGACACCCAGAACAGCGGCTTCTGAGTTTTGTTTCCCAGGGAAAAAGCCTGTACAATGGTTCAGGTTCCTGCGGCCTTAAATTCCCGGGTGCCTCCTGGAGATCCGCCTCTTGAAGGATTTTTCACAGACGTTATGCGGCACCATTGCCCACTTAGTCTGGTTTGAGAGTGCCAAGTGAGTCCTGAAAACTGACATCCAGAACAGTGGCTTCTGAGTTTTGTTTCCCAGGGAAAAAGCCTGTACAGTGGTTCAGGGTCCTGGGGCCTTAAATGGCCAGGTGCCTCCTGGAATTCCGCGTCTCGCAGGATGCCTCCAAGACGCAATGTGGCACCTGTGCCAACTTGGTCTGGTATGAGAGTGCCAAGTGGGTCCTGCACACTGACACCAAGAACAGTGCCTGCTGAGATTTGTTTCCCAGGGAAAAAGCCTGTAAAATGGTACAGGGTCCTGAGGCCTTAAATGGCCAGGTGCCTCCTGGAATTCCGCCTCTCGCAGGATGCCTCCAAGACGCAAGGTGGCACAAGTGCCAACTTGGTCTGGTTTGAGAGTGTCAAGTGAGTCCGGAAAACTGACACCCAGAACAGTGGTTTGTGAATTTTGTTTCCCATTGAAATACCCTGTAGAGTGGTTCAGAGTCCTGAGGACTTAAATTGCCGGGTGCCTCCTGGAGATCCGCCTCCTGCAGGACTTTTCCCAGACGCTATGCGGCACCATTGCCCACTTAGTCTGGTTTGAGAGTGTCAAGTGGGTCCTGCAAACTTACACCAAGAACAGTGGCTTCTGAGATTTGTTTCCCCGGGAAAAAGCCTGTAGATTGTTCAGGGTCTTGAGGCCTTAAATGGCCAGGTGCCTCCTGGAATTCCGCCTCTCACAGGATGCCTCCCAGACACAATGTGGCACCAGTGCCAACATGGTCTGGTTTGAGAGTGCCAAGTGGGTCCTTCAAACTGACACCCAGAACAGTGGCTTCTGAGTTTTGTTTAGCAGGGAAAAAGCCTGTACAATGGTTCAGGGTCTTGAGGCCTTAAATATCAGGGTGCCTAGGTGAATTCCGACTCTCGCAGGATGCCTCCCAAACGCAAGCTGGCACCAAGGCATACTAGGTCTGGTTTGACAGTACCAAGTGGGTCCTGCAAACTGACACCCAGAACAGTGGCTTCTGAGTTTTGTTTCCCAGGGAAAAAGCCTGTACAATGGTTCAGGTTCCTGCGGCCTTAAATTCCCGGGTGCCTCCTGGAGATCCGCCTCAAGCAGGATTTTTCACAGACGCTATGCGGCACCATTGCCCACTTAGTCTGGTTTGAGAGTGCCAAGTGGGTCCTGAAAACTGACATCCAGAAGAGTGGCTTCTGAGTTTTGTTTCCCAGGGAAAAAGCCTGTACACTGGTTCAGGGTCCTGAGGCCTTAAATGGCCGGGTGCCTTCTTGAATTCGGCCTCTCGCAGGATGCCTCCCAGACGCAATGTGACACCAGTGCCAACTTGGTCTTGTTTGAGAGTGCCTAGTGGGTCCTGAAAACTGACACCCAGAACAGTAGCTTGTGAGTTTTGTTTCCCAGGGAAAAGGCCTGTAGAATGTTTCAGGGGCCTGAGGCCTTAAATGGCCAGGTGCCTCCTGGAATTCTGCCTCTCGCAGGATGCCTCCCAGACGCAAGGTGGCACAAGTGCCAACTTGGTCTGGTTTGAGAGTGTCAAGTGGGTCCTGAAAACTGACACCCAGAACAGTGGTTTGTGAATTTTGTTTCCCAGGAAAATACCCTGTAGAGTGGTTCAGGGTCCTGAGGACTTAAATTGCCGGGTGCCTCCTGGAGATCCGCCTCTTGCAGGATTTTTCCCAGACGCTATGCGGCACCATTGCCAACTTAGTCTGGTTTGAGAGTGTCAACTGTGTCCTGAAAACTGACACCAAGAACATTGTCTTCTGAGTTTTGTTTCCCAGGGAAAAAGCCTGTTAAGTGGTTCAGGGTCCTGAGGCTTTAAATGGCCAAGTTCCTCCTGGAATTCGGCCTCTCACAGGATGCCTCCCAGACACAAAGTGGCACCAGTGCCAACTTGGTCTGGTTTTAGAGTGCCTAGTGGGTCCTGAAAACTCACACCCAGAACAGTGGCTTCTGAGTTTTGTTTCCCAGGGAAATACCCTGTGGAGTGGTTCAGGGTCCTGAGGCAATAAATTTCAGGGTGCCTTCTGAATTTCGGCCTCTCGAAGGATGCTTCCCAGACGCAAGGTGGCAGCAGTGCCAACTTGGTCTGGTTTGAGAGTGTCAAGTGTGTCCTGCATAGTGACACCAAGAACAGTGGCTTCTGAGTTTTGTTTCCCAAGGAAAAAGCCTGTACAATGGTTCAGGGTCCTGAGGCCTTAAATTGCCGGGTGCCTCCTAGAATTCCACCTCACACAGGATGCCTCCCAGATGCAAAGTGGCAGCAGTGCCAACTTGGTCTTGTTTGAGAGTGCCTAGTGGGTCCTGAAAACTGACACCCTGAACAGTGGCTTCTGAGTTTTGTTTCCCAGTGAAAAGGCCTGTAGAGTGGTACAGGGTCCTGAGGCCTTAAATTGCCAGGTGCCTCTTGGAATTCGACCCCTAGCAGGATGCCTCCCAGACGCAAAGTTGCTCCCGTGCCAACTTGGTCTGGTTTGAGAGTGCAAGCGGGTCCTGCAAACTGACACTCAGAACAGTGGCTTGTGAGTTTTTTTTCTCTGGGAAATAGCCTGTACAGTGGTTCAGGGTCTTGAGGCCTTAAATTTCAGGGTCCCTCCTGGAGATCCGCCTCTCGCAGGATGTTTTCCAGACGCTTAGCGGCACCGGTGCCCACTTAGTCTGGTTCGAGAGTGCCAAGTGGGTCCTGCAAACTGACACCCAGAACAGTGGCTTCTGAGTTTTGTTTCCCAGGGAAAAAGCCATTACATTGGTTAAGGGTCCTGAGGCCTTAAATGGCCAGGTGCCTCCTGGAATTCCGTGTCTCGCAGGATGCCTCCAAGACGCAATGTGACACCAGTGCCAACTTGGTCTTGTTTGAGAGTGCCTAGTGGGTCCTGCAAACTGACACCAAGAACAGTGGCTTCTGAGATTTGTTTCCCAGGGAAAAAGCCTGTACAATGGTTCAGAATCCTGAGGCCTTAAATGGCCAGGTGCCTCCGGGAATTCGGCCTCTCGCAGGATGCCTTTCAGATGAAGGGTGGCAGCAGTGCCAACTTGGTCTTGTTTGAGAGTGCCTAGTGGGTCCTGAAAACTGACACCCAGAACAGTGGCTTCTGAGTTTTGGCTCCCAGGGAAAAAGCCTGTACAGTGGTTCAGGGTCCTGAGGCCTTAAATGGCCAGGTGCCTCCTGAAATTCCGCGTCTCGCAGGATGCCTCCAAGACGCAATGTGGCACCTGTGCCAACATGGTCTGGTTTGAGAGTGCCAAGTGTGTCCTGCAAACTGACACCAAGAACAGTGGCTGCTGAGATTTGTTTCCCAGGGAAAAGGCCTGTAGAATATTTCAGGGGCCTGAGGCCTTAAATGGCCAGGTGCCTCCTGAAATTCCGCCTCTCGCAGGATGCCTCCCAGACGCAAGGTGGCACAAGTGCCAACTTGGTCTGGTTTGAGAGTGTCAAGTGGGTCCTGAAAACTGACACCAAAAACAGTGGCTTCTGAGTTTTGTTTTCCAGGGTAAAAGCCTGTAGAGTGGTTCAGGGTCCGGAGGCCTTAAATGGCCAGGTTCCTCCTGGAATTCGGCCTCTCGCAGGATGCCTCCCAGACGCAAAGTGGCACCAGTGCCAACTTGGTCTTGTTTGAGAGTGCCAAGTGGGTCCTGAAAACTGACACCCAGAACAGTGGCTTCTGAGTTTTGGCTCCCAGGGAAAAAGCCATTGAAGTGGTTCGGGGTCCTGAGGCCTTAAATTTCAGGGTGCCTACTGGAATTCCGCCTCTCGCAGGATGCCTCCCAGACCCAATCTGGCACCAATGCATACTTGGTCTGGTTTGAGAGTGCCAAGTGGGTCCTGCAAACTTACACCAAAAACAGTGGCTTCTGAGTTTTGTTTTCCAGGGAAAAAGCCTGTAGAGTGGTTCAGGGTCCTGAGGCCTTAAATGGCCAGGTTCCTCCTGGAATTCGGCCTCTCGCAGGATGCCTCCCAGACGCAAAGTGGCACCAGTGCCAACTTGGTCTTGTTTGAGAGTGCCCAGTGGGTGCTGAAAACTGACACCCAGAACAGTGGCTTCTGAGTTTTGGCTCCCAGGGAAATACCCAGCAGAGTGGTTCAGGTTCCTGAGGCCTTAAATTGCCGGGTGAATCCTGGAGATCCGCCTCTCTCAGGATTTTTTCCAGACGCTATGCGGCACCGGTGCCCACTTAGTCTGGTTTGAGAGTGTCTAGTGGGTCCTGCAAACTGACATCCAGAACAGTGGCTTCTGAGTTTTGTTTCCCAGGGAAAAAGCCTGTACAGTGGTTCAGGGTCCTGAGGCCTTAAATGGCCAGGTGCCTCCTGGAATTCCGCGTCTCGCAGGATGCCTCCCAGACGCAATGTGGCACCAGTGCCAACTTGGTCTGGTTTGAGAGTGCCTAGTGGGTCCTGCAAACTGACTCCAAGTACAGTGCCTGCTGAGATTTGTTTCCCAGGGAAAAAGCCTGTACTGTGGTTAAGAGTCCTGAGGCCTTAAATGGCCAGGTGCCTCCTGGAATTCCGTGTCTCGCAGGATGCCTCCCAGACGCAAAGTGGCACCAGTGCCAACTTGGTCTGGTTTGAGAGTGCCAAGTGGGTCCTGAAAACTGACATCCAGAACAGTGGCTTCTGAGTTTTGTTTCCCAGGAAAATACCCTGTAGACTGGTTCAGGGTCCTGAGGCCTTAAACTGCCGGCTGCCTTCTGAAATTCGGCCTCTCGAAGGATGCCTCCCAGACGCAAGGTGGCAGCAGTGCCAACTTGGTCTCGTTTGAGAGTGCCAAGTGGGTCCTGCAAACTTACACCAAGAACAGTGGCTTCTGAGTTTTGTTTCCCCGGGAAAAAGCCATTACAGTGGTTCAGGGTCCTGAGGCCTTTAATGGCCAGGTGCCTCCTGCAATTCGGCGTCTCGCAGGATCCCTCCAAGACGCAATGTGGCACCTGTGCCAACATCGTCTGGTTTGAGAGTGCCAAGTGGGTCCTTCAAACTGACACCAAGAACAGTGGCTCTGAGATTTGTTTCCCAGGGAAAAAGCCTGTAGATTGTTCAGGGTCTTGAGGCCTTAAATGGCCAGGTGCCTCCTGGAATTCCGCCTCTCACAGGATGCCTCCCAGACACAATGTGGCACCAGTGCCAACTTGGTCTGGTTTGAGAGTGCCTAGTGGGCCCTGAAAACTGACACCCAGAACAGTGGCTTCTGAGTTTTGTTTCCCAGGGTAATACCCTGTGGAGTAGGTGCAGGGTCCTGAGGCATTAAATTTCAGGGTGCCATCTGAAATTTGGCCTCTCGAAGGATGCCTCCCGGACACAAGGTGGCAGCCGTGCCTTCTTGGTCTGGTTTGAGATTTCCAAGTGGGTCCTGAAAACTGACACCCAGAACAGTGGCTTCTGAGTTTTGTTTAGCAGGGAAAAAGCCTGTACAATGGTTCAGGGTCTTGAGGCCTTAAATATCAGGGTGCCTAGGTGAATTCCGACTCTCGCAGGATGACTCCCAGACGCAAGCTGGCACCAAGGCATACTAGGTCTGGTTTGACAGTACCAAGTGGGTCCTGCAAACTGACACCCAGAACAGCGGCTTCTGAGTTTTGTTTCCCAGGGAAAAAGCCTGTACAATGGTTCAGGTTCCTGCGGCCTTAAATTCCCGGGTGCCTCCTGGAGATCCGCCTCTTGAAGGATTTTTCACAGACGTTATGCGGCACCATTGCCCACTTAGTCTGGTTTGAGAGTGCCAAGTGGGTCGTGAAAACTTACATCCAGAAGAGTGGATTCTGAGTTTTGTTTCCCAGGGAAAAAGCCTGTACAGTGGTTCAGGGTCCTGAGGCCTTAAATGGCCAGGTGCCTTCTTGAATTCCGCGTCTCGCAGGATGCCTCCAAGACGCAATGTGGCACCTGTGCCAACTTGGTCTGGTATGAGAGTGCCAAGTGGGTCCTGCACACTGACACCAAGAACAGTGCCTGCTGAGATTTGTTTCCCAGGGAAAAAGCCTGTAAAATGGTACAGGGTCCTGAGGCCTTAAATGGCCAGGTGCCTCCTGGAATTCCGCCTCTCGCAGGATGCCTCCCAGACGCAAGGTGGCACAAGTGCCAACTTGGTCTGGTTTGAGAGTGTCAAGTGAGTCCTGAAAACTGACACCCAGAACAGTGGTTTGTGAATTTTGTTTCCCAGGAAAATACCCTGTAGAGTGGTTCAGAGTCCTGAGGACTTAAATTTCACGGTGCCTCCTGGAGATCCGCCTCCTGCAGGATTTTTCCCAGACGCTATGCGGCACCATTGCCCACTTAGTACGGTTTGAGAGTGTCAAGTGGGTCCTGAAAACTTACACCAAGAACAGTGGATTGTGAGTTTTGTTTCCCAGGGAAAAAGCCTGTTAAGTGGTTCAGGGCCCTGAGGCCTTAAATGGCCAGGTGCCTCCTGCAATTCGGCGTCTCGCAGGATGCCTCCGAGACGCAATGTGGCACCTGTGCCAACAAGGTCTGGTTTGAGAGTGCCAAGTGGGTCCTTCAAACTGACACCAAGAACAGTGGCTTCTGAGATTTGTTTCCCCGGGAAAAAGCCTGTAGATTGTTCAGGGTCTTGAGGCCTTAAATGGCCAGGTGCCTCCTGGAATTCCGCCTCTCACAGGATGCCTCCCAGACACAATGTGGCACCAGTGCCAACATGGTCTGGTTTGAGAGTGCCAAGTGGGTCCTTCAAACTGACACCCAGAACAGTGGCTTCTGAGTTTTGTTTAGCAGGGAAAAAGCCTGTACAATGGTTCAGGGTTTTGAGGCCTTAAATATCAGGGTGCCTAGGTGAATTCCGACTCTCGCAGGATGCCTCCCAAACGCAAGCTGGCACCAAGGCATACTAGGTCTGGTTTGACAGTACCAAGTGGGTCCTGCAAACTGACACCCAGAACAGTGGCTTCTGAGTTTTGTTTCCCAGGGAAAAAGCCTGTACAATGGTTCAGGTTCCTGCGGCCTTAAATTCCCGGGTGCCTCCTGGAGATCCGCCTCAAGCAGGATTTTTCACAGACGCTATGCGGCACCATTGCCCACTTAGTCTGGTTTGAGAGTGCCAAGTGGGTCGTGAAAACTGACATCCAGAAGAGTGGCTTCTGAGTTTTGTTTCCCAGGGAAAAAGCCTGTACACTGGTTCAGGGTCCTGAGGCCTTAAATGGCCGGGTACCTTCTTGAATTCGGCCTCTCGCAGGATGCCTCCCAGACGCAATGTGACACCAGTGCCAACTTGGTCTTGTTTGAGAGTGCCTAGTGGGTCCTGAAAACTGACACCCAGAACAGTAGCTTGTGAGTTTTGTTTCCCAGAAAAAAGGCCTGTAGAATGTTTCAGGGGCCTGAGGCCTTAAATGGCCAGGTGCCTCCTGGAATTCCGCCTCTCGCAGGATGCCTCCCAGACGCAAGGTGGCACAAGTGCCAACTTGGTCTGGTTTGAGAGTGTCAAGTGGGTCCTGAAAACTGACACCCAGAACAGTGGTTTGTGAATTTTGTTTCCCAGGAAAATACCCTGTAGAGTGGTTCAGGGTCCTGAGGACTTAAATTGCCGGGTGCCTCCTGGAGATCCGCCTCTTGCAGGATTTTTCCCAGACGCTATGCGGCACCATTGCCAACTTAGTCTGGTTTGAGAGTGTCAACTGTGTCCTGAAAACTGACACCAAGAACATTGTCTTCTGAGTTTTGTTTCCCAGGGAAAAAGCCTGTACAGTGGTTCAGGGTCCTGAGGCTTTAAATGGCCAAGTTCCTCCTGGAATTCGGCCTCTCACAGGATGCCTCCCAGACACAAAGTGGCACCAGTGCCAACTTGGTCTGGTTTCAGAGTGCCTAGTGGGTCCTGAAAACTCACACCCAGAACAGTGGCTTCTGAGTTTTGTTTCCCAGGGAAATACCCTGTGGAGTGGTTCAGGGTCCTGAGGCCTTAAACTGCCGGCTGCCTTCTGAAATTCGGCCTCTCGAAGGATGCCTCCCAGACGCAAGGTGGCAGCAGTGCCAACTTGGTCTGGTTTGAGAGTGCCAAGTGGGTCCTGCAAACTTACACCAAGAACAGTGGCTTCTGAGTTTTGTTTCCCCGGGAAAAAGCCATTACAGTGGTTCAGGGTCCTGAGGCCTTTAATGGCCAGGTGCCTCCTGCAATTCGGCGTCTCGCAGGATCCCTCCAAGACGCAATGTGGCACCTGTGCCAACATCGTCTGGTTTGAGAGTGCCAAGTGGGTCCTTCAAACTGACACCAAGAACAGTGGCTCTGAGATTTGTTTCCCAGGGAAAAAGCCTGTAGATTGTTCAGGGTCTTGAGGCCTTAAATGGCCAGGTGCCTCCTGGAATTCCGCCTCTCACAGGATGCCTCCCAGACACAATGTGGCACCAGTGCCAACTTGGTCTGGTTTGAGAGTGCCTAGTGGGCCCTGAAAACTGACACCCAGAACAGTGGCTTGTGAGTTTTGTTTCCCAGGGTAATACCCTGTGGAGTAGGTGCAGGGTCCTGAGGCATTAAATTTCAGGGTGCCATCTGAAATTTGGCCTCTCGAAAGATGCCTCCCGGACACAAGGTGGCAGCCGTGCCAACTTGGTCTGGTTTGAGATTGCCAAGTGGGTCCTGCAAACTGACACCCAGAACAGTGGCTTCTGAGTTTTGTTTAGCAGGGAAAAAGCCTGTACAATGGTTCAGGGTCTTGAGGCCTTAAATATCAGGGTGCCTAGGTGAATTCCGACTCTCGCAGGATGCCTCCCAAACGCAAGCTGGCACCAAGGCATACTAGGTCTGGTTTGACAGTACCAAGTGGGTCCTGCAAACTGACACCCAGAACAGCGGCTTCTGAGTTTTGTTTCCCAGGGAAAAAGCCTGTACAATGGTTCAGGTTCCTGCGGCCTTAAATTCCCGGGTGCCTCCTGGAGATCCGCCTCTTGAAGGATTTTTCACAGACGTTATGCGGCACCATTGCCCACTTAGTCTGGTTTGAGAGTGCCAAGTGGGTCGTGAAAACTTACATCCAGAAGAGTGGATTCTGAGTTTTGTTTCCCAGGGAAAAAGCCTGTACAGTGGTTCAGGGTCCTGAGGCCTTAAATGGCCAGGTGCCTTCTTGAATTCCGCGTCTCGCAGGATGCCTCCAAGACGCAATGTGGCACCTGTGCCAACTTGGTCTGGTATGAGAGTGCCAAGTCGGTCCTGCACACTGACACCAAGAACAGTGCCTGCTGAGATTTGTTTCCCAGGGAAAAAGCCTGTAAAATGGTACAGGGTCCTGAGGCCTTAAATGGCCAGGTGCCTCCTGGAATTCCGCCTCTCGCAGGATGCCTCCCAGACGCAAGGTGGCACAAGTGCCAACTTGGTCTGGTTTGAGAGTGTCAAGTGAGTCCTGAAAACTGACACCCAGAACAGTGGTTTGTGAATTTTGTTTCCCAGGAAAATACCCTGTAGAGTGGTTCAGAGTCTTGAGGACTTAAATTTCACGGTGCCTCCTGGAGATCCGCCTCCTGCAGGATTTTTCCCAGACGCTATGCGGCACCATTGCCCACTTAGTATGGTTTGAGAGTGTCAAGTGGGTCCTGCAAACTTACACCAAGAACAGTGGATTGTGAGTTTTGTTTCCCAGGGAAAAAGCCATTACAGTGGTTCAGGGTCCTGAGGCCTTTAATGGCCAGGTGCCTCCTGCAATTCGGCGTCTCGCAGGATCCCTCCAAGACGCAATGTGGCACCTGTGCCAACATCGTCTGGTTTGAGAGTGCCAAGTGGGTCCTTCAAACTGACACCAAGAACAGTGGCTCTGAGATTTGTTTCCCAGGGAAAAAGCCTGTAGATTGTTCAGGGTCTTGAGGCCTTAAATGGCCAGGTGCCTCCTGGAATTCCGCCTCTCACAGGATGCCTCCCAGACACAATGTGGAACCAGTGCCAACTTGGTCTGGTTTGAGAGTGCCTAGTGGGCCCTGAAAACTGACACCCAGAACAGTGGCTTCTGAGTTTTGTTTCCCAGGGTAATACCCTGTGGAGTAGGTGCAGGGTCCTGAGGCATGAAATTTCAGGGTGCCATCTGAAATTTGGCCTCTCGAAAGATGCCTCCCGGACACAAGGTGGCAGCCGTGCCAACTTGGTCTGGTTTGAGATTGCCAAGTGGGTCCTGCAAACTGACACACAGAACAGTGGCTTCTGAGTTTTGTTTAGCAGGGAAAAAGCCTGTACAATGGTTCAGGGTCTTGAGGCCTTAAATATCAGGGTGCCTAGGTGAATTCCGACTCTCGCAGGATGCCTCCCAAACGCAAGCTGGCACCAAGGCATACTAGGTCTGGTTTGACAGTACCAAGTGGGTCCTGCAAACTGACACCCAGAACAGCGGCTTCTGAGTTTTGTTTCCCAGGGAAAAAGCCTGTACAATGGTTCAGGTTCCTGCGGCCTTAAATTCCCGGGTGCCTCCTGGAGATCCGCCTCTTGAAGGATTTTTCACAGACGTTATGCGGCACCATTGCCCACTTAGTCTGGTTTGAGAGTGCCAAGTGGGTCGTGAAAACTTACATCCAGAAGAGTGGATTCTGAGTTTTGTTTCCCAGGGAAAAAGCCTGTACAGTGGTTCAGGGTCCTGAGGCCTTAAATGGCCAGGTGCCTTCTTGAATTCCGCGTCTCGCAGGATGCCTCCAAGACGCAATGTGGCACCTGTGCCAACTTGGTCTGGTATGAGAGTGCCAAGTGGGTCCTGCACACTGACACCAAGAACAGTGCCTGCTGAGATTTGTTTCCCAGGGAAAAAGCCTGTAAAATGGTACAGGGTCCTGAGGCCTTAAATGGCCAGGTGCCTCCTGGAATTCCGCCTCTCGCAGGATGCCTCCCAGACGCAAGGTGGCACAAGTGCCAACTTGGTCTGGTTTGAGAGTGTCAAGTGAGTCCTGAAAACTGACACCCAGAACAGTGGTTTGTGAATTTTGTTTCCCAGGAAAATACCCTGTAGAGTGGTTCAGAGTCCTGAGGACTTAAATTTCACGGTGCCTCCTGGAGATCCGCCTCCTGCAGGATTTTTCCCAGACGCTATGCGGCACCATTGCCCACTTAGTATGGTTTGAGAGTGTCAAGTGGGTCCTGAAAACTTACACCAAGAACAGTGGATTGTGAGTTTTGTTTCCCAGGGAAAAAGCCATTACAGTGGTTCAGGGCCCTGAGGCCTTAAATGGCCAGGTGCCTCCTGCAATTCGGCGTCTCGCAGGATGCCTCCGAGACGCAATGTGGCACCTGTGCCAACAAGGTCTGGTTTGAGAGTGCCAAGTGGGTCCTTCAAACTGACACCAAGAACAGTGGCTTCTGAGATTTGTTTCCCCGGGAAAAAGCCTGTAGATTGTTCAGGGTCTTGAGGCCTTAAATGGCCAGGTGCCTCCTGGAATTCCGCCTCTCACAGGATGCCTCCCAGACACAATGTGGCACCAGTGCCAACATGGTCTGGTTTGAGAGTGCCAAGTGGGTCCTGAAAACTGACACCCAGAACAGTGGCTTCTGAGTTTTGTTTAGCAGGGAAAAAGCCTGTACAATGGTTCAGGGTCTTGAGGCCTTAAATATCAGGGTGCCTAGGTGAATTCCGACTCTCGCAGGATGCCTCCCCAAACGCAAGCTGGCACCAAGGCATACTAGGTCTGGTTTGACAGTACCAAGTGGGTCCTGCAAACTGACACCCAGAACAGTGGCTTCTGAGTTTTGTTTCCCAGGGAAAAAGCCTGTACAATGGTTCAGGTTCCTGCGGCCTTAAATTCCCGGGTGCCTCCTGGAGATCCGCCTCAAGCAGGATTTTTCACAGACGCTATGCGGCACCATTGCCCACTTAGTCTGGTTTGAGAGTGCCAAGTGGGTCGTGAAAACTGACATCCAGAAGAGTGGCTTCTGAGTTTTGTTTCCCAGGGAAAAAGCCTGTACACTGGTTCAGGGTCCTGAGGCCTTAAATGGCCGGGTGCCTTCTTGAATTCGGCCTCTCGCAGGATGCCTCCCAGACGCAATGTGACACCAGTGCCAACTTGGTCTTGTTTGAGAGTGCCTAGTGGGTCCTGAAAACTGACACCCAGAACAGTAGCTTGTGAGTTTTGTTTCCCAGGGAAAAGGCCTGTAGAATGTTTCAGGGGCCTGAGGCCTTAAATGGCCAGGTGCCTCCTGGAATTCCGCCTCTCGCAGGATGCCTCCCAGATGCAAGGTGGCACAAGTGCCAACTTGGTCTGGTTTGAGAGTGTCAAGTGGGTCCTGAAAACTGACACCCAGAACAGTGCATTGTGAATTTTGTTTCCCAGGAAAATACCCTGTAGAGTGGTTCAGGGTCCTGAGGACTTAAATTGCCGGGTGCCTCCTGGAGATCCGCCTCTTGCAGGATTTTTCCCAGACACTATGCGGCACCATTGCCCACTTAGTCTGGTTTGAGAGTGTCAACTGTGTCCTGAAAACTGACACCAAGAACATTGTCTTCTGAGTTTTGTTTCCCAGGGAAAAAGCCTGTTAAGTGGTTCAGGGTCCTGAGGCTTTAAATGGCCAAGTTCCTCCTGGAATTCGGCCTCTCACAGGATGCCTCCCAGACACAAAGTGGCACCAGTGCCAACTTGGTCTGGTTTCAGAGTGCCTAGTGGGTCCTGAAAACTCACACCCAGAACAGTGGCTTCTGAGTTTTGTTTCCCAGGGAAATACCCTGTGGAGTGGTTCAGGGTCCTGAGGCAATAAATTTCAGGGTGCCTTCTGAATTTCGGCCTCTCGAAGGATGCCTCCCAGACGCAAGGTGGCAGCAGTGCCAACTTGGTCTGGTTTGAGAGTGTCAAGTGTGTCCTGCATAGTGACACCAAGAACAGTGGCTACTGAGTTTTGTTTCCCAGGGAAAAAGCCTGTACAATGGTTCAGGATCCTGAGGCCTTAAATTGCCGGGTGCCTCCTAGAATTCCACCTCACACAGGATGCCTCCCAGATGCAAAGTGGCAGCAGTGCCAACTTGGTCTTGTTTGAGAGTGCCTAGTGGGTCCTGAAAACTGACACCCTGAACAGTGGCTTCTGAGTTTTGTTTCCCAGTGAAAAGGCCTGTAGAGTGGTACAGGGTCCTGAGGCCTTAAATTGCCAAGGTGCCTCTTGGAATTCGACCCCTAGCAGGATGCCTCCCAGACGCAAAGTTGCTCCCGTGCCAACTTGGTCTGGTTTGAGAGTGCAAGCGGGTCCTGCAAACCGACACCCAGAACAGTGGCTTGTGAGTTTTTTTTCTCTGGGAAATAGCCTGTACAGTGGTTCAGGGTCTTGAGGCCTTAAATTTCAGGGTCCCTCCTGGAGATCCGCCTCTCGCAGGATGTTTTCCAGACGCTTAGCGGCACCGGTGCCCACTTAGTCTGGTTCGAGAGTGCCTAGTGGGTCCTGCAAACTGACACCCAGAACAGTGGCTTCTGAGTTTTGTTTCCCAGGGAAAAAGCCATTACATTGGTTAAGGGTCCTGAGGCCTTAAATGGCCAGGTGCCTCCTGAAATTCCGTGTCTCGCAGGATGCCTCCAAGACGCAATGTGACACCAGTGCCAACTTGGTCTTGTTTGAGAGTGCCTAGTGGGTCCTGCAAACTGACACCAAGAACAGTGGCTTCTGAGATTTGTTTCCCAGGGAAAAAGCCTGTACAATGGTTCAGAGTCCTGAGGCCTTAAATGGCCAGGTGCCTCCGGGAATTCGGCCTCTCGCAGGATGCCTTTCAGACGAAGGGTGGCAGCAGTGCCAACTTGGTCTTGTTTGAGAGTGCCTAGTGGGTCCTGAAAACTGACACCCAGAACAGTGGCTTCTCAATTTTGGCTCCCAGGGAAAAAGCCTGTACAGTGGTTCAGGGTCCTGAGGCCTTAAATGGCCAGGTGACTCCTGGAATTCCGCCTCTCGCAGGATGCCTCTCAGACGCAATGTGGCACCTGTGCCAACATGGTCTGGTTTGAGAGTGTCAAGTGGGTCCTGAAAACTGACACCCAGAACAGTGCATTGTGAATTTTGTTTCCCAGGGAAATACCCTGTAGAGTGGTTCAGGGTCCTGAGGCCTTAAATTGCCGGGTGTCTCCTGGAGATCCGCCTCCTGCAGGATTTTTCCTAGACGCTATGCGGCACCATTGCCCACTTAGTATGGTTTGAGAGTGTCAAGTGGGTCTGCAAACTTACACCAAGAACAGTGGCTTCTGAGATTTGTTTCCCAGGAACAAAACCTGTAGATTGTTCAGGGTCTTGATGCCTTAAATGGCCAGGTGCCTCCTGGAATTCCGCCTCTCACAGGATGCCTCCCAGCCACAATGTGGCACCAGTGCCAACTTGGTCTGGTTTGAGAGTGCCAAGTGGGTCCTGAAAACTGACACCCAGAACAGTGGCTTCTGAGTTTTGTTTCCCAGGGTAATACCCTGTGGAGTAGGTGCAGGGTCCTGAGGCATTAAATTTCAGGGTGCCTTCTGAAATTTGGCCTCTCGAAGGATGCCTCCCGGACGCAAGGTGGCAGCCGTGCCAACTTGGTCTGGTTTGAGAGTGCCAAGCGGGTCCTGAATATTGACACCAAGATCAGTGGTTTGTGAGTTTTGTTTCCCAGGGAAAAGGCCTGTACACTGGTTCAGGAAGGAGAAAGAGTGCCAGCACAGCAAATGCCTCCCGGACTTTCCCTGCAATTCAGCAAGTGCTTTGCAGCTTGAAATTGGAAGGAAAGCCTCAGATTTAGCAGCCAGAGCTTCAGGAGGAGCAGCAGCGAGCACAGCATCGCTTTTGCAGCAGCTCCTTCCATGTGCATGTTTTTGGGAGTGGAAAGGCTTGCAGAGTGTTCAAGTAGCTTTTTCTCTCCGCTGGAAAGCTGCACGCTCAGTGCCAGTGTTCTGCAGCTTCTTTCTTCACGTTTCAGCAGCTAGCACGCTCTCCGTGTGCAGGAGAAGCGGCTGAGGCTTCCTTGCCGGAGAAGCGGCACCTTCGCCGGCAGAGAGCATCCTGCCGGCCGCGGTGCGCTCCGGAGCGGGGGCTTGTGCCGAAAGAGGCCGGGAACAGGCGCTTACCTTCGGACAGCTCCGGATGCCCGTCTAATGCGTCTCTTGTCGCCTACACGGCAGGGAAAAGCTTTTCCACTCTGTCTAGGAAGGAGAAAGTGTGCCAGCAGAGCAAATGCCTCCCGGACTTTCCCTGCAATTCAGCAAGTGCTTTGCAGCTTGAAATTGGAAGGAAAGCCTCAGATTTAGCAGCCAGAGCTTCAGGAGGAGCAGCAGCGAGCACAGCATCGCTTTTGCAGCAGCTCCTTCCATGTGCATGTTTTTGGGAGTGGAAAGGCTTGCAGAGTGTTCAAGTAGCTTTTTCTCTCCGCTGGAAAGCTGCACGCTCAGTGCCAGTGTTCTGCAGCTTCTTTCTTCACGTTTCAGCAGCTAGCGCGCTCTCCGTGTGCAGGAGAAGCGGCTGAGGCTTCCTTGCCGGAGAAGCGGCACCTTCGCCGGCAGAGAGCATCCTGCCGGCCGCGGTGCGCTCCGGAGCGGGGGCTTGTGCCGAAAGAGGCCGGCAACAGGCGCTTACCTTCGGACAGCTCCGGATGCCCGTCTAATGCGTCTCTTGTCGCCTACACGGCAGGGAAAAGCTTTTCCACTCTGTCTAGGAAGGAGAAAGTGTGCCAGCACAGCAAATGCCTCCCGGACTTTCCCTGCAATTCAGCAAGTGCTTTGCAGCTTGAAATTGGAAGGAAAGCCTCAGATTTAGCAGCCAGAGCTTCAGGAGGAGCAGCAGCGAGCACAGCATCGCTTTTGCAGCAGCTCCTTCCATGTGCATGTTTTTGGGAGTGGAAAGGCTTGCAGAGTGTTCAAGTAGCTTTTTCTCTCCGCTGGAAAGCTGCACGCTCAGTGCCAGTGTTCTGCAGCTTCTTTCTTCACGTTTCAGCAGCTAGCACGCTCTCCGTGTGCAGGAGAAGCGGCTGAGGCTTCCTTGCCGGAGAAGCGGCACCTTCGCCGGCAGAGAGCATCCTGCCGGCCGCGGTGCGCTCCGGAGCGGGGGCTTGTGCCGAAAGAGGCCGGGAACAGGCGCTTACCTTCGGACAGCTCCGGATGCCCGTCTAATGCGTCTCTTGTCGCCTACACGGCAGGGAAAAGCTTTTCCACTCTGTCTAGGAAGGAGAAAGTGTGCCAGCACAGCAAATGCCTCCCGGACTTTCCCTGCAATTCAGCAAGTGCTTTGCAGCTTGAAATTGGAAGGAAAGCCTCAGATTTAGCAGCCAGAGCTTCAGGAGGAGCAGCAGCGAGCACAGCATCGCTTTTGCAGCAGCTCCTTCCATGTGCATGTTTTTGGGAGTGGAAAGGCTTGCAGAGTGTTCAAGTAGCTTTTTCTCTCCGCTGGAAAGCTGCACGCTCAGTGCCAGTGTTCTGCAGCTTCTTTCTTCACGTTTCAGCAGCTAGCACGCTCTCCGTGTGCAGGAGAAGCGGCTGAGGCTTCCTTGCCGGAGAAGCGGCACCTTCGCCGGCAGAGAGCATCCTGCCGGCCGCGGTGCGCTCCGGAGCGGGGGCTTGTGCCGAAAGAGGCCGGCAACAGGCGCTTACCTTCGGACAGCTCCGGATGCCCGTCTAATGCGTCTCTTGTCGCCTACACGGCAGGGAAAAGCTTTTCCACTCTGTCTAGGAAGGAGAAAGTGTGCCAGCACAGCAAATGCCTCCCGGACTTTCCCTGCAATTCAGCAAGTGCTTTGCAGCTTGAAATTGGAAGGAAAGCCTCAGATTTAGCAGCCAGAGCTTCAGGAGGAGCAGCAGCGAGCACAGCATCGCTTTTGCAGCAGCTCCTTCCATGTGCATGTTTTTGGGAGTGGAAAGGCTTGCAGAGTGTTCAAGTAGCTTTTTCTCTCCGCTGGAAAGCTGCACGCTCAGTGCCAGTGTTCTGCAGCTTCTTTCTTCGCGTTTCAGCAGCTAGCACGCTCTCCGTGTGCAGGAGAAGCGGCTGAGGCTTCCTTGCCGGAGAAGCGGCACCTTCGCCGGCAGAGAGCATCCTGCCGGCCGCGGTGCGCTTCGGAGCGGGGGCTTGTGCCGAAAGAGGCCGGCAACAGGCGCTTACCTTCGGACAGCTCCGGATGCCCGTCTAATGCGTCTCTTGTCGCCTACACGGCAGGGAAAAGCTTTTCCACTCTGTCTAGGAAGGAGAAAGTGTGCCAGCACAGCAAACGCCTCCCGGACTTTCCCTGCAATTCAGCAAGTGCTTTGCAGCTTGAAATTGGAAGGAAAGCCTCAGATTTAGCAGCCAGAGCTTCAGGAGGAGCAGCAGCCAGCACAGCATCGCTTTTGCAGCAGCTCCTTCCATGTGCACGTTTTTGGGAGTGGAAAAACTTGCAGAGTGTTAAAGTAGCTTTTTCTCTCTGCTGGAAAGCTGCACGCTCAGTGCCAGTGTTCTGCAGCTTCTTTCTTCACGTTTCAGCAGCTAGCACGCTCTCCGTGTGCAGGAGAAGCGGCTGAGGCTTCCTTGCCGGAGAAGCGGCACCTTCGCCGGCAGAGAGCATCCTGCCGGCCGCGGTGCGCTCCGGAGCGGAGGCTTGTGCCGAAAGAGGCCGGGAACAGGCGCTTACCTTCGGACAGCTCCGGATGCCCGTCTAATGCGTCTCTTGTCGCCTACACGGCAGGGAAAAGCTTTTCCACTCTGTCTAGGAAGGAGAAAGTGTGCCAGCACAGCAAATGCCTCCCGGACTTTCCCTGCAATTCAGCAAGTGCTTTGCAGCTTGAAATTGGAAGGAAAGCCTCAGATTTAGCAGCCAGAGCTTCAGGAGGAGCAGCAGCGAGCACAGCATCGCTTTTGCAGCAGCTCCTTCCATGTGCATGTTTTTGGGAGTGGAAAGGCTTGCAGAGTGTTCAAGTAGCTTTTTCTCTCCGCTGGAAAGCTGCACGCTCAGTGCCAGTGTTCTGCAGCTTCTTTCTTCACGTTTCAGCAGCTAGCACGCTCTCCGTGTGCTGGAGAAGCGGCTGAGGCTTCCTTGCCGGAGAAGCGGCACCTTCGCCGGCAGAGAGCATCCTGCCGGCCGCGGTGCGCTCCGGAGCGGGGGCTTGTGCCGAAAGAGGCCGGCAACAGGCGCTTACCTTCGGACAGCTCCGGATGCCCGTCTAATGCGTCTCTTGTCGCCTACACGGCAGGGAAAAGCTTTTCCACTCTGTCTGGGAAGCAGAAATTGTGCCAGCACAGCAAATGCCTCCCGGACTTTCCCTGCAATTCAGCAAGTGCTTTGCAGCTTGAAATTGGAAGGAAAGCCTCAGATTTAGCAGCCAGAGCTTCAGGAGGAGCAGCAGCGAGCACAGCATCGCTTTTGCAGCAGCTCCTTCCATGTGCATGTTTTTGGGAGTGGAAAGGCTTGCAGAGTGTTCAAGTAGCTTTTTCTCTCCGCTGGAAAGCTGCACGCTCAGTGCCAGTGTTCTGCAGCTTCTTTCTTCGCATTTCAGCAGCTAGCACGCTCTCCGTGTGCAGGAGAAGCGGCTGAGGCTTCCTTGCCGGAGAAGCGGCACCTTCGCCGGCAGAGAGCATCCTGCCGGCCGCGGTGCGCTCCGGAGCGGGGGCTTGTGCCGAAAGAGGCCGGCAACAGGCGCTTACCTTCGGACAGCTCCGGATGCCCGTCTAATGCGTCTCTTGTCGCCTACACGGCAGGGAAAAGCTTTTCCACTCTGTCTAGGAAGGAGAAAGTGTGCCAGCACAGCAAATGCCTCCCGGACTTTCCCTGCAATTCAGCAAGTGCTTTGCAGCTTGAAATTGGAAGGAAAGCCTCAGATTTAGCAGCCAGAGCTTCAGGAGGAGCAGCAGCGAGCACAGCATCGCTTTTGCAGCAGCTCCTTCCATGTGCATGTTTTTGGGAGTGGAAAGGCTTGCAGAGTGTTCAAGTAGCTTTTTCTCTCCGCTGGAAAGCTGCACGCTCAGTGCCAGTGTTCTGCAGCTTCTTTCTTCACGTTTCAGCAGCTAGCACGCTCTCCGTGTGCAGGAGAAGCGGCTGAGGCTTCCTTGCCGGAGAAGCGGCACCTTCGCCGGCAGAGAGCATCCTGCCGGCCGCGGTGCGCTCCGGAGCGGGGGCTTGTGCCGAAAGAGGCCGGCAACAGGCGCTTACCTTCGGACAGCTCCGGATGCCCGTCTAATGCGTCTCTTGTCGCCTACACGGCAGGGAAAAGCTTTTCCACTCTGTCTAGGAAGGAGAAAGTGTGCCAGCACAGCAAATGCCTCCCGGACTTTCCCTGCAATTCAGCAAGTGCTTTGCAGCTTGAAATTGGAAGGAAAGCCTCAGATTTAGCAGCCAGAGCTTCAGGAGGAGCAGCAGCCAGCACAGCATCGCTTTTGCAGCAGCTCCTTCCATGTGCATGTTTTTGGGAGTGGAAAGGCTTGCAGAGTGTTCAAGTAGCTTTTTCTCTCCGCTGGAAAGCTGCACGCTCAGTGCCAGTGTTCTGCAGCTTCTTTCTTCACGTTTCAGCAGCTAGCACGCTCTCCGTGTGCTGGAGAAGCGGCTGAGGCTTCCTTGCCGGAGAAGCGGCACCTTCGCCGGCAGAGAGCATCCTGCCGGCCGCGGTGCGCTCCGGAGCGGGGGCTTGTGCCGAAAGAGGCCGGGAACAGGCGCTTACCTTCGGACAGCTCCGGATGCCCGTCTAATGCGTCTCTTGTCGCCTACACGGCAGGGAAAAGCTTTTCCACTCTGTCTAGGAAGGAGAAAGTGTGCCAGCACAGCAAATGCCTCCCGGACTTTCCCTGCAATTCAGCAAGTGCTTTGCAGCTTGAAATTGGAAGGAAAGCCTCAGATTTAGCAGCCAGAGCTTCAGGAGGAGCAGCAGCGAGCACAGCATCGCTTTTGCAGCAGCTCCTTCCATGTGCATGTTTTTGGGAGTGGAAAGGCTTGCAGAGTGTTCAAGTAGCTTTTTCTCTCCGCTGGAAAGCTGCACGCTCAGTGCCAGTGTTCTGCAGCTTCTTTCTTCACGTTTCAGCAGCTAGCACGCTCTCCGTGTGCAGGAGAAGCGGCTGAGGCTTCCTTGCCGGAGAAGCGGCACCTTCGCCGGCAGAGAGCATCCTGCCGGCCGCGGTGCGCTCCGGAGCGGGGGCTTGTGCCGAAAGAGGCCGGGAACAGGCGCTTACCTTCGGACAGCTCCGGATGCCCGTCTAATGCGTCTCTTGTCGCCTACACGGCAGGGAAAAGCTTTTCCACTCTGTCTAGGAAGGAGAAAGTGTGCCAGCACAGCAAATGCCTCCCGGACTTTCCCTGCAATTCAGCAAGTGCTTTGCAGCTTGAAATTGGAAGGAAAGCCTCAGATTTAGCAGCCAGAGCTTCAGGAGGAGCAGCAGCCAGCACAGCATCGCTTTTGCAGCAGCTCCTTCCATGTGCATGTTTTTGGGAGTGGAAAGGCTTGCAGAGTGTTCAAGTAGCTTTTTCTCTCCGCTGGGAAGCTGCACGCTCAGTGCCAGTGTTCTGCAGCTTCTTTCTTCACGTTTCAGCAGCTAGCACGCTCTCCGTGTGCAGGAGAAGCGGCTGAGGCTTCCTTGCCGGAGAAGCGGCACCTTCGCCGGCAGAGAGCATCCTGCCGGCCGCGGTGCGCTCCGGAGCGGGGGCTTGTGCCGAAAGAGGCCGGGAACAGGCGCTTACCTTCGGACAGCTCCGGATGCCCGTCTAATGCGTCTCTTGTCGCCTACACGGCAGGGAAAAGCTTTTCCACTCTGTCTAGGAAGGAGAAAGTGTGCCAGCACAGCAAATGCCTCCCGGACTTTCCCTGCAATTCAGCAAGTGCTTTGCAGCTTGAAATTGGAAGGAAAGCCTCAGATTTAGCAGCCAGAGCTTCAGGAGGAGCAGCAGCGAGCACAGCATCGCTTTTGCAGCAGCTCCTTCCATGTGCATGTTTTTGGGAGTGGAAAGGCTTGCAGAGTGTTCAAGTAGCTTTTTCTCTCCGCTGGAAAGCTGCACGCTCAGTGCCAGTGTTCTGCAGCTTCTTTCTTCGCGTTTCAGCAGCTAGCACGCTCTCCGTGTGCAGGAGAAGCGGCTGAGGCTTCCTTGCCGGAGAAGCGGCACCTTCGCCGGCAGAGAGCATCCTGCCGGCCGCGGTGCGCTTCGGAGCGGGGGCTTGTGCCGAAAGAGGCCGGCAACAGGCGCTTACCTTCGGACAGCTCCGGATGCCCGTCTAATGCGTCTCTTGTCGCCTACACGGCAGGGAAAAGCTTTTCCACTCTGTCTAGGAAGGAGAAAGTGTGCCAGCACAGCAAACGCCTCCCGGACTTTCCCTGCAATTCAGCAAGTGCTTTGCAGCTTGAAATTGGAAGGAAAGCCTCAGATTTAGCAGCCAGAGCTTCAGGAGGAGCAGCAGCCAGCACAGCATCGCTTTTGCAGCAGCTCCTTCCATGTGCACGTTTTTGGGAGTGGAAAAACTTGCAGAGTGTTAAAGTAGCTTTTTCTCTCTGCTGGAAAGCTGCACGCTCAGTGCCAGTGTTCTGCAGCTTCTTTCTTCACGTTTCAGCAGCTAGCACGCTCTCCGTGTGCTGGAGAAGCGGCTGAGGCTTCCTTGCCGGAGAAGCGGCACCTTCGCCGGCAGAGAGCATCCTGCCGGCCGCGGTGCGCTCCGGAGCGGAGGCTTGTGCCGAAAGAGGCCGGGAACAGGCGCTTACCTTCGGACAGCTCCGGATGCCCGTCTAATGCGTCTCTTGTCGCCTACACGGCAGGGAAAAGCTTTTCCACTCTGTCTAGGAAGGAGAAAGTGTGCCAGCACAGCAAATGCCTCCCGGACTTTCCCTGCAATTCAGCAAGTGCTTTGCAGCTTGAAATTGGAAGGAAAGCCTCAGATTTAGCAGCCAGAGCTTCAGGAGGAGCAGCAGCGAGCACAGCATCGCTTTTGCAGCAGCTCCTTCCATGTGCATGTTTTTGGGAGTGGAAAGGCTTGCAGAGTGTTCAAGTAGCTTTTTCTCTCCGCTGGAAAGCTGCACGCTCAGTGCCAGTGTTCTGCAGCTTCTTTCTTCGCGTTTCAGCAGCTAGCACGCTCTCCGTGTGCTGGAGAAGCGGCTGAGGCTTCCTTGCCGGAGAAGCGGCACCTTCGCCGGCAGAGAGCATCCTGCCGGCCGCGGTGCGCTCCGGAGCGGGGGCTTGTGCCGAAAGAGGCCGGCAACAGGCGCTTACCTTCGGACAGCTCCGGATGCCCGTCTAATGCGTCTCTTGTCGCCTACACGGCAGGGAAAAGCTTTTCCACTCTGTCTGGGAAGCAGAAATTGTGCCAGCACAGCAAATGCCTCCCGGACTTTCCCTGCAATTCAGCAAGTGCTTTGCAGCTTGAAATTGGAAGGAAAGCCTCAGATTTAGCAGCCAGAGCTTCAGGAGGAGCAGCAGCGAGCACAGCATCGCTTTTGCAGCAGCTCCTTCCATGTGCATGTTTTTGGGAGTGGAAAGGCTTGCAGAGTGTTCAAGTAGCTTTTTCTCTCCGCTGGAAAGCTGCACGCTCAGTGCCAGTGTTCTGCAGCTTCTTTCTTCGCATTTCAGCAGCTAGCACGCTCTCCGTGTGCAGGAGAAGCGGCTGAGGCTTCCTTGCCGGAGAAGCGGCACCTTCGCCGGCAGAGAGCATCCTGCCGGCCGCGGTGCGCTCCGGAGCGGGGGCTTGTGCCGAAAGAGGCCGGCAACAGGCGCTTACCTTCGGACAGCTCCGGATGCCCGTCTAATGCGTCTCTTGTCGCCTACACGGCAGGGAAAAGCTTTTCCACTCTGTCTAGGAAGGAGAAAGTGTGCCAGCACAGCAAATGCCTCCCGGACTTTCCCTGCAATTCAGCAAGTGCTTTGCAGCTTGAAATTGGAAGGAAAGCCTCAGATTTAGCAGCCAGAGCTTCAGGAGGAGCAGCAGCGAGCACAGCATCGCTTTTGCAGCAGCTCCTTCCATGTGCATGTTTTTGGGAGTGGAAAGGCTTGCAGAGTGTTCAAGTAGCTTTTTCTCTCCGCTGGAAAGCTGCACGCTCAGTGCCAGTGTTCTGCAGCTTCTTTCTTCACGTTTCAGCAGCTAGCACGCTCTCCGTGTGCAGGAGAAGCGGCTGAGGCTTCCTTGCCGGAGAAGCGGCACCTTCGCCGGCAGAGAGCATCCTGCCGGCCGCGGTGCGCTCCGGAGCGGGGGCTTGTGCCGAAAGAGGCCGGCAACAGGCGCTTACCTTCGGACAGCTCCGGATGCCCGTCTAATGCGTCTCTTGTCGCCTACACGGCAGGGAAAAGCTTTTCCACTCTGTCTAGGAAGGAGAAAGTGTGCCAGCACAGCAAATGCCTCCCGGACTTTCCCTGCAATTCAGCAAGTGCTTTGCAGCTTGAAATTGGAAGGAAAGCCTCAGATTTAGCAGCCAGAGCTTCAGGAGGAGCAGCAGCGAGCACAGCATCGCTTTTGCAGCAGCTCCTTCCATGTGCATGTTTTTGGGAGTGGAAAGGCTTGCAGAGTGTTCAAGTAGCTTTTTCTCTCCGCTGGAAAGCTGCACGCTCAGTGCCAGTGTTCTGCAGCTTCTTTCTTCACGTTTCAGCAGCTAGCACGCTCTCCGTGTGCTGGAGAAGCGGCTGAGGCTTCCTTGCCGGAGAAGCGGCACCTTCGCCGGCAGAGAGCATCCTGCCGGCCGCGGTGCGCTCCGGAGCGGAGGCTTGTGCCGAAAGAGGCCGGCAACAGGCGCTTACCTTCGGACAGCTCCGGATGCCCGTCTAATGCGTCTCTTGTCGCCTACACGGCAGGGAAAAGCTTTTCCACTCTGTCTAGGAAGGAGAAAGTGTGCCAGCACAGCAAATGCCTCCCGGACTTTCCCTGCAATTCAGCAAGTGCTTTGCAGCTTGAAATTGGAAGGAAAGCCTCAGATTTAGCAGCCAGAGCTTCAGGAGGAGCAGCAGCGAGCACAGCATCGCTTTTGCAGCAGCTCCTTCCATGTGCATGTTTTTGGGAGTGGAAAGGCTTGCAGAGTGTTCAAGTAGCTTTTTCTCTCCGCTGGAAAGCTGCACGCTCAGTGCCAGTGTTCTGCAGCTTCTTTCTTCACGTTTCAGCAGCTAGCACGCTCTCCGTGTGCAGGAGAAGCGGCTGAGGCTTCCTTGCCGGAGAAGCGGCACCTTCGCCGGCAGAGAGCATCCTGCCGGCCGCGGTGTGCTCCGGAGCGGGGGCTTGTGCCGAAAGAGGCCGGCAACAGGCGCTTACCTTCGGACAGCTCCGGATGCCCGTCTAATGCGTCTCTTGTCGCCTACACGGCAGGGAAAAGCTTTTCCACTCTGTCTAGGAAGGAGAAAGTGTGCCAGCACAGCAAATGCCTCCCGGACTTTCCCTGCAATTCAGCAAGTGCTTTGCAGCTTGAAATTGGAAGGAAAGGCTCAGATTTAGCAGCCAGAGCTTCAGGAGGAGCAGCAGCCAGCACAGCATCGCTTTTGCAGCAGCTCCTTCCATGTGCATGTTTTTGGGAGTGGAAAGGCTTGCAGAGTGTTCAAGTAGCTTTTTCTCTCCGCTGGAAAGCTGCACGCTCAGTGCCAGTGTTCTGCAGCTTCTTTCTTCACGTTTCAGCAGCTAGCACGCTCTCCGTGTGCAGGAGAAGCGGCTGAGGCTTCCTTGCCGGAGAAGCGGCACCTTCGCCGGCAGAGAGCATCCTGCCGGCCGCGGTGCGCTTCGGAGCGGAGGCTTGTGCCGAAAGAGGCCGGCAACAGGCGCTTACCTTCGGACAGCTCCGGATGCCCGTCTAATGCGTCTCTTGTCGCCTACACGGCAGGGAAAAGCTTTTCCACTCTGTCTAGGAAGGAGAAAGTGTGCCAGCACAGCAAATGCCTCCCGGACTTTCCCTGCAATTCAGCAAGTGCTTTGCAGCTTGAAATTGGAAGGAAAGCCTCAGATTTAGCAGCCAGAGCTTCAGGAGGAGCAGCAGCGAGCACAGCATCGCTTTTGCAGCAGCTCCTTCCGTGTGCATGTTTTTGGGAGTGGAAAGGCTTGCAGAGTGTTCAAGTAGCTTTTTCTCTCCGCTGGAAAGCTGCACGCTCAGTGCCAGTGTTCTGCAGCTTCTTTCTTCACGTTTCAGCAGCTAGCACGCTCTCCGTGTGCAGGAGAAGCGGCTGAGGCTTCCTTGCCGGAGAAGCGGCACCTTCGCCGGCAGAGAGCATCCTGCCGGCCGCGGTGCGCTCCGGAGCGGGGGCTTGTGCCGAAAGAGGCCGGCAACAGGCGCTTACCTTCGGACAGCTCCGGATGCCCGTCTAATGCGTCTCTTGTCGCCTACACGGCAGGGAAAAGCTTTTCCACTCTGTCTAGGAAGGAGAAAGTGTGCCAGCACAGCAAATGCCTCCCGGACTTTCCCTGCAATTCAGCAAGTGCTTTGCAGCTTGAAATTGGAAGGAAAGCCTCAGATTTAGCAGCCAGAGCTTCAGGAGGAGCAGCAGCGAGCACAGCATCGCTTTTGCAGCAGCTCCTTCCATGTGCATGTTTTTGGGAGTGGAAAGGCTTGCAGAGTGTTCAAGTAGCTTTTTCTCTCCGCTGGAAAGCTGCACGCTCAGTGCCAGTGTTCTGCAGCTTCTTTCTTCACGTTTCAGCAGCTAGCACGCTCTCCGTGTGCTGGAGAAGCGGCTGAGGCTTCCTTGCCGGAGAAGCGGCACCTTCGCCGGCAGAGAGCATCCTGCCGGCCGCGGTGCGCTCCGGAGCGGAGGCTTGTGCCGAAAGAGGCCGGGAACAGGCGCTTACCTTCGGACAGCTCCGGATGCCCGTCTAATGCGTCTCTTGTCGCCTACACGGCAGGGAAAAGCTTTTCCACTCTGTCTAGGAAGGAGAAAGTGTGCCAGCACAGCAAATGCCTCCCGGACTTTCCCTGCAATTCAGCAAGTGCTTTGCAGCTTGAAATTGGAAGGAAAGCCTCAGATTTAGCAGCCAGAGCTTCAGGAGGAGCAGCAGCGAGCACAGCATCGCTTTTGCAGCAGCTCCTTCCATGTGCATGTTTTTGGGAGTGGAAAGGCTTGCAGAGTGTTCAAGTAGCTTTTTCTCTCCGCTGGAAAGCTGCACGCTCAGTGCCAGTGTTCTGCAGCTTCTTTCTTCACGTTTCAGCAGCTAGCACGCTCTCCGTGTGCAGGAGAAGCGGCTGAGGCTTCCTTGCCGGAGAAGCGGCACCTTCGCCGGCAGAGAGCATCCTGCCGGCCGCGGTGCGCTCCGGAGCGGGGGCTTGTGCCGAAAGAGGCCGGCAACAGGCGCTTACCTTCGGACAGCTCCGGATGCCCGTCTAATGCGTCTCTTGTCGCCTACACGGCAGGGAAAAGCTTTTCCACTCTGTCTAGGAAGGAGAAAGTGTGCCAGCACAGCAAATGCCTCCCGGACTTTCCCTGCAATTCAGCAAGTGCTTTGCAGCTTGAAATTGGAAGGAAAGCCTCAGATTTAGCAGCCAGAGCTTCAGGAGGAGCAGCAGCCAGCACAGCATCGCTTTTGCAGCAGCTCCTTCCATGTGCATGTTTTTGGGAGTGGAAAGGCTTGCAGAGTGTTCAAGTAGCTTTTTCTCTCCGCTGGAAAGCTGCACGCTCAGTGCCAGTGTTCTGCAGCTTCTTTCTTCACGTTTCAGCAGCTAGCACGCTCTCCGTGTGCAGGAGAAGCGGCTGAGGCTTCCTTGCCGGAGAAGCGGCACCTTCGCCGGCAGAGAGCATCCTGCCGGCCGCGGTGCGCTTCGGAGCGGGGGCTTGTGCCGAAAGAGGCCGGCAACAGGCGCTTACCTTCGGACAGCTCCGGATGCCCGTCTAATGCGTCTCTTGTCGCCTACACGGCAGGGAAAACCTTTTCCACTCTGTCTAGGAAGGAGAAAGTGTGCCAGCACAGCAAACGCCTCCCGGACTTTCCCTGCAATTCAGCAAGTGCTTTGCAGCTTGAAATTGGAAGGAAAGCCTCAGATTTAGCAGCCAGAGCTTCAGGAGGAGCAGCAGCGAGCACAGCATCGCTTTTGCAGCAGCTCCTTCCATGTGCACGTTTTTGGGAGTGGAAAGGCTTGCAGAGTGTTAAAGTAGCTTTTTCTCTCCGCTGGAAAGCTGCACGCTCAGTGCCAGTGTTCTGCAGCTTCTTTCTTCACGTTTCAGCAGCTAGCACGCTCTCCGTGTGCTGGAGAAGCGGCTGAGGCTTCCTTGCCGGAGAAGCGGCACCTTCGCCGGCAGAGAGCATCCTGCCGGCCGCGGTGCACTCCGGAGCGGAGGCTTGTGCCGAAAGAGGCCGGCAACAGGCGCTTACCTTCGGACAGCTCCGGATGCCCGTCTAATGCGTCTCTTGTCGCCTACACGGCAGGGAAAAGCTTTTCCACTCTGTCTAGGAAGGAGAAAGTGTGCCAGCACAGCAAATGCCTCCCGGACTTTCCCTGCAATTCAGCAAGTGCTTTGCAGCTTGAAATTGGAAGGAAAGCCTCAGATTTAGCAGCCAGAGCTTCAGGAGGAGCAGCAGCGAGCACAGCATCGCTTTTGCAGCAGCTCCTTCCGTGTGCATGTTTTTGGGAGTGGAAAGGCTTGCAGAGTGTTCAAGTAGCTTTTTCTCTCCGCTGGAAAGCTGCACGCTCAGTGCCAGTGTTCTGCAGCTTCTTTCTTCACGTTTCAGCAGCTAGCACGCTCTCCGTGTGCAGGAGAAGCGGCTGAGGCTTCCTTGCCGGAGAAGCGGCACCTTCGCCGGCAGAGAGCATCCTGCCGGCCGCGGTGCGCTCCGGAGCGGGGGCTTGTGCCGAAAGAGGCCGGCAACAGGCGCTTACCTTCGGACAGCTCCGGATGCCCGTCTAATGCGTCTCTTGTCGCCTACACGGCAGGGAAAAGCTTTTCCACTCTGTCTAGGAAGGAGAAAGTGTGCCAGCACAGCAAACGCCTCCCGGACTTTCCCTGCAATTCAGCAAGTGCTTTGCAGCTTGAAATTGGAAGGAAAGCCTCAGATTTAGCAGCCAGAGCTTCAGGAGGAGCAGCAGCGAGCACAGCATCGCTTTTGCAGCAGCTCCTTCCGTGTGCATGTTTTTGGGAGTGGAAAGGCTTGCAGAGTGTTCAAGTAGCTTTTTCTCTCCGCTGGGAAGCTGCACGCTCAGTGCCAGTGTTCTGCAGCTTCTTTCTTCACGTTTCAGCAGCTAGCACGCTCTCCGTGTGCAGGAGAAGCGGCTGAGGCTTCCTTGCCGGAGAAGCGGCACCTTCGCCGGCAGACAGCATCCTGCCGGCCGCGGTGCGCTCCGGAGCGGAGGCTTGTGCCGAAAGAGGCCGGGAACAGGCGCTTACCTTCGGACAGCTCCGGATGCCCGTCTAATGCGTCTCTTGTCGCCTACACGGCAGGGAAAAGCTTTTCCACTCTGTCTAGGAAGGAGAAAGTGTGCCAGCACAGCAAATGCCTCCCGGACTTTCCCTGCAATTCAGCAAGTGCTTTGCAGCTTGAAATTGGAAGGAAAGCCTCAGATTTAGCAGCCAGAGCTTCAGGAGGAGCAGCAGCGAGCACAGCATCGCTTTTGCAGCAGCTCCTTCCATGTGCATGTTTTTGGGAGTGGAAAGGCTTGCAGAGTGTTCAAGTAGCTTTTTCTCTCCGCTGGGAAGCTGCACGCTCAGTGCCAGTGTTCTGCAGCTTCTTTCTTCGCGTTTCAGTAGCTAGCACGCTCTCCGTGTGCAGGAGAAGCGGCTGAGGCTTCCTTGCCGGAGAAGCGGCACCTTCGCCGGCAGAGAGCATCCTGCCGGCCGCGGTGCGCTTCGGAGCGGGGGCTTGTGCCGAAAGAGGCCGGCAACAGGCGCTTACCTTCGGACAGCTCCGGATGCCCGTCTAATGCGTCTCTTGTCGCCTACACGGCAGGGAAAAGTTTTTCCACTCTGTCTAGGAAGGAGAAAGTGTGCCAGCACAGCAAACGCCTCCCGGACTTTCCCTGCAATTCAGCAAGTGCTTTGCAGCTTGAAATTGGAAGGAAAGCCTCAGATTTAGCAGCCAGAGCTTCAGGAGGAGCAGCAGCGAGCACAGCATCGCTTTTGCAGCAGCTCCTTCCATGTGCACGTTTTTGGGAGTGGAAAGGCTTGCAGAGTGTTCAAGTAGCTTTTTCTCTCCGCTGGAAAGCTGCACGCTCAGTGCCAGTGCTCTGCAGCTTCTTTCTTCACGTTTCAGCAGCTAGCACGCTCTCCGTGTGCAGGAGAAGCGGCTGAGGCTTCCTTGCCGGAGAAGCGGCACCTTCGCCGGCAGACAGCATCCTGCCGGCCGCGGTGCGCTCCGGAGCGGAGGCTTGTGCCGAAAGAGGCCGGGAACAGGCGCTTACCTTCGGACAGCTCCGGATGCCCGTCTAATGCGTCTCTTGTCGCCTACACGGCAGGGAAAAGCTTTTCCACTCTGTCTAGGAAGGAGAAAGTGTGCCAGCACAGCAAATGCCTCCCGGACTTTCCCTGCAATTCAGCAAGTGCTTTGCAGCTTGAAATTGGAAGGAAAGCCTCAGATTTAGCAGCCAGAGCTTCAGGAGGAGCAGCAGCGAGCACAGCATCGCTTTTGCAGCAGCTCCTTCCGTGTGCATGTTTTTGGGAGTGGAAAGGCTTGCAGAGTGTTCAAGTAGCTTTTTCTCTCCGCTGGGAAGCTGCACGCTCAGTGCCAGTGTTCTGCAGCTTCTTTCTTCACGTTTCAGCAGCTAGCACGCTCTCCGTGTGCAGGAGAAGCGGCTGAGGCTTCCTTGCCGGAGAAGCGGCACCTTCGCCGGCAGAGAGCATCCTGCCGGCCGCGGTGCGCTCCGGAGCGGAGGCTTGTGCCGAAAGAGGCCGGCAACAGGCGCTTACCTTCGGACAGCTCCGGATGCCCGTCTAATGCGTCTCTTGTCGCCTACACGGCAGGGAAAAGCTTTTCCACTCTGTCTAGGAAGGAGAAAGTGTGCCAGCACAGCAAACGCCTCCCGGACTTTCCCTGCAATTCAGCAAGTGCTTTGCAGCTTGAAATTGGAAGGAAAGCCTCAGATTTAGCAGCCAGAGCTTCAGGAGGAGCAGCAGCGAGCACAGCATCGCTTTTGCAGCAGCTCCTTCCATGTGCATGTTTTTGGGAGTGGAAAGGCTTGCAGAGTGTTCAAGTAGCTTTTTCTCTCCGCTGGGAAGCTGCACGCTCAGTGCCAGTGTTCTGCAGCTTCTTTCTTCACGTTTCAGCAGCTAGCACGCTCTCCGTGTGCAGGAGAAGCGGCTGAGGCTTCCTTGCCGGAGAAGCGGCACCTTCGCCGGCAGAGAGCATCCTGCCGGCCGCGGTGCGCTCCGGAGCGGAGGCTTGTGCCGAAAGAGGCCGGGAACAGGCGCTTACCTTCGGACAGCTCCGGATGCCCGTCTAATGCGTCTCTTGTCGCCTACACGGCAGGGAAAACCTTTTCCACTCTGTCTAGGAAGGAGAAAGTGTGCCAGCACAGCAAACGCCTCCCGGACTTTCCCTGCAATTCAGCAAGTGCTTTGCAGCTTGAAATTGGAAGGAAAGCCTCAGATTTAGCAGCCAGAGCTTCAGGAGGAGCAGCAGCGAGCACAGCATCGCTTTTGCAGCAGCTCCTTCCATGTGCACGTTTTTGGGAGTGGAAAGGCTTGCAGAGTGTTCAAGTAGCTTTTTCTCTCCGCTGGAAAGCTGCACGCTCAGTGCCAGTGTTCTGCAGCTTCTTTCTTCACGTTTCAGCAGCCAGCACGCTCTCCGTGTGCAGGAGAAGCGGCTGAGGCTTCCTTGCCGGAGAAGCGGCACCTTCGCCGGCAGACAGCATCCTGCCGGCCGCGGTGCGCTCCGGAGCGGAGGCTTGTGCCGAAAGAGGCCGGGAACAGGCGCTTACCTTCGGACAGCTCCGGATGCCCGTCTAATGCGTCTCTTGTCGCCTACACGGCAGGGAAAAGCTTTTCCACTCTGTCTAGGAAGGAGAAAGTGTGCCAGCACAGCAAACGCCTCCCGGACTTTCCCTGCAATTCAGCAAGTGCTTTGCAGCTTGAAATTGGAAGGAAAGCCTCAGATTTAGCAGCCAGAGCTTCAGGAGGAGCAGCAGCGAGCACAGCATCGCTTTTGCAGCAGCTCCTTCCATGTGCATGTTTTTGGGAGTGGAAAGGCTTGCAGAGTGTTCAAGTAGCTTTTTCTCTCCGCTGGGAAGCTGCACGCTCAGTGCCAGTGTTCTGCAGCTTCTTTCTTCACGTTTCAGCAGCTAGCACGCTCTCCGTGTGCAGGAGAAGCGGCTGAGGCTTCCTTGCCGGAGAAGCGGCACCTTCGCCGGCAGAGAGCATCCTGCCGGCCGCGGTGCGCTCCGGAGCGGAGGCTTGTGCCGAAAGAGGCCGGGAACAGGCGCTTACCTTCGGACAGCTCCGGATGCCCGTCTAATGCGTCTCTTGTCGCCTACACGGCAGGGAAAACCTTTTCCACTCTGTCTAGGAAGGAGAAAGTGTGCCAGCACAGCAAACGCCTCCCGGACTTTCCCTGCAATTCAGCAAGTGCTTTGCAGCTTGAAATTGGAAGGAAAGCCTCAGATTTAGCAGCCAGAGCTTCAGGAGGAGCAGCAGCGAGCACAGCATCGCTTTTGCAGCAGCTCCTTCCATGTGCATGTTTTTGGGAGTGGAAAGGCTTGCAGAGTGTTAAAGTAGCTTTTTGTCTCCGCTGGAAAGCTGCACGCTCAGTGCCAGTGTTCTGCCGCTTCTTTCTTCGCGTTTAAGCAGCTAGCACGCTCTCCGTGTGCTGGAGAAGCGGCTGAGGCTTCCTTGCCGGAGAAGCGGCACCTTCGCCGGCAGACAGCATCCTGCCGGCCGCGGTGCGCTCCGGAGCGGGGGCTTGTGCCGAAAGAGGCCGGCAACAGGCGCTTACCTTCGGACAGCTCCGGATGCCCGTCTAATGCGTCTCTTGTCGCCTACACGGCAGGGAAAAGCTTTTCCACTCTGTCTAGGAAGGAGAATGTGTGCCAGCACAGCAAATGCCTCCCGGACTTTCCATGCAATTCAGCAAGTGCTTTGCAGCTTGAAATTGGAAGGAAAGCCTCAGATTTAGCAGCCAGAGCTTCAGGAGGAGCAGCAGCGAGCACAGCATCGCTTTTGCAGCAGCTCCTTCCGTGTGCATGTTTTTGGGAGTGGAAAGGCTTGCAGAGTGTTCAAGTAGCTTTTTCTCTCCGCTGGAAAGCTGCACGCTCAGTGCCAGTGTTCTGCAGCTTCTTTCTTCACGTTTCAGCAGCTAGCACGCTCTCCGTGTGCAGGAGAAGTGGCTGAGGCTTCCTTGCCGGAGAAGCGGCACCTTCGCCGGCAGAGAGCATCCTGCCGGCCGCGGTGCGCTCCGGAGCGGGGGCTTGTGCCGAAAGAGGCCGGCAACAGGCGCTTACCTTCGGACAGCTCCGGATGCCCGTCTAATGCGTCTCTTGTCGCCTACACGGCAGGGAAAAGCTTTTCCACTCTGTCTAGGAAGGAGAAAGTGTGCCAGCACAGCAAATGCCTCCCGGACTTTCCCTGCAATTCAGCAAGTGCTTTGCAGCTTGAAATTGGAAGGAAAGCCTCAGATTTAGCAGCCAGAGCTTCAGGAGGAGCAGCAGCGAGCACAGCATCGCTTTTGCAGCAGCTCCTTCCATGTGCATGTTTTTGGGAGTGGAAAGGCTTGCAGAGTGTTCAAGTAGCTTTTTCTCTCCGCTGGAAAGCTGCACGCTCAGTGCCAGTGTTCTGCAGCTTCTTTCTTCACGTTTCAGCAGCTAGCACGCTCTCCGTGTGCAGGAGAAGCGGCTGAGGCTTCCTTGCCGGAGAAGCGGCACCTTCGCCGGCAGAGAGCATCCTGCCGGCCGCGGTGCGCTCCGGAGCGGGGGCTTGTGCCGAAAGAGGCCGGCAACAGGCGCTTACCTTCGGACAGCTCCGGATGCCCGTCTAATGCGTCTCTTGTCGCCTACACGGCAGGGAAAAGCTTTTCCACTCTGTCTAGGAAGGAGAAAGTGTGCCAGCACAGCAAACGCCTCCCGGACTTTCCCTGCAATTCAGCAAGTGCTTTGCAGCTTGAAATTGGAAGGAAAGCCTCAGATTTAGCAGCCAGAGCTTCAGGAGGAGCAGCAGCGAGCACAGCATCGCTTTTGCAGCAGCTCCTTCCATGTGCATGTTTTTGGGAGTGGAAAGGCTTGCAGAGTGTTCAAGTAGCTTTTTCTCTCCGCTGGAAAGCTGCACGCTCAGTGCCAGTGTTCTGCAGCTTCTTTCTTCTCATTTCAGCAGCTAGCACGCTCTCCGTGTGCAGGAGAAGCGGCTGAGGCTTCCTTGCCGGAGAAGCGGCACCTTCGCCGGCAGAGAGCATCCTGCCGGCCGCGGTGCGCTCCGGAGCGGGGGCTTGTGCCGAAAGAGGCCGGCAACAGGCGCTTACCTTCGGACAGCTCCGGATGCCCGTCTAATGCGTCTCTTGTCGCCTACACGGCAGGGAAAAGCTTTTCCACTCTGTCTGGGAAGCAGAAAGTGTGCCAGCAGAGCAAATGCCTCCCGGACTTTCCCTGCAATTCAGCAAGTGCTTTGCAGCTTGAAATTGGAAGGAAAGCCTCAGATTTAGCAGCCAGAGCTTCAGGAGGAGCAGCAGCGAGCACAGCATCGCTTTTGCAGCAGCTCCTTCCATGTGCATGTTTTTGGGAGTGGAAAGGCTTGCAGAGTGTTCAAGTAGCTTTTTGTCTCCGCTGGAAAGCTGCACGCTCAGTGCCAGTGTTCTGCCGCTTCTTTCTTCGCGTTTAAGCAGCTAGCACGCTCTCCGTGTGCTGGAGAAGCGGCTGAGGCTTCCTTGCCGGAGAAGCGGCACCTTCGCCGGCAGACAGCATCCTGCCGGCCGCGGTGCGCTCCGGAGCGGGGGCTTGTGCCGAAAGAGGCCGGCAACAGGCGCTTACCTTCGGACAGCTCCGGATGCCCGTCTAATGCGTCTCTTGTCGCCTACACGGCAGGGAAAAGCTTTTCCACTCTGTCTAGGAAGGAGAATGTGTGCCAGCACAGCAAATGCCTCCCGGACTTTCCATGCAATTCAGCAAGTGCTTTGCAGCTTGAAATTGGAAGGAAAGCCTCAGATTTAGCAGCCAGAGCTTCAGGAGGAGCAGCAGCGAGCACAGCATCGCTTTTGCAGCAGCTCCTTCCATGTGCATGTTTTTGGGAGTGGAAAGGCTTGCAGAGTGTTCAAGTAGCTTTTTCTCTCCGCTGGAAAGCTGCACGCTCAGTGCCAGTGTTCTGCAGCTTCTTTCTTCACGTTTCAGCAGCTAGCACGCTCTCCGTGTGCAGGAGAAGCGGCTGAGGCTTCCTTGCCGGAGAAGCGGCACCTTCGCCGGCAGAGAGCATCCTGCCGGCCGCGGTGCGCTCCGGAGCGGGGGCTTGTGCCGAAAGAGGCCGGCAACAGGCGCTTACCTTCGGACAGCTCCGGATGCCCGTCTAATGCGTCTCTTGTCGCCTACACGGCAGGGAAAAGCTTTTCCACTCTGTCTAGGAAGGAGAAAGTGTGCCAGCACAGCAAATGCCTCCCGGACTTTCCCTGCAATTCAGCAAGTGCTTTGCAGCTTGAAATTGGAAGGAAAGCCTCAGATTTAGCAGCCAGAGCTTCAGGAGGAGCAGCAGCGAGCACAGCATCGCTTTTGCAGCAGCTCCTTCCATGTGCATGTTTTTGGGAGTGGAAAGGCTTGCAGAGTGTTCAAGTAGCTTTTTCTCTCCGCTGGGAAGCTGCACGCTCAGTGCCAGTGTTCTGCAGCTTCTTTCTTCACGTTTCAGCAGCTAGCACGCTCTCCGTGTGCAGGAGAAGCGGCTGAGGCTTCCTTGCCGGAGAAGCGGCACCTTCGCCGGCAGAGAGCATCCTGCCGGCCGCGGTGCGCTCCGGAGCGGGGGCTTGTGCCGAAAGAGGCCGGGAACAGGCGCTTACCTTCGGACAGCTCCGGATGCCCGTCTAATGCGTCTCTTGTCGCCTACACGGCAGGGAAAAGCTTTTCCACTCTGTCTAGGAAGGAGAAAGTGTGCCAGACCAGCAAATGCCTCCCGGACTTTCCCTGCAATTCAGCAAGTGCTTTGCAGCTTGAAATTGGAAGGAAAGCCTCAGATTTAGCAGCCAGAGCTTCAGGAGGAGCAGCAGCGAGCACAGCATCGCTTTTGCAGCAGCTCCTTCCATGTGCATGTTTTTGGGAGTGGAAAGGCTTGCAGAGTGTTCAAGTAGCTTTTTCTCTCCGCTGGAAAGCTGCACGCTCAGTGCCAGTGTTCTGCAGCTTCTTTCTTCACGTTTCAGCAGCTAGCACGCTCTCCGTGTGCAGGAGAAGCGGCTGAGGCTTCCTTGCCGGAGAAGCGGCACCTTCGCCGGCAGAGAGCATCCTGCCGGCCGCGGTGCGCTCCGGAGCGGGGGCTTGTGCCGAAAGAGGCCGGCAACAGGCGCTTACCTTCGGACAGCTCCGGATGCCCGTCTAATGCGTCTCTTGTCGCCTACACGGCAGGGAAAAGCTTTTCCACTCTGTCTAGGAAGGAGAAAGTGTGCCAGCACAGCAAATGCCTCCCGGACTTTCCCTGCAATTCAGCAAGTGCTTTGCAGCTTGAAATTGGAAGGAAAGCCTCAGATTTAGCAGCCAGAGCTTCAGGAGGAGCAGCAGCGAGCACAGCATCGCTTTTGCAGCAGCTCCTTCCATGTGCATGTTTTTGGGAGTGGAAAGGCTTGCAGAGTGTTCAAGTAGCTTTTTCTCTCCGCTGGAAAGCTGCACGCTCAGTGCCAGTGTTCTGCAGCTTCTTTCTTCACGTTTCAGCAGCTAGCACGCTCTCCGTGTGCAGGAGAAGCGGCTGAGGCTTCCTTGCCGGAGAAGCGGCACCTTCGCCGGCAGAGAGCATCCTGCCGGCCGCGGTGCGCTCCGGAGCGGGGGCTTGTGCCGAAAGAGGCCGGCAACAGGCGCTTACCTTCGGACAGCTCCGGATCCCCGTCTAATGCGTCTCTTGTCGCCTACACGGCAGGGAAAAGCTTTTCCACTCTGTCTAGGAAGGAGAAAGTGTGCCAGCACAGCAAATGCCTCCCGGACTTTCCCTGCAATTCAGCAAGTGCTTTGCAGCTTGAAATTGGAAGGAAAGCCTCAGATTTAGCAGCCAGAGCTTCAGGAGGAGCAGCAGCGAGCACAGCATCGCTTTTGCAGCAGCTCCTTCCATGTGCATGTTTTTGGGAGTGGAAAGGCTTGCAGAGTGTTCAAGTAGCTTTTTCTCTCCGCTGGAAAGCTGCACGCTCAGTGCCAGTGTTCTGCAGCTTCTTTCTTCGCGTTTCAGCAGCTAGCACGCTCTCCGTGTGCAGGAGAAGCGGCTGAGGCTTCCTTGCCGGAGAAGCGGCACCTTCGCCGGCAGAGAGCATCCTGCCGGCCGCGGTGCGCTCCGGAGCGGGGGCTTGTGCCGAAAGAGGCCGGCAACAGGCGCTTACCTTCGGACAGCTCCGGATGCCCGTCTAATGCGTCTCTTGTCGCCTACACGGCAGGGAAAAGCTTTTCCACTCTGTCTAGGAAGGAGAAAGTGTGCCAGCACAGCAAATGCCTCCCGGACTTTCCCTGCAATTCAGCAAGTGCTTTGCAGCTTGAAATTGGAAGGAAAGGCTCAGATTTAGCAGCCAGAGCTTCAGGAGGAGCAGCAGCGAGCACAGCATCGCTTTTGCAGCAGCTCCTTTCATGTGCATGTTTTTGGGAGTGGAAAGGCTTGCAGAGTGTTCAAGTAGCTTTTTCTCTCCGCTGGAAAGCTGCACGCTCAGTGCCAGTGTTCTGCAGCTTCTTTCTTCACGTTTCAGCAGCTAGCACGCTCTCCGTGTGCAGGAGAAGCGGCTGAGGCTTCCTTGCCGGAGAAGCGGCACCTTCGCCGGCAGAGAGCATCCTGCCGGCCGCGGTGCGCTCCGGAGCGGGGGCTTGTGCCGAAAGAGGCCGGCAACAGGCGCTTACCTTCGGACAGCTCCGGATGCCCATCTAATGCGTCTCTTGTCGCCTACACGGCAGGGAAAAGCTTTTCCACTCTGTCTAGGAAGGAGAAAGTGTGCCAGCACAGCAAATGCCTCCCGGACTTTCCCTGCAATTCAGCAAGTGCTTTGCAGCTTGAAATTGGAAGGAAAGGCTCAGATTTAGCAGCCAGAGCTTCAGGAGGAGCAGCAGCGAGCACAGCATCGCTTTTGCAGCAGCTCCTTCCATGTGCATGTTTTTGGGAGTGGAAAGGCTTGCAGAGTGTTCAAGTAGCTTTTTCTCTCCGCTGGAAAGCTGCACGCTCAGTGCCAGTGTTCTGCAGCTTCTTTCTTCACGTTTCAGCAGCTAGCACGCTCTCCGTGTGCAGGAGAAGCGGCTGAGGCTTCCTTGCCGGAGAAGCGGCACCTTCGCCGGCAGAGAGCCTCCGGCCGGCCGCGGTGCGCTCCGGAGCGGGGGCTTGTGCCGAAAGAGGCCGGCAACAGGCGCTTACCTTCGGACAGCTCCGGATGCCCGTCTAATGCGTCTCTTGTCGCCTACACGGCAGGGAAAAGCTTTTCCACTCTGTCTAGGAAGGAGAAAGTGTGCCAGCACAGCAAATGCCTCCCGGACTTTCCCTGCAATTCAGCAAGTGCTTTGCAGCTTGAAATTGGAAGGAAAGCCTCAGATTTAGCAGCCAGAGCTTCAGGAGGAGCAGCAGCGAGCACAGCATCGCTTTTGCAGCAGCTCCTTCCATGTGCATGTTTTTGGGAGTGGAAAGGCTTGCAGAGTGTTCAAGTAGCTTTTTCTCTCCGCTGGAAAGCTGCACGCTCAGTGCCAGTGTTCTGCAGCTTCTTTCTTCGCATTTCAGCAGCTAGCACGCTCTCCGTGTGCAGGAGAAGCGGCTGAGGCTTCCTTGCCGGAGAAGCGGCACCTTCGCCGGCAGAGAGCATCCTGCCGGCCGCGGTGCGCTCCGGAGCGGGGGCTTGTGCCGAAAGAGGCCGGCAACAGGCGCTTACCTTCGGACAGCTCCGGATGCCCGTCTAATGCGTCTCTTGTCGCCTACACGGCAGGGAAAAGCTTTTCCACTCTGTCTAGGAAGGAGAAAGTGTGCCAGCACAGCAAACGCCTCCCGGACTTTCCCTGCAATTCAGCAAGTGCTTTGCAGCTTGAAATTGGAAGGAAAGGCTTAGATTTAGCAGCCAGAGCTTCAGGAGGAGCAGCAGCGAGCACAGCATCGCTTTTGCAGCAGCTCCTTCCGTGTGCATGTTTTTGGGAGTGGAAAGGCTTGCAGAGTGTTCAAGTAGCTTTTTCTCTCCGCTGGAAAGCTGCACGCTCAGTGCCAGTGTTCTGCAGCTTCTTTCTTCACGTTTCAGCAGCTAGCACGCTCTCCGTGTGCAGGAGAAGCGGCTGAGGCTTCCTTGCCGGAGAAGCGGCACCTTCGCCGGCAGAGAGCCTCCGGCCGGCCGCGGTGCGCTCCGGAGCGGGGGCTTGTGCCGAAAGAGGCCGGCAACAGGCGCTTACCTTCGGACAGCTCCGGATGCCCGTCTAATGCGTCTCTTGTCGCCTACACGGCAGGGAAAAGCTTTTCCACTCTGTCTAGGAAGGAGAAAGTGTGCCAGCACAGCAAACGCCTCCCGGACTTTCCCTGCAATTCAGCAAGTGCTTTGCAGCTTGAAATTGGAAGGAAAGCCTCAGATTTAGCAGCCAGAGCTTCAGGAGGAGCAGCAGCGAGCACAGCATCGCTTTTGCAGCAGCTCCTTCCATGTGCATGTTTTTGGGAGTGGAAAGGCTTGCAGAGTGTTCAAGTAGCTTTTTCTCTCCGCTGGGAAGCTGCACGCTCAGTGCCAGTGTTCTGCAGCTTCTTTCTTCACGTTTCAGCAGCTAGCACGCTCTCCGTGTGCAGGAGAAGCGGCTGAGGCTTCCTTGCCGGAGAAGCGGCACCTTCGCCGGCAGAGAGCATCCTGCCGGCCGCGGTGCGCTCCGGAGCGGAGGCTTGTGCCGAAAGAGGCCGGGAACAGGCGCTTACCTTCGGACAGCTCCGGATGCCCGTCTAATGCGTCTCTTGTCGCCTACACGGCAGGGAAAAGCTTTTCCACTCTGTCTAGGAAGGAGAAAGTGTGCCAGCACAGCAAATGCCTCCCGGACTTTCCCTGCAATTCAGCAAGTGCTTTGCAGCTTGAAATTGGAAGGAAAGCCTCAGATTTAGCAGCCAGAGCTTCAGGAGGAGCAGCAGCGAGCACAGCATCGCTTTTGCAGCAGCTCCTTCCATGTGCATGTTTTTGGGAGTGGAAAGGCTTGCAGAGTGTTCAAGTAGCTTTTTCTCTCCGCTGGGAAGCTGCACGCTCAGTGCCAGTGTTCTGCAGCTTCTTTCTTCGCGTTTCAGCAGCTAGCACGCTCTCCGTGTGCAGGAGAAGCGGCTGAGGCTTCCTTGCCGGAGAAGCGGCACCTTCGCCGGCAGAGAGCATCCTGCCGGCCGCGGTGCGCTTCGGAGCGGGGGCTTGTGCCGAAAGAGGCCGGGAACAGGCGCTTACCTTCGGACAGCTCCGGATGCCCGTCTAATGCGTCTCTTGTCGCCTACACGGCAGGGAAAAGCTTTTCCACTCTGTCTAGGAAGGAGAAAGTGTGCCAGCACAGCAAACGCCTCCCGGACTTTCCCTGCAATTCAGCAAGTGCTTTGCAGCTTGAAATTGGAAGGAAAGCCTCAGATTTAGCAGCCAGAGCTTCAGGAGGAGCAGCAGCGAGCACAGCATCCCTTTTGCAGCAGCTCCTTCCATGTGCACGTTTTTGGGAGTGGAAAGGCTTGCAGAGTGTTCAAGTAGCTTTTTCTCTCCGCTGGAAAGCTGCACGCTCAGTGCCAGTGTTCTGCAGCTTCTTTCTTCACGTTTCAGCAGCTAGCACGCTCTCCGTGTGCAGGAGAAGCGGCTGAGGCTTCCTTGCCGGAGAAGCGGCACCTTCGCCGGCAGACAGCATCCTGCCGGTTGCGGTGCGCTCCGGAGCGGAGGCTTGTGCCGAAAGAGGCCGGGAACAGGCGCTTACCTTCGGACAGCTCCGGATGCCCGTCTAATGCGTCTCTTGTCGCCTACACGGCAGGGAAAAGCTTTTCCACTCTGTCTAGGAAGGAGAAAGTGTGCCAGCACAGCAAACGCCTCCCGGACTTTCCCTGCAATTCAGCAAGTGCTTTGCAGCTTGAAATTGGAAGGAAAGCCTCAGATTTAGCAGCCAGAGCTTCAGGAGGAGCAGCAGCGAGCACAGCATCGCTTTTGCAGCAGCTCCTTCCATGTGCATGTTTTTGGGAGTGGAAAGGCTTGCAGAGTGTTCAAGTAGCTTTTTCTCTCCGCTGGAAAGCTGCACGCTCAGTGCCAGTGTTCTGCAGCTTCTTTCTTCACGTTTCAGCAGCTAGCACGCTCTCCGTGTGCAGGAGAAGCGGCTGAGGCTTCCTTGCCGGAGAAGCGGCACCTTCGCCGGCAGAGAGCATCCTGCCGGCCGCGGTGCGCTCCGGAGCGGGGGCTTGTGCCGAAAGAGGCCGGCAACAGGCGCTTACCTTCGGACAGCTCCGGATGCCCGTCTAATGCGTCTCTTGTCGCCTACACGGCAGGGAAAACCTTTTCCACTCTGTCTAGGAAGGAGAAAGTGTGCCAGCACAGCAAACGCCTCCCGGACTTTCCCTGCAATTCAGCAAGTGCTTTGCAGCTTGAAATTGGAAGGAAAGCCTCAGATTTAGCAGCCAGAGCTTCAGGAGGAGCAGCAGCGAGCACAGCATCGCTTTTGCAGCAGCTCCTTCCATGTGCATGTTTTTGGGAGTGGAAAGGCTTGCAGAGTGTTCAAGTAGCTTTTTCTCTCCGCTGGGAAGCTGCACGCTCAGTGCCAGTGTTCTGCAGCTTCTTTCTTCACGTTTCAGCAGCTAGCACGCTCTCCGTGTGCAGGAGAAGCGGCTGAGGCTTCCTTGCCGGAGAAGCGGCACCTTCGCCGGCAGAGAGCATCCTGCCGGCCGCGGTGCGCTCCGGAGCGGGGGCTTGTGCCGAAAGAGGCCGGGAACAGGCGCTTACCTTCGGACAGCTCCGGATGCCCGTCTAATGCGTCTCTTGTCGCCTACACGGCAGGGAAAAGCTTTTCCACTCTGTCTAGGAAGGAGAAAGTGTGCCAGCACAGCAAATGCCTCCCGGACTTTCCCTGCAATTCAGCAAGTGCTTTGCAGCTTGAAATTGGAAGGAAAGCCTCAGATTTAGCAGCCAGAGCTTCAGGAGGAGCAGCAGCGAGCACAGCATCGCTTTTGCAGCAGCTCCTTCCATGTGCATGTTTTTGGGAGTGGAAAGGCTTGCAGAGTGTTAAAGTAGCTTTTTCTCTCCGCTGGAAAGCTGCACGCTCAGTGCCAGTGTTCTGCAGCTTCTTTCTTCACGTTTCAGCAGCTAGCACGCTCTCCGTGTGCAGGAGAAGCGGCTGAGGCTTCCTTGCCGGAGAAGCGGCACCTTCGCCGGCAGAGAGCATCCTGCCGGCCGCGGTGCGCTCCGGAGCGGGGGCTTGTGCCGAAAGAAGCCGGGAACAGGCGCTTACCTTCGGACAGCTCCGGATGCCCGTCTAATGCGTCTCTTGTCGCCTACACGGCAGGGAAAAGCTTTTCCACTCTGTCTAGGAAGGAGAAAGTGTGCCAGCACAGCAAATGCCTCCCGGACTTTCCCTGCAATTCAGCAAGTGCTTTGCAGCTTGAAATTGGAAGGAAAGCCTCAGATTTAGCAGCCAGAGCTTCAGGAGGAGCAGCAGCGAGCACAGCATCGCTTTTGCAGCAGCTCCTTCCATGTGCATGTTTTTGGGAGTGGAAAGGCTTGCAGAGTGTTCAAGTAGCTTTTTCTCTCCGCTGGAAAGCTGCACGCTCAGTGCCAGTGTTCTGCCGCTTCTTTCTTCGCGTTTAAGCAGCTAGCACGCTCACTGTGTGCTGGAGAAGCGGGAGAGGCTTCCTTGCCGGAGAAGCGGCACCTTCGCCGGCAGAGAGCATCCTGCCGGCCGCGGTGCGCTCCGGAGCGGGGGCTTGTGCCGAAAGAGGCCGGCAACAGGCGCTTACCTTCGGACAGCTCCGGATGCCCGTCTAATGCGTCTCTTGTCGCCTACACGGCAGGGAAAAGCTTTTCCACTCTGTCTAGGAAGGAGAAAGTGTGCCAGCACAGCAAATGCCTCCCGGACTTTCCCTGCAATTCAGCAAGTGCTTTGCAGCTTGAAATTGGAAGGAAAGGCTCAGATTTAGCAGCCAGAGCTTCAGGAGGAGCAGCAGCGAGCACAGCATCGCTTTTGCAGCAGCTCCTTCCATGTGCATGTTTTTGGGAGTGGAAAGGCTTGCAGAGTGTTCAAGTAGCTTTTTCTCTCCGCTGGAAAGCTGCACGCTCAGTGCCAGTGTTCTGCAGCTTCTTTCTTCACGTTTCAGCAGCTAGCACGCTCTCCGTGTGCAGGAGAAGCGGCTGAGGCTTCCTTGCCGGAGAAGCGGCACCTTCGCCGGCAGAGAGCATCCTGCCGGCCGCGGTGCGCTCCGGAGCGGAGGCTTGTGCCGAAAGAGGCCGGCAACAGGCGCTTACCTTCGGACAGCTCCGGATGCCCGTCTAATGCGTCTCTTGTCGCCTACACGGCAGGGAAAAGCTTTTCCACTCTGTCTAGGAAGGAGAAAGTGTGCCAGCACAGCAAATGCCTCCCGGACTTTCCCTGCAATTCAGCAAGTGCTTTGCAGCTTGAAATTGGAAGGAAAGCCTCAGATTTAGCAGCCAGAGCTTCAGGAGGAGCAGCAGCGAGCACAGCATCGGTTTTGCAGCAGCTCCTTCCATGTGCATGTTTTTGGGAGTGGAAAGGCTTGCAGAGTGTTCAAGTAGCTTTTTCTCTCCGCTGGAAAGCTGCACGCTCAGTGCCAGTGTTCTGCCGCTTCTTTCTTCGCGTTTAAGCAGCTAGCACGCTCTCTGTGTGCTGGAGAAGCGGGAGAGGCTTCCTTGCCGGAGAAGCGGCACCTTCGCCGGCAGAGAGCATCCTGCCGGCCGCGGTGCGCTCCGGAGCGGGGGCTTGTGCCGAAAGAGGCCGGCAACAGGCGCTTACCTTCGGACAGCTCCGGATCCCCGTCTAATGCGTCTCTTGTCGCCTACACGGCAGGGAAAAGCTTTTCCACTCTGTCTAGGAAGGAGAAAGTGTGCCAGACCAGCAAATGCCTCCCGGACTTTCCCTGCAATTCAGCAAGTGCTTTGCAGCTTGAAATTGGAAGGAAAGCCTCAGATTTAGCAGCCAGAGCTTCAGGAGGAGCAGCAGCGAGCACAGCATCGCTTTTGCAGCAGCTCCTTCCATGTGCATGTTTTTGGGAGTGGAAAGGCTTGCAGAGTGTTCAAGTAGCTTTTTCTCTCCGCTGGAAAGCTGCACGCTCAGTGCCAGTGTTCTGCAGCTTCTTTCTTCACGTTTCAGCAGCTAGCACGCTCTCCGTGTGCAGGAGAAGCGGCTGAGGCTTCCTTGCCGGAGAAGCGGCACCTTCGCCGGCAGAGAGCATCCTGCCGGCCGCGGTGCGCTCCGGAGCGGGGGCTTGTGCCGAAAGAGGCCGGCAACAGGCGCTTACCTTCGGACAGCTCCGGATGCCCGTCTAATGCGTCTCTTGTCGCCTACACGGCAGGGAAAAGCTTTTCCACTCTGTCTAGGAAGGAGAAAGTGTGCCAGCACAGCAAATGCCTCCCGGACTTTCCCTGCAATTCAGCAAGTGCTTTGCAGCTTGAAATTGGAAGGAAAGCCTCAGATTTAGCAGCCAGAGCTTCAGGAGGAGCAGCAGCGAGCACAGCATCGCTTTTGCAGCAGCTCCTTCCATGTGCATGTTTTTGGGAGTGGAAAGGCTTGCAGAGTGTTCAAGTAGCTTTTTCTCTCCGCTGGAAAGCTGCACGCTCAGTGCCAGTGTTCTGCAGCTTCTTTCTTCACGTTTCAGCAGCTAGCACGCTCTCCGTGTGCAGGAGAAGCGGCTGAGGCTTCCTTGCCGGAGAAGCGGCACCTTCGCCGGCAGAGAGCATCCTGCCGGCCGCGGTGCGCTCCGGAGCGGGGGCTTGTGCCGAAAGAGGCCGGCAACAGGCGCTTACCTTCGGACAGCTCCGGATGCCCGTCTAATGCGTCTCTTGTCGCCTACACGGCAGGGAAAAGCTTTTCCACTCTGTCTAGGAAGGAGAAAGTGTGCCAGCACAGCAAATGCCTCCCGGACTTTCCCTGCAATTCAGCAAGTGCTTTGCAGCTTGAAATTGGAAGGAAAGCCTCAGATTTAGCAGCCAGAGCTTCAGGAGGAGCAGCAGCGAGCACAGCATCGCTTTTGCAGCAGCTCCTTCCATGTGCATGTTTTTGGGAGTGGAAAGGCTTGCAGAGTGTTCAAGTAGCTTTTTCTCTCCGCTGGAAAGCTGCACGCTCAGTGCCAGTGTTCTGCAGCTTCTTTCTTCACGTTTCAGCAGCTAGCACGCTCTCCGTGTGCAGGAGAAGCGGCTGAGGCTTCCTTGCCGGAGAAGCGGCACCTTCGCCGGCAGAGAGCATCCTGCCGGCCGCGGTGCGCTCCGGAGCGGGGGCTTGTGCCGAAAGAGGCCGGCAACAGGCGCTTACCTTCGGACAGCTCCGGATGCCCGTCTAATGCGTCTCTTGTCGCCTACACGGCAGGGAAAAGCTTTTCCACTCTGTCTAGGAAGGAGAAAGTGTGCCAGCACAGAAAACGCCTCCCGGACTTTCCCTGCAATTCAGCAAGTGCTTTGCAGCTTGAAATTGGAAGGAAAGCCTCAGATTTAGCAGCCAGAGCTTCAGGAGGAGCAGCAGCGAGCACAGCATCGCTTTTGCAGCAGCTCCTTCCGTGTGCATGTTTTTGGGAGTGGAAAGGCTTGCAGAGTGTTCAAGTAGCTTTTTCTCTCCGCTGGAAAGCTGCACGCTCAGTGCCAGTGTTCTGCAGCTTCTTTCTTCACGTTTCAGCAGCTAGCACGCTCTCCGTGTGCAGGAGAAGCGGCTGAGGCTTCCTTGCCGGAGAAGCGGCACCTTCGCCGGCAGAGAGCATCCTGCCGGCCGCGGTGCGCTCCGGAGCGGGGGCTTGTGCCGAAAGAGGCCGGCAACAGGCGCTTACCTTCGGACAGCTCCGGATGCCCGTCTAATGCGTCTCTTGTCGCCTACACGGCAGGGAAAAGCTTTTCCACTCTGTCTGGGAAGCAGAAATTGTGCCAGCACAGAAAACGCCTCCCGGACTTTCCCTGCAATTCAGCAAGTGCTTTGCAGCTTGAAATTGGAAGGAAAGCCTCAGATTTAGCAGCCAGAGCTTCAGGAGGAGCAGCAGCGAGCACAGCATCGCTTTTGCAGCAGCTCCTTCCGTGTGCATGTTTTTGGGAGTGGAAAGGCTTGCAGAGTGTTCAAGTAGCTTTTTCTCTCCGCTGGAAAGCTGCACGCTCAGTGCCAGTGTTCTGCAGCTTCTTTCTTCACGTTTCAGCAGCTAGCACGCTCTCCGTGTGCAGGAGAAGCGGCTGAAGCTTCCTTGCCGGAGAAGCGGCACCTTCGCCGGCAGAGAGCATCCTGCCGGCCGCGGTGCGCTCCGGAGCGGGGGCTTGTGCCGAAAGAGGCTGGGAACAGGCGCTTACCTTCGGACAGCTCCGGATGCCCGTCTAATGCGTCTCTTGTCGCCTACACGGCAGGGAAAAGCTTTTCCACTCTGTCTAGGAAGGAGAAAGTGTGCCAGCAGAGCAAACGCCTCCCGGACTTTCCCTGCAATTCAGCAAGTGCTTTGCAGCTTGAAATTGGAAGGAAAGCCTCAGATTTAGCAGCCAGAGCTTCAGGAGGAGCAGCAGCGAGCACAGCATCGCTTTTGCAGCAGCTCCTTCCATGTGCATGTTTTTGGGAGTGGAAAGGCTTGCAGAGTGTTCAAGTAGCTTTTTCTCTCCGCTGGAAAGCTGCACGCTCAGTGCCAGTGTTCTGCAGCTTCTTTCTTCACGTTTCAGCAGCTAGCACGCTCTCCGTGTGCAGGAGAAGCGGCTGAGGCTTCCTTGCCGGAGAAGCGGCACCTTCGCCGGCAGAGAGCATCCTGCCGGCCGCGGTGCGCTCCGGAGCGGAGGCTTGTGCCGAAAGAGGCCGGGAACAGGCGCTTACCTTCGGACAGCTCCGGATGCCCGTCTAATGCGTCTCTTGTCGCCTACACGGCAGGGAAAACCTTTTCCACTCTGTCTAGGAAGGAGAAAGTGTGCCAGCACAGCAAACGCCTCCCGGACTTTCCCTGCAATTCAGCAAGTGCTTTGCAGCTTGAAATTGGAAGGAAAGCCTCAGATTTAGCAGCCAGAGCTTCAGGAGGAGCAGCAGCGAGCACAGCATCGCTTTTGCAGCAGCTCCTTCCATGTGCATGTTTTTGGGAGTGGAAAGGCTTGCAGAGTGTTAAAGTAGCTTTTTGTCTCCGCTGGAAAGCTGCACGCTCAGTGCCAGTGTTCTGCCGCTTCTTTCTTCGCGTTTAAGCAGCTAGCACGCTCTCCGTGTGCTGGAGAAGCGGCTGAGGCTTCCTTGCCGGAGAAGCGGCACCTTCGCCGGCAGACAGCATCCTGCCGGCCGCGGTGCGCTCCGGAGCGGGGGCTTGTGCCGAAAGAGGCCGGCAACAGGCGCTTACCTTCGGACAGCTCCGGATGCCCGTCTAATGCGTCTCTTGTCGCCTACACGGCAGGGAAAAGCTTTTCCACTCTGTCTAGGAAGGAGAATGTGTGCCAGCACAGCAAATGCCTCCCGGACTTTCCATGCAATTCAGCAAGTGCTTTGCAGCTTGAAATTGGAAGGAAAGCCTCAGATTTAGCAGCCAGAGCTTCAGGAGGAGCAGCAGCGAGCACAGCATCGCTTTTGCAGCAGCTCCTTCCATGTGCATGTTTTTGGGAGTGGAAAGGCTTGCAGAGTGTTCAAGTAGCTTTTTCTCTCCGCTGGAAAGCTGCACGCTCAGTGCCAGTGTTCTGCAGCTTCTTTCTTCACGTTTCAGCAGCTAGCACGCTCTCCGTGTGCAGGAGAAGCGGCTGAGGCTTCCTTGCCGGAGAAGCGGCACCTTCGCCGGCAGAGAGCATCCTGCCGGCCGCGGTGCGCTCCGGAGCGGGGGCTTGTGCCGAAAGAGGCCGGCAACAGGCGCTTACCTTCGGACAGCTCCGGATGCCCGTCTAATGCGTCTCTTGTCGCCTACACGGCAGGGAAAAGCTTTTCCACTCTGTCTAGGAAGGAGAAAGTGTGCCAGCACAGCAAATGCCTCCCGGACTTTCCCTGCAATTCAGCAAGTGCTTTGCAGCTTGAAATTGGAAGGAAAGCCTCAGATTTAGCAGCCAGAGCTTCAGGAGGAGCAGCAGCGAGCACAGCATCGCTTTTGCAGCAGCTCCTTCCATGTGCATGTTTTTGGGAGTGGAAAGGCTTGCAGAGTGTTCAAGTAGCTTTTTCTCTCCGCTGGAAAGCTGCACGCTCAGTGCCAGTGTTCTGCAGCTTCTTTCTTCACGTTTCAGCAGCTAGCACGCTCTCCGTGTGCAGGAGAAGCGGCTGAGGCTTCCTTGCCGGAGAAGCGGCACCTTCGCCGGCAGAGAGCATCCTGCCGGCCGCGGTGCGCTCCGGAGCGGGGGCTTGTGCCGAAAGAGGCCGGCAACAGGCGCTTACCTTCGGACAGCTCCGGATGCCCGTCTAATGCGTCTCTTGTCGCCTACACGGCAGGGAAAAGCTTTTCCACTCTGTCTAGGAAGGAGAAAGTGTGCCAGCAGAGCAAACGCCTCCCGGACTTTCCCTGCAATTCAGCAAGTGCTTTGCAGCTTGAAATTGGAAGGAAAGCCTCAGATTTAGCAGCCAGAGCTTCAGGAGGAGCAGCAGCGAGCACAGCATCGCTTTTGCAGCAGCTCCTTCCATGTGCATGTTTTTGGGAGTGGAAAGGCTTGCAGAGTGTTCAAGTAGCTTTTTCTCTCCGCTGGAAAGCTGCACGCTCAGTGCCAGTGTTCTGCAGCTTCTTTCTTCTCATTTCAGCAGCTAGCACGCTCTCCGTGTGCAGGAGAAGCGGCTGAGGCTTCCTTGCCGGAGAAGCGGCACCTTCGCCGGCAGAGAGCATCCTGCCGGCCGCGGTGCGCTCCGGAGCGGGGGCTTGTGCCGAAAGAGGCCGGCAACAGGCGCTTACCTTCGGACAGCTCCGGATGCCCGTCTAATGCGTCTCTTGTCGCCTACACGGCAGGGAAAAGCTTTTCCACTCTGTCTGGGAAGCAGAAAGTGTGCCAGCAGAGCAAATGCCTCCCGGACTTTCCCTGCAATTCAGCAAGTGCTTTGCAGCTTGAAATTGGAAGGAAAGCCTCAGATTTAGCAGCCAGAGCTTCAGGAGGAGCAGCAGCGAGCACAGCATCGCTTTTGCAGCAGCTCCTTCCATGTGCATGTTTTTGGGAGTGGAAAGGCTTGCAGAGTGTTCAAGTAGCTTTTTCTCTCCGCTGGGAAGCTGCACGCTCAGTGCCAGTGTTCTGCAGCTTCTTTCTTCACGTTTCAGCAGCTAGCACGCTCTCCGTGTGCAGGAGAAGCGGCTGAGGCTTCCTTGCCGGAGAAGCGGCACCTTCGCCGGCAGAGAGCATCCTGCCGGCCGCGGTGCGCTCCGGAGCGGGGGCTTGTGCCGAAAGAGGCCGGGAACAGGCGCTTACCTTCGGACAGCTCCGGATGCCCGTCTAATGCGTCTCTTGTCGCCTACACGGCAGGGAAAAGCTTTTCCACTCTGTCTAGGAAGGAGAAAGTGTGCCAGACCAGCAAATGCCTCCCGGACTTTCCCTGCAATTCAGCAAGTGCTTTGCAGCTTGAAATTGGAAGGAAAGCCTCAGATTTAGCAGCCAGAGCTTCAGGAGGAGCAGCAGCGAGCACAGCATCGCTTTTGCAGCAGCTCCTTCCATGTGCATGTTTTTGGGAGTGGAAAGGCTTGCAGAGTGTTCAAGTAGCTTTTTCTCTCCGCTGGAAAGCTGCACGCTCAGTGCCAGTGTTCTGCAGCTTCTTTCTTCACGTTTCAGCAGCTAGCACGCTCTCCGTGTGCAGGAGAAGCGGCTGAGGCTTCCTTGCCGGAGAAGCGGCACCTTCGCCAGCAGAGAGCATCCTGCCGGCCGCGGTGCGCTCCGGAGCGGGGGCTTGTGCCGAAAGAGGCCGGCAACAGGCGCTTACCTTCGGACAGCTCCGGATGCCCGTCTAATGCGTCTCTTGTCGCCTACACGGCAGGGAAAAGCTTTTCCACTCTGTCTAGGAAGGAGAAAGTGTGCCAGCACAGCAAATGCCTCCCGGACTTTCCCTGCAATTCAGCAAGTGCTTTGCAGCTTGAAATTGGAAGGAAAGCCTCAGATTTAGCAGCCAGAGCTTCAGGAGGAGCAGCAGCGAGCACAGCATCGCTTTTGCAGCAGCTCCTTCCATGTGCATGTTTTTGGGAGTGGAAAGGCTTGCAGAGTGTTCAAGTAGCTTTTTCTCTCCGCTGGAAAGCTGCACGCTCAGTGCCAGTGTTCTGCAGCTTCTTTCTTCACGTTTCAGCAGCTAGCACGCTCTCCGTGTGCAGGAGAAGCGGCTGAGGCTTCCTTGCCGGAGAAGCGGCACCTTCGCCGGCAGAGAGCATCCTGCCGGCCGCGGTGCGCTCCGGAGCGGGGGCTTGTGCCGAAAGAGGCCGGCAACAGGCGCTTACCTTCGGACAGCTCCGGATGCCCGTCTAATGCGTCTCTTGTCGCCTACACGGCAGGGAAAAGCTTTTCCACTCTGTCTAGGAAGGAGAAAGTGTGCCAGCACAGCAAATGCCTCCCGGACTTTCCCTGCAATTCAGCAAGTGCTTTGCAGCTTGAAATTGGAAGGAAAGCCTCAGATTTAGCAGCCAGAGCTTCAGGAGGAGCAGCAGCGAGCACAGCATCGCTTTTGCAGCAGCTCCTTCCATGTGCATGTTTTTGGGAGTGGAAAGGCTTGCAGAGTGTTCAAGTAGCTTTTTCTCTCCGCTGGAAAGCTGCACGCTCAGTGCCAGTGTTCTGCAGCTTCTTTCTTCGCGTTTCAGCAGCTAGCACGCTCTCCGTGTGCAGGAGAAGCGGCTGAGGCTTCCTTGCCGGAGAAGCGGCACCTTCGCCGGCAGAGAGCATCCTGCCGGCCGCGGTGCGCTCCGGAGCGGGGGCTTGTGCCGAAAGAGGCCGGCAACAGGCGCTTACCTTCGGACAGCTCCGGATGCCCGTCTAATGCGTCTCTTGTCGCCTACACGGCAGGGAAAAGCTTTTCCACTCTGTCTAGGAAGGAGAAAGTGTGCCAGCACAGCAAATGCCTCCCGGACTTTCCCTGCAATTCAGCAAGTGCTTTGCAGCTTGAAATTGGAAGGAAAGGCTCAGATTTAGCAGCCAGAGCTTCAGGAGGAGCAGCAGCGAGCACAGCATCGCTTTTGCAGCAGCTCCTTTCATGTGCATGTTTTTGGGAGTGGAAAGGCTTGCAGAGTGTTCAAGTAGCTTTTTCTCTCCGCTGGAAAGCTGCACGCTCAGTGCCAGTGTTCTGCAGCTTCTTTCTTCACGTTTCAGCAGCTAGCACGCTCTCCGTGTGCAGGAGAAGCGGCTGAGGCTTCCTTGCCGGAGAAGCGGCACCTTCGCCGGCAGAGAGCATCCTGCCGGCCGCGGTGCGCTCCGGAGCGGGGGCTTGTGCCGAAAGAGGCCGGCAACAGGCGCTTACCTTCGGACAGCTCCGGATGCCCATCTAATGCGTCTCTTGTCGCCTACACGGCAGGGAAAAGCTTTTCCACTCTGTCTAGGAAGGAGAAAGTGTGCCAGCACAGCAAATGCCTCCCGGACTTTCCCTGCAATTCAGCAAGTGCTTTGCAGCTTGAAATTGGAAGGAAAGCCTCAGATTTAGCAGCCAGAGCTTCAGGAGGAGCAGCAGCGAGCACAGCATCGCTTTTGCAGCAGCTCCTTCCATGTGCATGTTTTTGGGAGTGGAAAGGCTTGCAGAGTGTTCAAGTAGCTTTTTCTCTCCGCTGGAAAGCTGCACGCTCAGTGCCAGTGTTCTGCAGCTTCTTTCTTCACGTTTCAGCAGCTAGCACGCTCTCCGTGTGCAGGAGAAGCGGCTGAGGCTTCCTTGCCGGAGAAGCGGCACCTTCGCCGGCAGAGAGCCTCCGGCCGGCCGCGGTGCGCTCCGGAGCGGGGGCTTGTGCCGAAAGAGGCCGGCAACAGGCGCTTACCTTCGGACAGCTCCGGATGCCCGTCTAATGCGTCTCTTGTCGCCTACACGGCAGGGAAAAGCTTTTCCACTCTGTCTAGGAAGGAGAAAGTGTGCCAGCACAGCAAATGCCTCCCGGACTTTCCCTGCAATTCAGCAAGTGCTTTGCAGCTTGAAATTGGAAGGAAAGCCTCAGATTTAGCAGCCAGAGCTTCAGGAGGAGCAGCAGCGAGCACAGCATCGCTTTTGCAGCAGCTCCTTCCATGTGCATGTTTTTGGGAGTGGAAAGGCTTGCAGAGTGTTCAAGTAGCTTTTTCTCTCCGCTGGAAAGCTGCACGCTCAGTGCCAGTGTTCTGCAGCTTCTTTCTTCGCATTTCAGCAGCTAGCACGCTCTCCGTGTGCAGGAGAAGCGGCTGAGGCTTCCTTGCCGGAGAAGCGGCACCTTCGCCGGCAGAGAGCATCCTGCCGGCCGCGGTGCGCTCCGGAGCGGGGGCTTGTGCCGAAAGAGGCCGGCAACAGGCGCTTACCTTCGGACAGCTCCGGATGCCCGTCTAATGCGTCTCTTGTCGCCTACACGGCAGGGAAAAGCTTTTCCACTCTGTCTAGGAAGGAGAAAGTGTGCCAGCACAGCAAACGCCTCCCGGACTTTCCCTGCAATTCAGCAAGTGCTTTGCAGCTTGAAATTGGAAGGAAAGGCTCAGATTTAGCAGCCAGAGCTTCAGGAGGAGCAGCAGCGAGCACAGCATCGCTTTTGCAGCAGCTCCTTCCGTGTGCATGTTTTTGGGAGTGGAAAGGCTTGCAGAGTGTTCAAGTAGCTTTTTCTCTCCGCTGGAAAGCTGCACGCTCAGTGCCAGTGTTCTGCAGCTTCTTTCTTCACGTTTCAGCAGCTAGCACGCTCTCCGTGTGCAGGAGAAGCGGCTGAGGCTTCCTTGCCGGAGAAGCGGCACCTTCGCCGGCAGAGAGCCTCCGGCCGGCCGCGGTGCGCTCCGGAGCGGGGGCTTGTGCCGAAAGAGGCCGGCAACAGGCGCTTACCTTCGGACAGCTCCGGATGCCCGTCTAATGCGTCTCTTGTCGCCTACACGGCAGGGAAAAGCTTTTCCACTCTGTCTAGGAAGGAGAAAGTGTGCCAGCACAGCAAACGCCTCCCGGACTTTCCCTGCAATTCAGCAAGTGCTTTGCAGCTTGAAATTGGAAGGAAAGCCTCAGATTTAGCAGCCAGAGCTTCAGGAGGAGCAGCAGCGAGCACAGCATCGCTTTTGCAGCAGCTCCTTCCATGTGCATGTTTTTGGGAGTGGAAAGGCTTGCAGAGTGTTCAAGTAGCTTTTTCTCTCCGCTGGGAAGCTGCACGCTCAGTGCCAGTGTTCTGCAGCTTCTTTCTTCACGTTTCAGCAGCTAGCACGCTCTCCGTGTGCAGGAGAAGCGGCTGAGGCTTCCTTGCCGGAGAAGCGGCACCTTCGCCGGCAGAGAGCATCCTGCCGGCCGCGGTGCGCTCCGGAGCGGAGGCTTGTGCCGAAAGAGGCCGGGAACAGGCGCTTACCTTCGGACAGCTCCGGATGCCCGTCTAATGCGTCTCTTGTCGCCTACACGGCAGGGAAAAGCTTTTCCACTCTGTCTAGGAAGGAGAAAGTGTGCCAGCACAGCAAATGCCTCCCGGACTTTCCCTGCAATTCAGCAAGTGCTTTGCAGCTTGAAATTGGAAGGAAAGCCTCAGATTTAGCAGCCAGAGCTTCAGGAGGAGCAGCAGCGAGCACAGCATCGCTTTTGCAGCAGCTCCTTCCATGTGCATGTTTTTGGGAGTGGAAAGGCTTGCAGAGTGTTCAAGTAGCTTTTTCTCTCCGCTGGGAAGCTGCACGCTCAGTGCCAGTGTTCTGCAGCTTCTTTCTTCGCGTTTCAGCAGCTAGCACGCTCTCCGTGTGCAGGAGAAGCGGCTGAGGCTTCCTTGCCGGAGAAGCGGCACCTTCGCCGGCAGAGAGCATCCTGCCGGCCGCGGTGCGCTCCGGAGCGGGGGCTTGTGCCGAAAGAGGCCGGCAACAGGCGCTTACCTTCGGACAGCTCCGGATGCCCGTCTAATGCGTCTCTTGTCGCCTACACGGCAGGGAAAAGCTTTTCCACTCTGTCTAGGAAGGAGAAAGTGTGCCAGCAGAGCAAATGCCTCCCGGACTTTCCCTGCAATTCAGCAAGTGCTTTGCAGCTTGAAATTGGAAGGAAAGCCTCAGATTTAGCAGCCAGAGCTTCAGGAGGAGCAGCAGCGAGCACAGCATCGCTTTTGCAGCAGCTCCTTCCATGTGCATGTTTTTGGGAGTGGAAAGGCTTGCAGAGTGTTCAAGTAGCTTTTTCTCTCCGCTGGAAAGCTGCACGCTCAGTGCCAGTGTTCTGCAGCTTCTTTCTTCACGTTTCAGCAGCTAGCACGCTCTCCGTGTGCAGGAGAAGCGGCTGAGGCTTCCTTGCCGGAGAAGCGGCACCTTCGCCGGCAGAGAGCATCCTGCCGGCCGCGGTGCGCTCCGGAGCGGGGGCTTGTGCCGAAAGAGGCCGGCAACAGGCGCTTACCTTCGGACAGCTCCGGATGCCCGTCTAATGCGTCTCTTGTCGCCTACACGGCAGGGAAAAGCTTTTCCACTCTGTCTAGGAAGGAGAAAGTGTGCCAGCACAGCAAATGCCTCCCGGACTTTCCCTGCAATTCAGCAAGTGCTTTGCAGCTTGAAATTGGAAGGAAAGCCTCAGATTTAGCAGCCAGAGCTTCAGGAGGAGCAGCAGCGAGCACAGCATCGCTTTTGCAGCAGCTCCTTCCATGTGCATGTTTTTGGGAGTGGAAAGGCTTGCAGAGTGTTCAAGTAGCTTTTTCTCTCCGCTGGAAAGCTGCACGCTCAGTGCCAGTGTTCTGCAGCTTCTTTCTTCGCGTTTCAGCAGCTAGCACGCTCTCCGTGTGCAGGAGAAGCGGCTGAGGCTTCCTTGCCGGAGAAGCGGCACCTTCGCCGGCAGAGAGCATCCTGCCGGCCGCGGTGCGCTCCGGAGCGGGGGCTTGTGCCGAAAGAGGCCGGCAACAGGCGCTTACCTTCGGACAGCTCCGGATGCCCGTCTAATGCGTCTCTTGTCGCCTACACGGCAGGGAAAAGCTTTTCCACTCTGTCTAGGAAGGAGAAAGTGTGCCAGCACAGCAAATGCCTCCCGGACTTTCCCTGCAATTCAGCAAGTGCTTTGCAGCTTGAAATTGGAAGGAAAGGCTCAGATTTAGCAGCCAGAGCTTCAGGAGGAGCAGCAGCGAGCACAGCATCGCTTTTGCAGCAGCTCCTTTCATGTGCATGTTTTTGGGAGTGGAAAGGCTTGCAGAGTGTTCAAGTAGCTTTTTCTCTCCGCTGGAAAGCTGCACGCTCAGTGCCAGTGTTCTGCAGCTTCTTTCTTCACGTTTCAGCAGCTAGCACGCTCTCCGTGTGCAGGAGAAGCGGCTGAGGCTTCCTTGCCGGAGAAGCGGCACCTTCGCCGGCAGAGAGCATCCTGCCGGCCGCGGTGCGCTCCGGAGCGGGGGCTTGTGCCGAAAGAGGCCGGCAACAGGCGCTTACCTTCGGACAGCTCCGGATGCCCATCTAATGCGTCTCTTGTCGCCTACACGGCAGGGAAAAGCTTTTCCACTCTGTCTAGGAAGGAGAAAGTGTGCCAGCACAGCAAATGCCTCCCGGACTTTCCCTGCAATTCAGCAAGTGCTTTGCAGCTTGAAATTGGAAGGAAAGCCTCAGATTTAGCAGCCAGAGCTTCAGGAGGAGCAGCAGCGAGCACAGCATCGCTTTTGCAGCAGCTCCTTCCATGTGCATGTTTTTGGGAGTGGAAAGGCTTGCAGAGTGTTCAAGTAGCTTTTTCTCTCCGCTGGAAAGCTGCACGCTCAGTGCCAGTGTTCTGCAGCTTCTTTCTTCACGTTTCAGCAGCTAGCACGCTCTCCGTGTGCAGGAGAAGCGGCTGAGGCTTCCTTGCCGGAGAAGCGGCACCTTCGCCGGCAGAGAGCCTCCGGCCGGCCGCGGTGCGCTCCGGAGCGGGGGCTTGTGCCGAAAGAGGCCGGCAACAGGCGCTTACCTTCGGACAGCTCCGGATGCCCGTCTAATGCGTCTCTTGTCGCCTACACGGCAGGGAAAAGCTTTTCCACTCTGTCTAGGAAGGAGAAAGTGTGCCAGCACAGCAAATGCCTCCCGGACTTTCCCTGCAATTCAGCAAGTGCTTTGCAGCTTGAAATTGGAAGGAAAGCCTCAGATTTAGCAGCCAGAGCTTCAGGAGGAGCAGCAGCGAGCACAGCATCGCTTTTGCAGCAGCTCCTTCCATGTGCATGTTTTTGGGAGTGGAAAGGCTTGCAGAGTGTTCAAGTAGCTTTTTCTCTCCGCTGGAAAGCTGCACGCTCAGTGCCAGTGTTCTGCAGCTTCTTTCTTCGCATTTCAGCAGCTAGCACGCTCTCCGTGTGCAGGAGAAGCGGCTGAGGCTTCCTTGCCGGAGAAGCGGCACCTTCGCCGGCAGAGAGCATCCTGCCGGCCGCGGTGCGCTCCGGAGCGGGGGCTTGTGCCGAAAGAGGCCGGCAACAGGCGCTTACCTTCGGACAGCTCCGGATGCCCGTCTAATGCGTCTCTTGTCGCCTACACGGCAGGGAAAAGCTTTTCCACTCTGTCTAGGAAGGAGAAAGTGTGCCAGCACAGCAAACGCCTCCCGGACTTTCCCTGCAATTCAGCAAGTGCTTTGCAGCTTGAAATTGGAAGGAAAGGCTCAGATTTAGCAGCCAGAGCTTCAGGAGGAGCAGCAGCGAGCACAGCATCGCTTTTGCAGCAGCTCCTTCCGTGTGCATGTTTTTGGGAGTGGAAAGGCTTGCAGAGTGTTCAAGTAGCTTTTTCTCTCCGCTGGAAAGCTGCACGCTCAGTGCCAGTGTTCTGCAGCTTCTTTCTTCACGTTTCAGCAGCTAGCACGCTCTCCGTGTGCAGGAGAAGCGGCTGAGGCTTCCTTGCCGGAGAAGCGGCACCTTCGCCGGCAGAGAGCCTCCGGCCGGCCGCGGTGCGCTCCGGAGCGGGGGCTTGTGCCGAAAGAGGCCGGCAACAGGCGCTTACCTTCGGACAGCTCCGGATGCCCGTCTAATGCGTCTCTTGTCGCCTACACGGCAGGGAAAAGCTTTTCCACTCTGTCTAGGAAGGAGAAAGTGTGCCAGCACAGCAAACGCCTCCCGGACTTTCCCTGCAATTCAGCAAGTGCTTTGCAGCTTGAAATTGGAAGGAAAGCCTCAGATTTAGCAGCCAGAGCTTCAGGAGGAGCAGCAGCGAGCACAGCATCGCTTTTGCAGCAGCTCCTTCCATGTGCATGTTTTTGGGAGTGGAAAGGCTTGCAGAGTGTTCAAGTAGCTTTTTCTCTCCGCTGGGAAGCTGCACGCTCAGTGCCAGTGTTCTGCAGCTTCTTTCTTCACGTTTCAGCAGCTAGCACGCTCTCCGTGTGCAGGAGAAGCGGCTGAGGCTTCCTTGCCGGAGAAGCGGCACCTTCGCCGGCAGAGAGCATCCTGCCGGCCGCGGTGCGCTCCGGAGCGGAGGCTTGTGCCGAAAGAGGCCGGGAACAGGCGCTTACCTTCGGACAGCTCCGGATGCCCGTCTAATGCGTCTCTTGTCGCCTACACGGCAGGGAAAAGCTTTTCCACTCTGTCTAGGAAGGAGAAAGTGTGCCAGCACAGCAAATGCCTCCCGGACTTTCCCTGCAATTCAGCAAGTGCTTTGCAGCTTGAAATTGGAAGGAAAGCCTCAGATTTAGCAGCCAGAGCTTCAGGAGGAGCAGCAGCGAGCACAGCATCGCTTTTGCAGCAGCTCCTTCCATGTGCATGTTTTTGGGAGTGGAAAGGCTTGCAGAGTGTTCAAGTAGCTTTTTCTCTCCGCTGGGAAGCTGCACGCTCAGTGCCAGTGTTCTGCAGCTTCTTTCTTCGCGTTTCAGCAGCTAGCACGCTCTCCGTGTGCAGGAGAAGCGGCTGAGGCTTCCTTGCCGGAGAAGCGGCACCTTCGCCGGCAGAGAGCATCCTGCCGGCCGCGGTGCGCTTCGGAGCGGGGGCTTGTGCCGAAAGAGGCCGGGAACAGGCGCTTACCTTCGGACAGCTCCGGATGCCCGTCTAATGCGTCTCTTGTCGCCTACACGGCAGGGAAAAGTTTTTCCACTCTGTCTAGGAAGGAGAAAGTGTGCCAGCACAGCAAACGCCTCCCGGACTTTCCCTGCAATTCAGCAAGTGCTTTGCAGCTTGAAATTGGAAGGAAAGCCTCAGATTTAGCAGCCAGAGCTTCAGGAGGAGCAGCAGCGAGCACAGCATCCCTTTTGCAGCAGCTCCTTCCATGTGCACGTTTTTGGGAGTGGAAAGGCTTGCAGAGTGTTCAAGTAGCTTTTTCTCTCCGCTGGAAAGCTGCACGCTCAGTGCCAGTGTTCTGCAGCTTCTTTCTTCACGTTTCAGCAGCTAGCACGCTCTCCGTGTGCAGGAGAAGCGGCTGAGGCTTCCTTGCCGGAGAAGCGGCACCTTCGCCGGCAGACAGCATCCTGCCGGTTGCGGTGCGCTCCGGAGCGGAGGCTTGTGCCGAAAGAGGCCGGGAACAGGCGCTTACCTTCGGACAGCTCCGGATGCCCGTCTAATGCGTCTCTTGTCGCCTACACGGCAGGGAAAAGCTTTTCCACTCTGTCTAGGAAGGAGAAAGTGTGCCAGCACAGCAAACGCCTCCCGGACTTTCCCTGCAATTCAGCAAGTGCTTTGCAGCTTGAAATTGGAAGGAAAGCCTCAGATTTAGCAGCCAGAGCTTCAGGAGGAGCAGCAGCGAGCACAGCATCGCTTTTGCAGCAGCTCCTTCCATGTGCATGTTTTTGGGAGTGGAAAGGCTTGCAGAGTGTTCAAGTAGCTTTTTCTCTCCGCTGGAAAGCTGCACGCTCAGTGCCAGTGTTCTGCAGCTTCTTTCTTCACGTTTCAGCAGCTAGCACGCTCTCCGTGTGCAGGAGAAGCGGCTGAGGCTTCCTTGCCGGAGAAGCGGCACCTTCGCCGGCAGAGAGCATCCTGCCGGCCGCGGTGCGCTCCGGAGCGGGGGCTTGTGCCGAAAGAGGCCGGGAACAGGCGCTTACCTTCGGACAGCTCCGGATGCCCGTCTAATGCGTCTCTTGTCGCCTACACGGCAGGGAAAACCTTTTCCACTCTGTCTAGGAAGGAGAAAGTGTGCCAGCACAGCAAACGCCTCCCGGACTTTCCCTGCAATTCAGCAAGTGCTTTGCAGCTTGAAATTGGAAGGAAAGCCTCAGATTTAGCAGCCAGAGCTTCAGGAGGAGCAGCAGCGAGCACAGCATCGCTTTTGCAGCAGCTCCTTCCATGTGCATGTTTTTGGGAGTGGAAAGGCTTGCAGAGTGTTCAAGTAGCTTTTTCTCTCCGCTGGGAAGCTGCACGCTCAGTGCCAGTGTTCTGCAGCTTCTTTCTTCACGTTTCAGCAGCTAGCACGCTCTCCGTGTGCAGGAGAAGCGGCTGAGGCTTCCTTGCCGGAGAAGCGGCACCTTCGCCGGCAGAGAGCATCCTGCCGGCCGCGGTGCGCTCCGGAGCGGGGGCTTGTGCCGAAAGAGGCCGGGAACAGGCGCTTACCTTCGGACAGCTCCGGATGCCCGTCTAATGCGTCTCTTGTCGCCTACACGGCAGGGAAAAGCTTTTCCACTCTGTCTAGGAAGGAGAAAGTGTGCCAGCACAGCAAATGCCTCCCGGACTTTCCCTGCAATTCAGCAAGTGCTTTGCAGCTTGAAATTGGAAGGAAAGCCTCAGATTTAGCAGCCAGAGCTTCAGGAGGAGCAGCAGCGAGCACAGCATCGCTTTTGCAGCAGCTCCTTCCATGTGCATGTTTTTGGGAGTGGAAAGGCTTGCAGAGTGTTCAAGTAGCTTTTTCTCTCCGCTGGAAAGCTGCACGCTCAGTGCCAGTGTTCTGCAGCTTCTTTCTTCACGTTTCAGCAGCTAGCACGCTCTCCGTGTGCAGGAGAAGCGGCTGAGGCTTCCTTGCCGGAGAAGCGGCACCTTCGCCGGCAGAGAGCATCCTGCCGGCCGCGGTGCGCTCCGGAGCGGGGGCTTGTGCCGAAAGAAGCCGGGAACAGGCGCTTACCTTCGGACAGCTCCGGATGCCCGTCTAATGCGTCTCTTGTCGCCTACACGGCAGGGAAAAGCTTTTCCACTCTGTCTAGGAAGGAGAAAGTGTGCCAGCACAGCAAATGCCTCCCGGACTTTCCCTGCAATTCAGCAAGTGCTTTGCAGCTTGAAATTGGAAGGAAAGCCTCAGATTTAGCAGCCAGAGCTTCAGGAGGAGCAGCAGCGAGCACAGCATCGCTTTTGCAGCAGCTCCTTCCATGTGCATGTTTTTGGGAGTGGAAAGGCTTGCAGAGTGTTCAAGTAGCTTTTTCTCTCCGCTGGAAAGCTGCACGCTCAGTGCCAGTGTTCTGCCGCTTCTTTCTTCACGTTTAAGCAGCTAGCACGCTCACTGTGTGCTGGAGAAGCGGGAGAGGCTTCCTTGCCGGAGAAGCGGCACCTTCGCCGGCAGAGAGCATCCTGCCGGCCGCGGTGCGCTCCGGAGCGGGGGCTTGTGCCGAAAGAGGCCGGCAACAGGCGCTTACCTTCGGACAGCTCCGGATGCCCGTCTAATGCGTCTCTTGTCGCCTACACGGCAGGGAAAAGCTTTTCCACTCTGTCTAGGAAGGAGAAAGTGTGCCAGCACAGCAAATGCCTCCCGGACTTTCCCTGCAATTCAGCAAGTGCTTTGCAGCTTGAAATTGGAAGGAAAGCCTCAGATTTAGCAGCCAGAGCTTCAGGAGGAGCAGCAGCGAGCACAGCATCGCTTTTGCAGCAGCTCCTTCCATGTGCATGTTTTTGGGAGTGGAAAGGCTTGCAGAGTGTTCAAGTAGCTTTTTCTCTCCGCTGGAAAGCTGCACGCTCAGTGCCAGTGTTCTGCAGCTTCTTTCTTCACGTTTCAGCAGCTAGCACGCTCTCCGTGTGCAGGAGAAGCGGCTGAGGCTTCCTTGCCGGAGAAGCGGCACCTTCGCCGGCAGAGAGCATCCTGCCGGCCGCGGTGCGCTCCGGAGCGGAGGCTTGTGCCGAAAGAGGCCGGCAACAGGCGCTTACCTTCGGACAGCTCCGGATGCCCGTCTAATGCGTCTCTTGTCGCCTACACGGCAGGGAAAAGCTTTTCCACTCTGTCTAGGAAGGAGAAAGTGTGCCAGCACAGCAAATGCCTCCCGGACTTTCCCTGCAATTCAGCAAGTGCTTTGCAGCTTGAAATTGGAAGGAAAGCCTCAGATTTAGCAGCCAGAGCTTCAGGAGGAGCAGCAGCGAGCACAGCATCGGTTTTGCAGCAGCTCCTTCCATGTGCATGTTTTTGGGAGTGGAAAGGCTTGCAGAGTGTTCAAGTAGCTTTTTCTCTCCGCTGGAAAGCTGCACGCTCAGTGCCAGTGTTCTGCCGCTTCTTTCTTCGCGTTTAAGCAGCTAGCACGCTCTCTGTGTGCTGGAGAAGCGGGAGAGGCTTCCTTGCCGGAGAAGCGGCACCTTCGCCGGCAGAGAGCATCCTGCCGGCCGCGGTGCGCTCCGGAGCGGGGGCTTGTGCCGAAAGAGGCCGGCAACAGGCGCTTACCTTCGGACAGCTCCGGATCCCCGTCTAATGCGTCTCTTGTCGCCTACACGGCAGGGAAAAGCTTTTCCACTCTGTCTAGGAAGGAGAAAGTGTGCCAGACCAGCAAATGCCTCCCGGACTTTCCCTGCAATTCAGCAAGTGCTTTGCAGCTTGAAATTGGAAGGAAAGCCTCAGATTTAGCAGCCAGAGCTTCAGGAGGAGCAGCAGCGAGCACAGCATCGCTTTTGCAGCAGCTCCTTCCATGTGCATGTTTTTGGGAGTGGAAAGGCTTGCAGAGTGTTCAAGTAGCTTTTTCTCTCCGCTGGAAAGCTGCACGCTCAGTGCCAGTGTTCTGCAGCTTCTTTCTTCACGTTTCAGCAGCTAGCACGCTCTCCGTGTGCAGGAGAAGCGGCTGAGGCTTCCTTGCCGGAGAAGCGGCACCTTCGCCGGCAGAGAGCATCCTGCCGGCCGCGGTGCGCTCCGGAGCGGGGGCTTGTGCCGAAAGAGGCCGGCAACAGGCGCTTACCTTCGGACAGCTCCGGATGCCCGTCTAATGCGTCTCTTGTCGCCTACACGGCAGGGAAAAGCTTTTCCACTCTGTCTAGGAAGGAGAAAGTGTGCCAGCACAGCAAATGCCTCCCGGACTTTCCCTGCAATTCAGCAAGTGCTTTGCAGCTTGAAATTGGAAGGAAAGCCTCAGATTTAGCAGCCAGAGCTTCAGGAGGAGCAGCAGCGAGCACAGCATCGCTTTTGCAGCAGCTCCTTCCATGTGCATGTTTTTGGGAGTGGAAAGGCTTGCAGAGTGTTCAAGTAGCTTTTTCTCTCCGCTGGAAAGCTGCACGCTCAGTGCCAGTGTTCTGCAGCTTCTTTCTTCACGTTTCAGCAGCTAGCACGCTCTCCGTGTGCAGGAGAAGCGGCTGAGGCTTCCTTGCCGGAGAAGCGGCACCTTCGCCGGCAGAGAGCATCCTGCCGGCCGCGGTGCGCTCCGGAGCGGGGGCTTGTGCCGAAAGAGGCCGGCAACAGGCGCTTACCTTCGGACAGCTCCGGATGCCCGTCTAATGCGTCTCTTGTCGCCTACACGGCAGGGAAAAGCTTTTCCACTCTGTCTAGGAAGGAGAAAGTGTGCCAGCACAGCAAATGCCTCCCGGACTTTCCCTGCAATTCAGCAAGTGCTTTGCAGCTTGAAATTGGAAGGAAAGCCTCAGATTTAGCAGCCAGAGCTTCAGGAGGAGCAGCAGCGAGCACAGCATCGCTTTTGCAGCAGCTCCTTCCATGTGCATGTTTTTGGGAGTGGAAAGGCTTGCAGAGTGTTCAAGTAGCTTTTTCTCTCCGCTGGAAAGCTGCACGCTCAGTGCCAGTGTTCTGCAGCTTCTTTCTTCACGTTTCAGCAGCTAGCACGCTCTCCGTGTGCAGGAGAAGCGGCTGAGGCTTCCTTGCCGGAGAAGCGGCACCTTCGCCGGCAGAGAGCATCCTGCCGGCCGCGGTGCGCTCCGGAGCGGGGGCTTGTGCCGAAAGAGGCCGGGAACAGGCGCTTACCTTCGGACAGCTCCGGATGCCCGTCTAATGCGTCTCTTGTCGCCTACACGGCAGGGAAAAGCTTTTCCACTCTGTCTAGGAAGGAGAAAGTGTGCCAGCACAGAAAACGCCTCCCGGACTTTCCCTGCAATTCAGCAAGTGCTTTGCAGCTTGAAATTGGAAGGAAAGCCTCAGATTTAGCAGCCAGAGCTTCAGGAGGAGCAGCAGCGAGCACAGCATCGCTTTTGCAGCAGCTCCTTCCGTGTGCATGTTTTTGGGAGTGGAAAGGCTTGCAGAGTGTTCAAGTAGCTTTTTCTCTCCGCTGGAAAGCTGCACGCTCAGTGCCAGTGTTCTGCAGCTTCTTTCTTCACGTTTCAGCAGCTAGCACGCTCTCCGTGTGCAGGAGAAGCGGCTGAGGCTTCCTTGCCGGAGAAGCGGCACCTTCGCCGGCAGAGAGCATCCTGCCGGCCGCGGTGCGCTCCGGAGCGGGGGCTTGTGCCGAAAGAGGCCGGCAACAGGCGCTTACCTTCGGACAGCTCCGGATGCCCGTCTAATGCGTCTCTTGTCGCCTACACGGCAGGGAAAAGCTTTTCCACTCTGTCTGGGAAGCAGAAATTGTGCCAGCACAGAAAACGCCTCCCGGACTTTCCCTGCAATTCAGCAAGTGCTTTGCAGCTTGAAATTGGAAGGAAAGCCTCAGATTTAGCAGCCAGAGCTTCAGGAGGAGCAGCAGCGAGCACAGCATCGCTTTTGCAGCAGCTCCTTCCGTGTGCATGTTTTTGGGAGTGGAAAGGCTTGCAGAGTGTTCAAGTAGCTTTTTCTCTCCGCTGGAAAGCTGCACGCTCAGTGCCAGTGTTCTGCAGCTTCTTTCTTCACGTTTCAGCAGCTAGCACGCTCTCCGTGTGCAGGAGAAGCGGCTGAAGCTTCCTTGCCGGAGAAGCGGCACCTTCGCCGGCAGAGAGCATCCTGCCGGCCGCGGTGCGCTCCGGAGCGGGGGCTTGTGCCGAAAGAGGCTGGGAACAGGCGCTTACCTTCGGACAGCTCCGGATGCCCGTCTAATGCGTCTCTTGTCGCCTACACGGCAGGGAAAAGCTTTTCCACTCTGTCTAGGAAGGAGAAAGTGTGCCAGCAGAGCAAACGCCTCCCGGACTTTCCCTGCAATTCAGCAAGTGCTTTGCAGCTTGAAATTGGAAGGAAAGCCTCAGATTTAGCAGCCAGAGCTTCATAAGGAGCAGCAGCGAGCACAGCATCGCTTTTGCAGCAGCTCCTTCCATGTGCATGTTTTTGGGAGTGGAAAGGCTTGCAGAGTGTTCAAGTAGCTTTTTCTCTCCGCTGGAAAGCTGCACGCTCAGTGCCAGTGTTCTGCAGCTTCTTTCTTCACGTTTCAGCAGCTAGCACGCTCTCCGTGTGCAGGAGAAGCGGCTGAGGCTTCCTTGCCGGAGAAGCGGCACCTTCGCCGGCAGAGAGCATCCTGCCGGCCGCGGTGCGCTCCGGAGCGGGGGCTTGTGCCGAAAGAGGCCGGCAACAGGCGCTTACCTTCGGACAGCTCCGGATGCCCGTCTAATGCGTCTCTTGTCGCCTACACGGCAGGGAAAAGCTTTTCCACTCTGTCTAGGAAGGAGAAAGTGTGCCAGCAGAGCAAATGCCTCCCGGACTTTCCCTGCAATTCAGCAAGTGCTTTGCAGCTTGAAATTGGAAGGAAAGCCTCAGATTTAGCAGCCAGAGCTTCAGGAGGAGCAGCAGCGAGCACAGCATCGCTTTTGCAGCAGCTCCTTCCATGTGCACGTTTTTGGGAGTGGAAAGGCTTGCAGAGTGTTCAAGTAGCTTTTTCTCTCCGCTGGAAAGCTGCACGCTCAGTGCCAGTGTTCTGCAGCTTCTTTCTTCACGTTTCAGCAGCTAGCACGCTCTCCGTGTGCAGGAGAAGCGGCTGAGGCTTCCTTGCCGGAGAAGCGGCACCTTCGCCGGCAGAGAGCATCCTGCCGGCCGCGGTGCGCTCCGGAGCGGAGGCTTGTGCCGAAAGAGGCCGGCAACAGGCGCTTACCTTCGGACAGCTCCGGATGCCCGTCTAATGCGTCTCTTGTCGCCTACACGGCAGGGAAAAGCTTTTCCACTCTGTCTAGGAAGGAGAAAGTGTGCCAGCACAGCAAATGCCTCCCGGACTTTCCCTGCAATTCAGCAAGTGCTTTGCAGCTTGAAATTGGAAGGAAAGCCTCAGATTTAGCAGCCAGAGCTTCAGGAGGAGCAGCAGCGAGCACAGCATCGCTTTTGCAGCAGCTCCTTCCATGTGCATGTTTTTGGGAGTGGAAAAACTTGCAGAGTGTTCAAGTAGCTTTTTCTCTCCGCTGGAAAGCTGCACGCTCAGTGCCAGTGTTCTGCAGCTTCTTTCTTCACGTTTGAGCAGCTAGCACGCTCTCCGTGTGCAGGAGAAGCGGCTGAGGCTTCCTTGCCGGAGAAGCGGCACCTTCGCCGGCAGAGAGCATCCTGCCGGCCGCGGTGCGCTCCGGAGCGGGGGCTTGTGCCGAAAGAGGCCGGGAACAGGCGCTTACCTTCGGACAGCTCCGGATCCCCGTCTAATGCGTCTCTTGTCGCCTACACGGCAGGGAAAAGCTTTTCCACTCTGTCTAGGAAGGAGAAAGTGTGCCAGACCAGCAAATGCCTCCCGGACTTTCCCTGCAATTCAGCAAGTGCTTTGCAGCTTGAAATTGGAAGGAAAGCCTCAGATTTAGCAGCCAGAGCTTCAGGAGGAGCAGCAGCGAGCACAGCATCGCTTTTGCAGCAGCTCCTTCCATGTGCATGTTTTTGGGAGTGGAAAGGCTTGCAGAGTGTTCAAGTAGCTTTTTCTCTCCGCTGGAAAGCTGCACGCTCAGTGCCAGTGTTCTGCAGCTTCTTTCTTCACGTTTCAGCAGCTAGCACGCTCTCCGTGTGCAGGAGAAGCGGCTGAGGCTTCCTTGCCGGAGAAGCGGCACCTTCGCCGGCAGAGAGCATCCTGCCGGCCGCGGTGCGCTCCGGAGCGGGGGCTTGTGCCGAAAGAGGCCGGGAACAGGCGCTTACCTTCGGACAGCTCCGGATGCCCGTCTAATGCGTCTCTTGTCGCCTACACGGCAGGGAAAAGCTTTTCCACTCTGTCTAGGAAGGAGAAAGTGTGCCAGCACAGCAAATGCCTCCCGGACTTTCCCTGCAATTCAGCAAGTGCTTTGCAGCTTGAAATTGGAAGGAAAGCCTCAGATTTAGCAGCCAGAGCTTCAGGAGGAGCAGCAGCGAGCACAGCATCGCTTTTGCAGCAGCTCCTTCCATGTGCATGTTTTTGGGAGTGGAAAGGCTTGCAGAGTGTTCAAGTAGCTTTTTCTCTCCGCTGGAAAGCTGCACGCTCAGTGCCAGTGTTCTGCAGCTTCTTTCTTCACGTTTCAGCAGCTAGCACGCTCTCCGTGTGCAGGAGAAGCGGCTGAGGCTTCCTTGCCGGAGAAGCGGCACCTTCGCCGGCAGAGAGCATCCTGCCGGCCGCGGTGCGCTCCGGAGCGGGGGCTTGTGCCGAAAGAGGCCGGGAACAGGCGCTTACCTTCGGACAGCTCCGGATGCCCGTCTAATGCGTCTCTTGTCGCCTACACGGCAGGGAAAAGCTTTTCCACTCTGTCTAGGAAGGAGAAAGTGTGCCAGCACAGAAAACGCCTCCCGGACTTTCCCTGCAATTCAGCAAGTGCTTTGCAGCTTGAAATTGGAAGGAAAGCCTCAGATTTAGCAGCCAGAGCTTCAGGAGGAGCAGCAGCGAGCACAGCATCGCTTTTGCAGCAGCTCCTTCCGTGTGCATGTTTTTGGGAGTGGAAAGGCTTGCAGAGTGTTCAAGTAGCTTTTTCTCTCCGCTGGAAAGCTGCACGCTCAGTGCCAGTGTTCTGCAGCTTCTTTCTTCACGTTTCAGCAGCTAGCACGCTCTCCGTGTGCAGGAGAAGCGGCTGAGGCTTCCTTGCCGGAGAAGCGGCACCTTCGCCGGCAGAGAGCATCCTGCCGGCCGCGGTGCGCTCCGGAGCGGGGGCTTGTGCCGAAAGAGGCCGGCAACAGGCGCTTACCTTCGGACAGCTCCGGATGCCCGTCTAATGCGTCTCTTGTCGCCTACACGGCAGGGAAAAGCTTTTCCACTCTGTCTGGGAAGCAGAAATTGTGCCAGCACAGAAAACGCCTCCCGGACTTTCCCTGCAATTCAGCAAGTGCTTTGCAGCTTGAAATTGGAAGGAAAGCCTCAGATTTAGCAGCCAGAGCTTCAGGAGGAGCAGCAGCGAGCACAGCATCGCTTTTGCAGCAGCTCCTTCCGTGTGCATGTTTTTGGGAGTGGAAAGGCTTGCAGAGTGTTCAAGTAGCTTTTTCTCTCCGCTGGAAAGCTGCACGCTCAGTGCCAGTGTTCTGCAGCTTCTTTCTTCACGTTTCAGCAGCTAGCACGCTCTCCGTGTGCAGGAGAAGCGGCTGAAGCTTCCTTGCCGGAGAAGCGGCACCTTCGCCGGCAGAGAGCATCCTGCCGGCCGCGGTGCGCTCCGGAGCGGGGGCTTGTGCCGAAAGAGGCTGGGAACAGGCGCTTACCTTCGGACAGCTCCGGATGCCCGTCTAATGCGTCTCTTGTCGCCTACACGGCAGGGAAAAGCTTTTCCACTCTGTCTAGGAAGGAGAAAGTGTGCCAGCACAGCAAACGCCTCCCGGACTTTCCCTGCAATTCAGCAAGTGCTTTGCAGCTTGAAATTGGAAGGAAAGCCTCAGATTTAGCAGCCAGAGCTTCAGGAGGAGCAGCAGCGAGCACAGCATCGCTTTTGCAGCAGCTCCTTCCATGTGCATGTTTTTGGGAGTGGAAAGGCTTGCAGAGTGTTCAAGTAGCTTTTTCTCTCCGCTGGAAAGCTGCACGCTCAGTGCCAGTGTTCTGCAGCTTCTTTCTTCACGTTTCAGCAGCTAGCACGCTCTCCGTGTGCAGGAGAAGCGGCTGAGGCTTCCTTGCCGGAGAAGCGGCACCTTCGCCGGCAGAGAGCATCCTGCCGGCCGCGGTGCGCTCCGGAGCGGGGGCTTGTGCCGAAAGAGGCCGGCAACAGGCGCTTACCTTCGGACAGCTCCGGATGCCCGTCTAATGCGTCTCTTGTCGCCTACACGGCAGGGAAAAGCTTTTCCACTCTGTCTAGGAAGGAGAAAGTGTGCCAGCACAGCAAATGCCTCCCGGACTTTCCCTGCAATTCAGCAAGTGCTTTGCAGCTTGAAATTGGAAGGAAAGCCTCAGATTTAGCAGCCAGAGCTTCAGGAGGAGCAGCAGCGAGCACAGCATCGCTTTTGCAGCAGCTCCTTCCATGTGCATGTTTTTGGGAGTGGAAAGGCTTGCAGAGTGTTCAAGTAGCTTTTTCTCTCCGCTGGAAAGCTGCACGCTCAGTGCCAGTGTTCTGCAGCTTCTTTCTTCACGTTTCAGCAGCTAGCACGCTCTCCGTGTGCAGGAGAAGCGGCTGAGGCTTCCTTGCCGGAGAAGCGGCACCTTCGCCGGCAGAGAGCATCCTGCCGGCCGCGGTGCGCTCCGGAGCGGAGGCTTGTGCCGAAAGAGGCCGGGAACAGGCGCTTACCTTCGGACAGCTCCGGATGCCCGTCTAATGCGTCTCTTGTCGCCTACACGGCAGGGAAAAGCTTTTCCACTCTGTCTAGGAAGGAGAAAGTGTGCCAGCAGAGCAAATGCCTCCCGGACTTTCCCTGCAATTCAGCAAGTGCTTTGCAGCTTGAAATTGGAAGGAAAGCCTCAGATTTAGCAGCCAGAGCTTCAGGAGGAGCAGCAGCGAGCACAGCATCGCTTTTGCAGCAGCTCCTTCCATGTGCATGTTTTTGGGAGTGGAAAAACTTGCAGAGTGTTCAAGTAGCTTTTTCTCTCCGCTGGAAAGCTGCACGCTCAGTGCCAGTGTTCTGCAGCTTCTTTCTTCACGTTTGAGCAGCTAGCACGCTCTCCGTGTGCAGGAGAAGCGGCTGAGGCTTCCTTGCCGGAGAAGCGGCACCTTCGCCGGCAGAGAGCATCCTGCCGGCCGCGGTGCGCTCCGGAGCGGGGGCTTGTGCCGAAAGAGGCCGGGAACAGGCGCTTACCTTCGGACAGCTCCGGATCCCCGTCTAATGCGTCTCTTGTCGCCTACACGGCAGGGAAAAGCTTTTCCACTCTGTCTAGGAAGGAGAAAGTGTGCCAGACCAGCAAATGCCTCCCGGACTTTCCCTGCAATTCAGCAAGTGCTTTGCAGCTTGAAATTGGAAGGAAAGCCTCAGATTTAGCAGCCAGAGCTTCAGGAGGAGCAGCAGCGAGCACAGCATCGCTTTTGCAGCAGCTCCTTCCATGTGCATGTTTTTGGGAGTGGAAAGGCTTGCAGAGTGTTCAAGTAGCTTTTTCTCTCCGCTGGAAAGCTGCACGCTCAGTGCCAGTGTTCTGCAGCTTCTTTCTTCACGTTTCAGCAGCTAGCACGCTCTCCGTGTGCAGGAGAAGCGGCTGAGGCTTCCTTGCCGGAGAAGCGGCACCTTCGCCGGCAGAGAGCATCCTGCCGGCCGCGGTGCGCTCCGGAGCGGGGGCTTGTGCCGAAAGAGGCCGGGAACAGGCGCTTACCTTCGGACAGCTCCGGATGCCCGTCTAATGCGTCTCTTGTCGCCTACACGGCAGGGAAAAGCTTTTCCACTCTGTCTAGGAAGGAGAAAGTGTGCCAGCACAGCAAATGCCTCCCGGACTTTCCCTGCAATTCAGCAAGTGCTTTGCAGCTTGAAATTGGAAGGAAAGCCTCAGATTTAGCAGCCAGAGCTTCAGGAGGAGCAGCAGCGAGCACAGCATCGCTTTTGCAGCAGCTCCTTCCATGTGCATGTTTTTGGGAGTGGAAAGGCTTGCAGAGTGTTCAAGTAGCTTTTTCTCTCCGCTGGAAAGCTGCACGCTCAGTGCCAGTGTTCTGCAGCTTCTTTCTTCACGTTTCAGCAGCTAGCACGCTCTCCGTGTGCAGGAGAAGCGGCTGAGGCTTCCTTGCCGGAGAAGCGGCACCTTCGCCGGCAGACAGCATCCTGCCGGCCGCGGTGCGCTCCGGAGCGGGGGCTTGTGCCGAAAGAGGCCGGCAACAGGCGCTTACCTTCGGACAGCTCCGGATGCCCGTCTAATGCGTCTCTTGTCGCCTACACGGCAGGGAAAAGCTTTTCCACTCTGTCTAAGAAGGAGAAAGTGTGCCAGCACAGCAAATGCCTCCCGGACTTTCCCTGCAATTCAGCAAGTGCTTTGCAGCTTGAAATTGGAAGGAAAGCCTCAGATTTAGCAGCCAGAGCTTCAGGAGGAGCAGCAGCGAGCACAGCATCGCTTTTGCAGCAGCTCCTTCCATGTGCATGTTTTTGGGAGTGGAAAGGCTTGCAGAGTGTTCAAGTAGCTTTTTCTCTCCGCTGGAAAGCTGCACGCTCAGTGCCAGTGTTCTGCAGCTTCTTTCTTCGCGTTCCAGCAGCTAGCACGCTCTCCGTGTGCAGGAGAAGCGGCTGAGGCTTCCTTGCCGGAGAAGCGGCACCTTCGCCGGCAGAGAGCCTCCGGCCGGCCGCGGTGCGCTCCGGAGCGGGGGCTTGTGCCGAAAGAGGCCGGCAACAGGCGCTTACCTTCGGACAGCTCCGGATGCCCGTCTAATGCGTCTCTTGTCGCCTACACGGCAGGGAAAAGCTTTTCCACTCTGTCTAGGAAGGAGAAAGTGTGCCAGCACAGCAAATGCCTCCCGGACTTTCCCTGCAATTCAGCAAGTGCTTTGCAGCTTGAAATTGGAAGGAAAGCCTCAGATTTAGCAGCCAGAGCTTCAGGAGGAGCAGCAGCGAGCACAGCATCGCTTTTGCAGCAGCTCCTTCCATGTGCATGTTTTTGGGAGTGGAAAGGCTTGCAGAGTGTTCAAGTAGCTTTTTCTCTCCGCTGGAAAGCTGCACGCTCAGTGCCAGTGTTCTGCAGCTTCTTTCTTCACGTTTCAGCAGCTAGCACGCTCTCCGTGTGCTGGAGAAGCGGCTGAGGCTTCCTTGCCGGAGAAGCGGCACCTTCGCCGGCAGAGAGCATCCTGCCGGCCGCGGTGCGCTCCGGAGCGGGGGCTTGTGCCGAAAGAGGCCGGCAACAGGCGCTTACCTTCGGACAGCTCCGGATGCCCGTCTAATGCGTCTCTTGTCGCCTACACGGCAGGGAAAAGCTTTTCCACTCTGTCTAGGAAGGAGAAAGTGTGCCAGCACAGCAAATGCCTCCCGGACTTTCCCTGCAATTCAGCAAGTGCTTTGCAGCTTGAAATTGGAAGGAAAGCCTCAGATTTAGCAGCCAGAGCTTCAGGAGGAGCAGCAGCGAGCACAGCATCGCTTTTGCAGCAGCTCCTTCCATGTGCATGTTTTTGGGAGTGGAAAGGCTTGCAGAGTGTTCAAGTAGCTTTTTCTCTCCGCTGGAAAGCTGCACGCTCAGTGCCAGTGTTCTGCAGCTTCTTTCTTCACGTTTCAGCAGCTAGCACGCTCTCCGTGTGCAGGAGAAGCGGCTGAGGCTTCCTTGCCGGAGAAGCGGCACCTTCGCCGGCAGAGAGCATCCTGCCGGCCGCGGTGCGCTCCGGAGCGGGGGCTTGTGCCGAAAGAGGCCGGCAACAGGCGCTTACCTTCGGACAGCTCCGGATGCCCGTCTAATGCGTCTCTTGTCGCCTACACGGCAGGGAAAAGCTTTTCCACTCTGTCTAGGAAGGAGAAAGTGTGCCAGCACAGCAAATGCCTCCCGGACTTTCCCTGCAATTCAGCAAGTGCTTTGCAGCTTGAAATTGGAAGGAAAGCCTCAGATTTAGCAGCCAGAGCTTCAGGAGGAGCAGCAGCGAGCACAGCATCGCTTTTGCAGCAGCTCCTTCCATGTGCATGTTTTTGGGAGTGGAAAGGCTTGCAGAGTGTTCAAGTAGCTTTTTCTCTCCGCTAGAAAGCTGCACGCTCAGTGCCAGTGTTCTGCAGCTTCTTTCTTCGCGTTTCAGCAGCTAGCACGCTCTCCGTGTGCAGGAGAAGCGGCTGAGGCTTCCTTGCCGGAGAAGCGGCACCTTCGCCGGCAGAGAGCATCCTGCCGGCCGCGGTGCGCTCCGGAGCGGGGGCTTGTGCCGAAAGAGGCCGGGAACAGGCGCTTACCTTCGGACAGCTCCGGATCCCCGTCTAATGCGTCTCTTGTCGCCTACACGGCAGGGAAAAGCTTTTCCACTCTGTCTAGGAAGGAGAAAGTGTGCCAGCACAGCAAATGCCTCCCGGACTTTCCCTGCAATTCAGCAAGTGCTTTGCAGCTTGAAATTGGAAGGAAAGCCTCAGATTTAGCAGCCAGAGCTTCAGGAGGAGCAGCAGCGAGCACAGCATCGCTTTTGCAGCAGCTCCTTCCATGTGCATGTTTTTGGGAGTGGAAAGGCTTGCAGAGTGTTCAAGTAGCTTTTTCTCCCCGCTGGAAAGCTGCACGCTCAGTGCCAGTGTTCTGCAGCTTCTTTCTTCGCGTTTCAGCAGCTAGCACGCTCTCCGTGTGCAGGAGAAGCGGCTGAGGCTTCCTTGCCGGAGAAGCGGCACCTTCGCCGGCAGAGAGCATCCTGCCGGCCGCGGTGCGCTCCGGAGCGGGGGCTTGTGCCGAAAGAGGCCGGCAACAGGCGCTTACCTTCGGACAGCTCCGGATGCCCGTCTAATGCGTCTCTTGTCGCCTACACGGCAGGGAAAAGCTTTTCCACTCTGTCTAGGAAGGAGAAAGTGTGCCAGCAGAGCAAATGCCTCCCGGACTTTCCCTGCAATTCAGCAAGTGCTTTGCAGCTTGAAATTGGAAGGAAAGCCTCAGATTTAGCAGCCAGAGCTTCAGGAGGAGCAGCAGCGAGCACAGCATCGCTTTTGCAGCAGCTCCTTCCATGTGCACGTTTTTGGGAGTGGAAAGGCTTGCAGAGTGTTAAAGTAGCTTTTTCTCTCCGCTGGAAAGCTGCACGCTCAGTGCCAGTGTTCTGCAGCTTCTTTCTTCGCGTTTCAGCAGCTAGCACGCTCTCCGTGTGCAGGAGAAGCGGCTGAGGCTTCCTTGCCGGAGAAGCGGCACCTTCGCCGGCAGAGAGCATCCTGCCGGCCGCGGTGCGCTCCGGAGCGGGGGCTTGTGCCGAAAGAGGCCGGCAACAGGCGCTTACCTTCGGACAGCTCCGGATGCCCGTCTAATGCGTCTCTTGTCGCCTACACGGCAGGGAAAAGCTTTTCCACTCTGTCTAGGAAAGAGAAAGTGTGCCAGCACAGCAAATGCCTCCCGGACTTTCCCTGCAATTCAGCAAGTGCTTTGCAGCTTGAAATTGGAAGGAAAGCCTCAGATTTAGCAGCCAGAGCTTCAGGAGGAGCAGCAGCCAGCACAGCATCGCTTTTGCAGCAGCTCCTTCCATGTGCATGTTTTTGGGAGTGGAAAGGCTTGCAGAGTGTTCAAGTAGCTTTTTCTCTCCGCTGGAAAGCTGCACGCTCAGTGCCAGTGTTCTGCAGCTTCTTTCTTCGCGTTTCAGCAGCTAGCACGCTCTCCGTGTGCAGGAGAAGCGGCTGAGGCTTCCTTGCCGGAGAAGCGGCACCTTCGCCGGCAGAGAGCATCCTGCCGGCCGCGGTGCGCTCCGGAGCGGGGGCTTGTGCCGAAAGAGGCCGGCAACAGGCGCTTACCTTCGGACAGCTCCGGATGCCCGTCTAATGCGTCTCTTGTCGCCTACACGGCAGGGAAAAGCTTTTCCACTCTGTCTAGGAAGGAGAAAGTGTGCCAGCAGAGCAAATGCCTCCCGGACTTTCCCTGCAATTCAGCAAGTGCTTTGCAGCTTGAAATTGGAAGGAAAGCCTCAGATTTAGCAGCCAGAGCTTCAGGAGGAGCAGCAGCGAGCACAGCATCGCTTTTGCAGCAGCTCCTTCCATGTGCATGTTTTTGGGAGTGGAAAGGCTTGCAGAGTGTTCAAGTAGCTTTTTCTCTCCGCTGGAAAGCTGCACGCTCAGTGCCAGTGTTCTGCAGCTTCTTTCTTCGCGTTTCAGCAGCTAGCACGCTCTCCGTGTGCAGGAGAAGCGGCTGAGGCTTCCTTGCCGGAGAAGCGGCACCTTCGCCGGCAGAGAGCATCCTGCCGGCCGCGGTGCGCTCCGGAGCGGGGGCTTGTGCCGAAAGAGGCCGGCAACAGGCGCTTACCTTCGGACAGCTCCGGATGCCCGTCTAATGCGTCTCTTGTCGCCTACACGGCAGGGAAAAGCTTTTCCACTCTGTCTAGGAAGGAGAAAGTGTGCCAGCACAGCAAATGCCTCCCGGACTTTCCCTGCAATTCAGCAAGTGCTTTGCAGCTTGAAATTGGAAGGAAAGCCTCAGATTTAGCAGCCAGAGCTTCAGGAGGAGCAGCAGCGAGCACAGCATCGCTTTTGCAGCAGCTCCTTCCATGTGCATGTTTTTGGGAGTGGAAAGGCTTGCAGAGTGTTCAAGTAGCTTTTTCTCTCCGCTAGAAAGCTGCACGCTCAGTGCCAGTGTTCTGCAGCTTCTTTCTTCGCGTTTCAGCAGCTAGCACGCTCTCCGTGTGCAGGAGAAGCGGCTGAGGCTTCCTTGCCGGAGAAGCGGCACCTTCGCCGGCAGAGAGCATCCTGCCGGCCGCGGTGCGCTCCGGAGCGGGGGCTTGTGCCGAAAGAGGCCGGGAACAGGCGCTTACCTTCGGACAGCTCCGGATGCCCGTCTAATGCGTCTCTTGTCGCCTACACGGCAGGGAAAAGCTTTTCCACTCTGTCTAGGAAGGAGAAAGTGTGCCAGCACAGCAAATGCCTCCCGGACTTTCCCTGCAATTCAGCAAGTGCTTTGCAGCTTGAAATTGGAAGGAAAGCCTCAGATTTAGCAGCCAGAGCTTCAGGAGGAGCAGCAGCGAGCACAGCATCGCTTTTGCAGCAGCTCCTTCCATGTGCATGTTTTTGGGAGTGGAAAGGCTTGCAGAGTGTTCAAGTAGCTTTTTCTCCCCGCTGGAAAGCTGCACGCTCAGTGCCAGTGTTCTGCAGCTTCTTTCCTCGCGTTTCAGCAGCTAGCACGCTCTCCGTGTGCAGGAGAAGCGGCTGAGGCTTCCTTGCCGGAGAAGCGGCACCTTCGCCGGCAGAGAGCATCCTGCCGGCCGCGGTGCGCTCCGGAGCGGGGGCTTGTGCCGAAAGAGGCCGGCAACAGGCGCTTACCTTCGGACAGCTCCGGATGCCCGTCTAATGCGTCTCTTGTCGCCTACACGGCAGGGAAAAGCTTTTCCACTCTGTCTAGGAAGGAGAAAGTGTGCCAGCAGAGCAAATGCCTCCCGGACTTTCCCTGCAATTCAGCAAGTGCTTTGCAGCTTGAAATTGGAAGGAAAGCCTCAGATTTAGCAGCCAGAGCTTCAGGAGGAGCAGCAGCGAGCACAGCATCGCTTTTGCAGCAGCTCCTTCCATGTGCACGTTTTTGGGAGTGGAAAGGCTTGCAGAGTGTTAAAGTAGCTTTTTCTCTCCGCTGGAAAGCTGCACGCTCAGTGCCAGTGTTCTGCAGCTTCTTTCTTCGCGTTTCAGCAGCTAGCACGCTCTCCGTGTGCAGGAGAAGCGGCTGAGGCTTCCTTGCCGGAGAAGCGGCACCTTCGCCGGCAGAGAGCATCCTGCCGGCCGCGGTGCGCTCCGGAGCGGGGGCTTGTGCCGAAAGAGGCCGGCAACAGGCGCTTACCTTCGGACAGCTCCGGATGCCCGTCTAATGCGTCTCTTGTCGCCTACACGGCAGGGAAAAGCTTTTCCACTCTGTCTAGGAAAGAGAAAGTGTGCCAGCACAGCAAATGCCTCCCGGACTTTCCCTGCAATTCAGCAAGTGCTTTGCAGCTTGAAATTGGAAGGAAAGCCTCAGATTTAGCAGCCAGAGCTTCAGGAGGAGCAGCAGCGAGCACAGCATCGCTTTTGCAGCAGCTCCTTCCATGTGCATGTTTTTGGGAGTGGAAAGGCTTGCAGAGTGTTCAAGTAGCTTTTTCTCTCCGCTGGAAAGCTGCACGCTCAGTGCCAGTGTTCTGCAGCTTCTTTCTTCGCGTTTCAGCAGCTAGCACGCTCTCCGTGTGCAGGAGAAGCGGCTGAGGCTTCCTTGCCGGAGAAGCGGCACCTTCGCCGGCAGAGAGCATCCTGCCGGCCGCGGTGCGCTCCGGAGCGGGGGCTTGTGCCGAAAGAGGCCGGCAACAGGCGCTTACCTTCGGACAGCTCCGGATGCCCGTCTAATGCGTCTCTTGTCGCCTACACGGCAGGGAAAAGCTTTTCCACTCTGTCTAGGAAGGAGAAAGTGTGCCAGCAGAGCAAATGCCTCCCGGACTTTCCCTGCAATTCAGCAAGTGCTTTGCAGCTTGAAATTGGAAGGAAAGCCTCAGATTTAGCAGCCAGAGCTTCAGGAGGAGCAGCAGCGAGCACAGCATCGCTTTTGCAGCAGCTCCTTCCATGTGCATGTTTTTGGGAGTGGAAAGGCTTGCAGAGTGTTCAAGTAGCTTTTTCTCTCCGCTGGAAAGCTGCACGCTCAGTGCCAGTGTTCTGCAGCTTCTTTCTTCGCGTTTCAGCAGCTAGCACGCTCTCCGTGTGCAGGAGAAGCGGCTGAGGCTTCCTTGCCGGAGAAGCGGCACCTTCGCCGGCAGAGAGCATCCTGCCGGCCGCGGTGCGCTCCGGAGCGGGGGCTTGTGCCGAAAGAGGCCGGGAACAGGCGCTTACCTTCGGACAGCTCCGGATGCCCGTCTAATGCGTCTCTTGTCGCCTACACGGCAGGGAAAAGCTTTTCCACTCTGTCTAGGAAGGAGAAAGTGTGCCAGCACAGCAAATGCCTCCCGGACTTTCCCTGCAATTCAGCAAGTGCTTTGCAGCTTGAAATTGGAAGGAAAGCCTCAGATTTAGCAGCCAGAGCTTCAGGAGGAGCAGCAGCGAGCACAGCATCGCTTTTGCAGCAGCTCCTTCCATGTGCATGTTTTTGGGAGTGGAAAGGCTTGCAGAGTGTTCAAGTAGCTTTTTCTCTCCGCTAGAAAGCTGCACGCTCAGTGCCAGTGTTCTGCAGCTTCTTTCTTCGCGTTTCAGCAGCTAGCACGCTCTCCGTGTGCAGGAGAAGCGGCTGAGGCTTCCTTGCCGGAGAAGCGGCACCTTCGCCGGCAGAGAGCATCCTGCCGGCCGCGGTGCGCTCCGGAGCGGGGGCTTGTGCCGAAAGAGGCCGGGAACAGGCGCTTACCTTCGGACAGCTCCGGATGCCCGTCTAATGCGTCTCTTGTCGCCTACACGGCAGGGAAAAGCTTTTCCACTCTGTCTAGGAAGGAGAAAGTGTGCCAGCACAGCAAATGCCTCCCGGACTTTCCCTGCAATTCAGCAAGTGCTTTGCAGCTTGAAATTGGAAGGAAAGCCTCAGATTTAGCAGCCAGAGCTTCAGGAGGAGCAGCAGCGAGCACAGCATCGCTTTTGCAGCAGCTCCTTCCATGTGCATGTTTTTGGGAGTGGAAAGGCTTGCAGAGTGTTCAAGTAGCTTTTTCTCCCCGCTGGAAAGCTGCACGCTCAGTGCCAGTGTTCTGCAGCTTCTTTCCTCGCGTTTCAGCAGCTAGCACGCTCTCCGTGTGCAGGAGAAGCGGCTGAGGCTTCCTTGCCGGAGAAGCGGCACCTTCGCCGGCAGAGAGCATCCTGCCGGCCGCGGTGCGCTCCGGAGCGGGGGCTTGTGCCGAAAGAGGCCGGCAACAGGCGCTTACCTTCGGACAGCTCCGGATGCCCGTCTAATGCGTCTCTTGTCGCCTACACGGCAGGGAAAAGCTTTTCCACTCTGTCTAGGAAGGAGAAAGTGTGCCAGCAGAGCAAATGCCTCCCGGACTTTCCCTGCAATTCAGCAAGTGCTTTGCAGCTTGAAATTGGAAGGAAAGCCTCAGATTTAGCAGCCAGAGCTTCAGGAGGAGCAGCAGCGAGCACAGCATCGCTTTTGCAGCAGCTCCTTCCATGTGCACGTTTTTGGGAGTGGAAAGGCTTGCAGAGTGTTAAAGTAGCTTTTTCTCTCCGCTGGAAAGCTGCACGCTCAGTGCCAGTGTTCTGCAGCTTCTTTCTTCGCGTTTCAGCAGCTAGCACGCTCTCCGTGTGCAGGAGAAGCGGCTGAGGCTTCCTTGCCGGAGAAGCGGCACCTTCGCCGGCAGAGAGCATCCTGCCGGCCGCGGTGCGCTCCGGAGCGGGGGCTTGTGCCGAAAGAGGCCGGCAACAGGCGCTTACCTTCGGACAGCTCCGGATGCCCGTCTAATGCGTCTCTTGTCGCCTACACGGCAGGGAAAAGCTTTTCCACTCTGTCTAGGAAAGAGAAAGTGTGCCAGCACAGCAAATGCCTCCCGGACTTTCCCTGCAATTCAGCAAGTGCTTTGCAGCTTGAAATTGGAAGGAAAGCCTCAGATTTAGCAGCCAGAGCTTCAGGAGGAGCAGCAGCGAGCACAGCATCGCTTTTGCAGCAGCTCCTTCCATGTGCATGTTTTTGGGAGTGGAAAGGCTTGCAGAGTGTTCAAGTAGCTTTTTCTCTCCGCTGGAAAGCTGCACGCTCAGTGCCAGTGTTCTGCAGCTTCTTTCTTCGCGTTTCAGCAGCTAGCACGCTCTCCGTGTGCAGGAGAAGCGGCTGAGGCTTCCTTGCCGGAGAAGCGGCACCTTCGCCGGCAGAGAGCATCCTGCCGGCCGCGGTGCGCTCCGGAGCGGGGGCTTGTGCCGAAAGAGGCCGGCAACAGGCGCTTACCTTCGGACAGCTCCGGATGCCCGTCTAATGCGTCTCTTGTCGCCTACACGGCAGGGAAAAGCTTTTCCACTCTGTCTAGGAAGGAGAAAGTGTGCCAGCAGAGCAAATGCCTCCCGGACTTTCCCTGCAATTCAGCAAGTGCTTTGCAGCTTGAAATTGGAAGGAAAGCCTCAGATTTAGCAGCCAGAGCTTCAGGAGGAGCAGCAGCGAGCACAGCATCGCTTTTGCAGCAGCTCCTTCCATGTGCATGTTTTTGGGAGTGGAAAGGCTTGCAGAGTGTTCAAGTAGCTTTTTCTCTCCGCTGGAAAGCTGCACGCTCAGTGCCAGTGTTCTGCAGCTTCTTTCTTCGCGTTTCAGCAGCTAGCACGCTCTCCGTGTGCAGGAGAAGCGGCTGAGGCTTCCTTGCCGGAGAAGCGGCACCTTCGCCGGCAGAGAGCATCCTGCCGGCCGCGGTGCGCTCCGGAGCGGGGGCTTGTGCCGAAAGAGGCCGGCAACAGGCGCTTACCTTCGGACAGCTCCGGATGCCCGTCTAATGCGTCTCTTGTCGCCTACACGGCAGGGAAAAGCTTTTCCACTCTGTCTAGGAAGGAGAAAGTGTGCCAGCAGAGCAAATGCCTCCCGGACTTTCCATGCAATTCAGCAAGTGCTTTGCAGCTTGAAATTGGAAGGAAAGCCTCAGATTTAGCAGCCAGAGCTTCAGGAGGAGCAGCAGCGAGCACAGCATCGCTTTTGCAGCAGCTCCTTCCATGTGCATGTTTTTGGGAGTGGAAAGGCTTGCAGAGTGTTCAAGTAGCTTTTTCTCCCCGCTGGGAAGCTGCACGCTCAGTGCCAGTGTTCTGCAGCTTCTTTCTTCGCGTTTCAGCAGCTAGCACGCTCTCCGTGTGCAGGAGAAGCGGCTGAGGCTTCCTTGCCGGAGAAGCGGCACCTTCGCCGGCAGAGAGCATCCTGCCGGCCGCGGTGCGCTCCGGAGCGGGGGCTTGTGCCGAAAGAGGCCGGCAACAGGCGCTTACCTTCGGACAGCTCCGGATGCCCGTCTAATGCGTCTCTTGTCGCCTACACGGCAGGGAAAAGCTTTTCCACTCTGTCTAGGAAGGAGAAAGTGTGCCAGCAGAGCAAATGCCTCCCGGACTTTCCCTGCAATTCAGCAAGTGCTTTGCAGCTTGAAATTGGAAGGAAAGCCTCAGATTTAGCAGCCAGAGCTTCAGGAGGAGCAGCAGCGAGCACAGCATCGCTTTTGCAGCAGCTCCTTCCATGTGCATGTTTTTGGGAGTGGAAAGGCTTGCAGAGTGTTCAAGTAGCTTTTTCTCTCCGCTGGAAAGCTGCACGCTCAGTGCCAGTGTTCTGCAGCTTCTTTCTTCGCATTTCAGCAGCTAGCACGCTCTCCGTGTGCAGGAGAAGCGGCTGAGGCTTCCTTGCCGGAGAAGCGGCACCTTCGCCGGCAGAGAGCATCCTGCCGGCCGCGGTGCGCTCCGGAGCGGGGGCTTGTGCCGAAAGAGGCCGGCAACAGGCGCTTACCTTCGGACAGCTCCGGATGCCCGTCTAATGCGTCTCTTGTCGCCTACACGGCAGGGAAAAGCTTTTCCACTCTGTCTAGGAAGGAGAAAGTGTGCCAGCACAGCAAATGCCTCCCGGACTTTCCCTGCAATTCAGCAAGTGCTTTGCAGCTTGAAATTGGAAGGAAAGCCTCAGATTTAGCAGCCAGAGCTTCAGGAGGAGCAGCAGCGAGCACAGCATCGCTTTTGCAGCAGCTCCTTCCATGTGCATGTTTTTGGGAGTGGAAAGGCTTGCAGAGTGTTCAAGTAGCTTTTTCTCTCCGCTGGAAAGCTGCACGCTCAGTGCCAGTGTTCTGCAGCTTCTTTCTTCGCGTTTCAGCAGCTAGCACGCTCTCCGTGTGCAGGAGAAGCGGCTGAGGCTTCCTTGCCGGAGAAGCGGCACCTTCGCCGGCAGAGAGCATCCTGCCGGCCGCGGTGCGCTCCGGAGCGGGGGCTTGTGCCGAAAGAGGCCGGCAACAGGCGCTTACCTTCGGACAGTTCCGGATGCCCGTCTAATGCGTCTCTTGTCGCCTACACGGCAGGGAAAAGCTTTTCCACTCTGTCTAGGAAAGAGAAAGTGTGCCAGCACAGCAAATGCCTCCCGGACTTTCCCTGCAATTCAGCAAGTGCTTTGCAGCTTGAAATTGGAAGGAAAGCCTCAGATTTAGCAGCCAGAGCTTCAGGAGGAGCAGCAGCGAGCACAGCATCGCTTTTGCAGCAGCTCCTTCCATGTGCATGTTTTTGGGAGTGGAAAGGCTTGCAGAGTGTTCAAGTAGCTTTTTCTCTCCGCTGGAAAGCTGCACGCTCAGTGCCAGTGTTCTGCAGCTTCTTTCTTCGCGTTTCAGCAGCTAGCACGCTCTCCGTGTGCTGGAGAAGCGGCTGAGGCTTCCTTGCCGGAGAAGCGGCACCTTCGCCGGCAGACAGCATCCTGCCGGCCGCGGTGCGCTCCGGAGCGGGGGCTTGTGCCGAAAGAGGCCGGCAACAGGCGCTTACCTTCGGACAGCTCCGGATGCCCGTCTAATGCGTCTCTTGTCGCCTACACGGCAGGGAAAAGCTTTTCCACTCTGTCTAGGAAGGAGAAAGTGTGCCAGCACAGCAAATGCCTCCCGGACTTTCCCTGCAATTCAGCAAGTGCTTTGCAGCTTGAAATTGGAAGGAAAGCCTCAGATTTAGCAGCCAGAGCTTCAGGAGGAGCAGCAGCGAGCACAGCATCGCTTTTGCAGCAGCTCCTTCCATGTGCATGTTTTTGGGAGTGGAAAGGCTTGCAGAGTGTTCAAGTAGCTTTTTCTCTCCGCTGGAAAGCTGCACGCTCAGTGCCAGTGTTCTGCAGCTTCTTTCTTCACGTTTCAGCAGCTAGCACGCTCTCCGTGTGCAGGAGAAGCGGCTGAGGCTTCCTTGCCGGAGAAGCGGCACCTTCGCCGGCAGAGAGCATCCTGCCGGCCGCGGTGCGCTCCGGAGCGGGGGCTTGTGCCGAAAGAGGCCGGCAACAGGCGCTTACCTTCGGACAGCTCCGGATGCCCGTCTAATGCGTCTCTTGTCGCCTACACGGCAGGGAAAAGCTTTTCCACTCTGTCTAGGAAGGAGAAAGTGTGCCAGCACAGCAAACGCCTCCCGGACTTTCCCTGCAATTCAGCAAGTGCTTTGCAGCTTGAAATTGGAAGGAAAGCCTCAGATTTAGCAGCCAGAGCTTCAGGAGGAGCAGCAGCGAGCACAGCATCGCTTTTGCAGCAGCTCCTTCCATGTGCATGTTTTTGGGAGTGGAAAGGCTTGCAGAGTGTTCAAGTAGCTTTTTCTCTCCGCTGGAAAGCTGCACGCTCAGTGCCAGTGTTCTGCAGCTTCTTTCTTCACGTTTCAGCAGCTAGCACGCTCTCCGTGTGCAGGAGAAGCGGCTGAGGCTTCCTTGCCGGAGAAGCGGCACCTTCGCCGGCAGAGAGCATCCTGCCGGCCGCGGTGCGCTCCGGAGCGGGGGCTTGTGCCGAAAGAGGCCGGCAACAGGCGCTTACCTTCGGACAGCTCCGGATGCCCGTCTAATGCGTCTCTTGTCGCCTACACGGCAGGGAAAAGCTTTTCCACTCTGTCTAGGAAGGAGAAAGTGTGCCAGCACAGCAAATGCCTCCCGGACTTTCCCTGCAATTCAGCAAGTGCTTTGCAGCTTGAAATTGGAAGGAAAGCCTCAGATTTAGCAGCCAGAGCTTCAGGAGGAGCAGCAGCGAGCACAGCATCGCTTTTGCAGCAGCTCCTTCCATGTGCATGTTTTTGGGAGTGGAAAGGCTTGCAGAGTGTTCAAGTAGCTTTTTCTCTCCGCTGGAAAGCTGCACGCTCAGTGCCAGTGTTCTGCAGCTTCTTTCTTCACGTTTCAGCAGCTAGCACGCTCTCCGTGTGCAGGAGAAGCGGCTGAGGCTTCCTTGCCGGAGAAGCGGCACCTTCGCCGGCAGAGAGCATCCTGCCGGCCGCGGTGCGCTCCGGAGCGGGGGCTTGTGCCGAAAGAGGCCGGGAACAGGCGCTTACCTTCGGACAGCTCCGGATGCCCGTCTAATGCGTCTCTTGTCGCCTACACGGCAGGGAAAAGCTTTTCCACTCTGTCTAGGAAGGAGAAAGTGTGCCAGCACAGCAAATGCCTCCCGGACTTTCCATGCAATTCAGCAAGTGCTTTGCAGCTTGAAATTGGAAGGAAAGCCTCAGATTTAGCAGCCAGAGCTTCAGGATGAGCAGCAGCCAGCACAGCATCGCTTTTGCAGCAGCTCCTTCCATGTGCATGTTTTTGGGAGTGGAAAGGCTTGCAGAGTGTTCAAGTAGCTTTTTCTCTCCGCTGGAAAGCTGCACGCTCAGTGCCAGTGTTCTGCAACTTCTTTCTTCACGTTTCAGCAGCTAGCACGCTCTCCGTGTGCAGGAGAAGCGGCTGAGGCTTCCTTGCCGGAGAAGCGGCACCTTCGCCGGCAGAGAGCATCCTGCCGGCCGCGGTGCGCTCCGGAGCGGGGGCTTGTGCCGAAAGAGGCCGGCAACAGGCGCTTACCTTCGGACAGCTCCGGATGCCCGTCTAATGCGTCTCTTGTCGCCTACACGGCAGGGAAAAGCTTTTCCACTCTGTCTAGGAAGGAGAAAGTGTGCCAGCACAGCAAATGCCTCCCGGACTTTCCCTGCAATTCAGCAAGTGCTTTGCAGCTTGAAATTGGAAGGAAAGCCTCAGATTTAGCAGCCAGAGCTTCAGGAGGAGCAGCAGCGAGCACAGCATCGCTTTTGCAGCAGCTCCTTCCATGTGCATGTTTTTGGGAGTGGAAAGGCTTGCAGAGTGTTCAAGTAGCTTTTTCTCTCCGCTGGGAAGCTGCACGCTCAGTGCCAGTGTTCTGCAGCTTCTTTCTTCACGTTTCAGCAGCTAGCACGCTCTCCGTGTGCAGGAGAAGCGGCTGAGGCTTCCTTGCCGGAGAAGCGGCACCTTCGCCGGCAGAGAGCATCCTGCCGGCCGCGGTGCGCTCCGGAGCGGGGGCTTGTGCCGAAAGAGGCCGGGAACAGGCGCTTACCTTCGGACAGCTCCGGATGCCCGTCTAATGCGTCTCTTGTCGCCTACACGGCAGGGAAAAGCTTTTCCACTCTGTCTAGGAAGGAGAAAGTGTGCCAGCACAGCAAATGCCTCCCGGACTTTCCCTGCAATTCAGCAAGTGCTTTGCAGCTTGAAATTGGAAGGAAAGCCTCAGATTTAGCAGCCAGAGCTTCAGGAGGAGCAGCAGCGAGCACAGCATCGCTTTTGCAGCAGCTCCTTCCGTGTGCATGTTTTTGGGAGTGGAAAGGCTTGCAGAGTGTTCAAGTAGCTTTTTCTCTCCGCTGGAAAGCTGCACGCTCAGTGCCAGGGTTCTGCAGCTTCTTTCTTCAAGTTTCAGCAGCTAGCACGCTCTCCGTGTGCAGGAGAAGCGGCTGAGGCTTCCTTGCCGGAGAAGCGGCACCTTCGCCGGCAGAGAGCATCCTGCCGGCCGCGGTGCGCTCCGGAGCGGGGGCTTGTGCCGAAAGAGGCCGGCAACAGGCGCTTACCTTCGGACAGCTCCGGATGCCCGTCTAATGCGTCTCTTGTCGCCTACACGGCAGGGAAAAGCTTTTCCACTCTGTCTAGGAAGGAGAAAGTGTGCCAGCACAGCAAATGCCTCCCGGACTTTCCCTGCAATTCAGCAAGTGCTTTGCAGCTTGAAATTGGAAGGAAAGCCTCAGATTTAGCAGCCAGAGCTTCAGGAGGAGCAGCAGCGAGCACAGCATCGCTTTTGCAGCAGCTCCTTCCATGTGCATGTTTTTGGGAGTGGAAAGGCTTGCAGAGTGTTCAAGTAGCTTTTTCTCTCCGCTGGGAAGCTGCACGCTCAGTGCCAGTGTTCTGCAGCTTCTTTCTTCGCGTTTCAGCAGCTACCACGCTCTCCGTGTGCAGGAGAAGCGGCTGAGGCTTCCTTGCCGGAGAAGCGGCACCTTCGCCGGCAGAGAGCATCCTGCCGGCCGCGGTGCGCTCCGGAGCGGGGGCTTGTGCCGAAAGAGGCCGGCAACAGGCGCTTACCTTCGGACAGCTCCGGATGCCCGTCTAATGCGTCTCTTGTCGCCTACACGGCAGGGAAAAGCTTTTCCACTCTGTCTAGGAAGGAGAAAGTGTGCCAGCACAGCAAACGCCTCCCGGACTTTCCCTGCAATTCAGCAAGTGCTTTGCAGCTTGAAATTGGAAGGAAAGCCTCAGATTTAGCAGCCAGAGCTTCAGGAGGAGCAGCAGCGAGCACAGCATCGCTTTTGCAGCAGCTCCTTCCATGTGCATGTTTTTGGGAGTGGAAAGGCTTGCAGAGTGTTCAAGTAGCTTTTTCTCTCCGCTGGAAAGCTGCACGCTCAGTGCCAGTGTTCTGCAGCTTCTTTCTTCACGTTTCAGCAGCTAGCACGCTCTCCGTGTGCAGGAGAAGCGGCTGAGGCTTCCTTGCCGGAGAAGCGGCACCTTCGCCGGCAGAGAGCATCCTGCCGGCCGCGGTGCGCTCCGGAGCGGGGGCTTGTGCCGAAAGAGGCCGGCAACAGGCGCTTACCTTCGGACAGCTCCGGATGCCCGTCTAATGCGTCTCTTGTCGCCTACACGGCAGGGAAAAGCTTTTCCACTCTGTCTAGGAAGGAGAAAGTGTGCCAGCACAGCAAACGCCTCCCGGACTTTCCCTGCAATTCAGCAAGTGCTTTGCAGCTTGAAATTGGAAGGAAAGCCTCAGATTTAGCAGCCAGAGCTTCAGGAGGAGCAGCAGCCAGCACAGCATCGCTTTTGCAGCAGCTCCTTCCATGTGCATGTTTTTGGGAGTGGAAAGGCTTGCAGAGTGTTCAAGTAGCTTTTTCTCTCCGCTGGAAAGCTGCACGCTCAGTGCCAGTGTTCTGCAGCTTCTTTCTTCACGTTTCAGCAGCTAGCACGCTCTCCGTGTGCAGGAGAAGCGGCTGAGGCTTCCTTGCCGGAGAAGCGGCACCTTCGCCGGCAGAGAGCATCCTGCCGGCCGCGGTGCGCTCCGGAGCGGGGGCTTGTGCCGAAAGAGGCCGGCAACAGGCGCTTACCTTCGGACAGCTCCGGATGCCCGTCTAATGCGTCTCTTGTCGCCTACACGGCAGGGAAAAGCTTTTCCACTCTGTCTAGGAAGGAGAAAGTGTGCCAGCACAGCAAATGCCTCCCGGACTTTCCCTGCAATTCAGCAAGTGCTTTGCAGCTTGAAATTGGAAGGAAAGCCTCAGATTTAGCAGCCAGAGCTTCAGGAGGAGCAGCAGCGAGCACAGCATCGCTTTTGCAGCAGCTCCTTCCATGTGCATGTTTTTGGGAGTGGAAAGGCTTGCAGAGTGTTCAAGTAGCTTTTTCTCTCCGCTGGAAAGCTGCACGCTCAGTGCCAGTGTTCTGCAGCTTCTTTCTTCACGTTTCAGCAGCTAGCACGCTCTCCGTGTGCAGGAGAAGCGGCTGAGGCTTCCTTGCCGGAGAAGCGGCACCTTCGCCGGCAGAGAGCATCCTGCCGGCCGCGGTGCGCTCCGGAGCGGGGGCTTGTGCCGAAAGAGGCCGGCAACAGGCGCTTACCTTCGGACAGCTCCGGATGCCCGTCTAATGCGTCTCTTGTCGCCTACACGGCAGGGAAAAGCTTTTCCACTCTGTCTAGGAAGGAGAAAGTGTGCCAGCACAGCAAATGCCTCCCGGACTTTCCCTGCAATTCAGCAAGTGCTTTGCAGCTTGAAATTGGAAGGAAAGCCTCAGATTTAGCAGCCAGAGCTTCAGGAGGAGCAGCAGCGAGCACAGCATCGCTTTTGCAGCAGCTCCTTCCATGTGCATGTTTTTGGGAGTGGAAAGGCTTGCAGAGTGTTCAAGTAGCTTTTTCTCTCCGCTGGAAAGCTGCACGCTCAGTGCCAGTGTTCTGCAGCTTCTTTCTTCACGTTTCAGCAGCTAGCACGCTCTCCGTGTGCAGGAGAAGCGGCTGAGGCTTCCTTGCCGGAGAAGCGGCACCTTCGCCGGCAGAGAGCATCCTGCCGGCCGCGGTGCGCTCCGGAGCGGGGGCTTGTGCCGAAAGAGGCCGGGAACAGGCGCTTACCTTCGGACAGCTCCGGATGCCCGTCTAATGCGTCTCTTGTCGCCTACACGGCAGGGAAAAGCTTTTCCACTCTGTCTAGGAAGGAGAAAGTGTGCCAGCACAGCAAATGCCTCCCGGACTTTCCATGCAATTCAGCAAGTGCTTTGCAGCTTGAAATTGGAAGGAAAGCCTCAGATTTAGCAGCCAGAGCTTCAGGATGAGCAGCAGCCAGCACAGCATCGCTTTTGCAGCAGCTCCTTCCATGTGCATGTTTTTGGGAGTGGAAAGGCTTGCAGAGTGTTCAAGTAGCTTTTTCTCTCCGCTGGAAAGCTGCACGCTCAGTGCCAGTGTTCTGCAACTTCTTTCTTCACGTTTCAGCAGCTAGCACGCTCTCCGTGTGCAGGAGAAGCGGCTGAGGCTTCCTTGCCGGAGAAGCGGCACCTTCGCCGGCAGAGAGCATCCTGCCGGCCGCGGTGCGCTCCGGAGCGGGGGCTTGTGCCGAAAGAGGCCGGGAACAGGCGCTTACCTTCGGACAGCTCCGGATGCCCGTCTAATGCGTCTCTTGTCGCCTACACGGCAGGGAAAAGCTTTTCCACTCTGTCTAGGAAGGAGAAAGTGTGCCAGCACAGCAAATGCCTCCCGGACTTTCCCTGCAATTCAGCAAGTGCTTTGCAGCTTGAAATTGGAAGGAAAGCCTCAGATTTAGCAGCCAGAGCTTCAGGAGGAGCAGCAGCGAGCACAGCATCGCTTTTGCAGCAGCTCCTTCCATGTGCATGTTTTTGGGAGTGGAAAGGCTTGCAGAGTGTTCAAGTAGCTTTTTCTCTCCGCTGGAAAGCTGCACGCTCAGTGCCAGTGTTCTGCAGCTTCTTTCTTCGCGTTTCAGCAGCTAGCACGCTCTCCGTGTGCAGGAGAAGCGGCTGAGGCTTCCTTGCCGGAGAAGCGGCACCTTCGCCGGCAGACAGCATCCTGCCGGCCGCGGTGCGCTCCGGAGCGGGGGCTTGTGCCGAAAGAGGCCGGCAACAGGCGCTTACCTTCGGACAGCTCCGGATGCCCGTCTAATGCGTCTCTTGTCGCCTACACGGCAGGGAAAAGCTTTTCCACTCTGTCTAGGAAGGAGAAAGTGTGCCAGCACAGCAAATGCCTCCCGGACTTTCCCTGCAATTCAGCAAGTGCTTTGCAGCTTGAAATTGGAAGGAAAGCCTCAGATTTAGCAGCCAGAGCTTCAGGAGGAGCAGCAGCGAGCACAGCATCGCTTTTGCAGCAGCTCCTTCCATGTGCATGTTTTTGGGAGTGGAAAGGCTTGCAGAGTGTTCAAGTAGCTTTTTCTCTCCGCTGGGAAGCTGCACGCTCAGTGCCAGTGTTCTGCAGCTTCTTTCTTCACGTTTCAGCAGCTAGCACGCTCTCCGTGTGCAGGAGAAGCGGCTGAGGCTTCCTTGCCGGAGAAGCGGCACCTTCGCCGGCAGAGAGCATCCTGCCGGCCGCGGTGCGCTCCGGAGCGGGGGCTTGTGCCGAAAGAGGCCGGCAACAGGCGCTTACCTTCGGACAGCTCCGGATGCCCGTCTAATGCGTCTCTTGTCGCCTACACGGCAGGGAAAAGCTTTTCCACTCTGTCTAGGAAGGAGAAAGTGTGCCAGCACAGCAAATGCCTCCCGGACTTTCCCTGCAATTCAGCAAGTGCTTTGCAGCTTGAAATTGGAAGGAAAGCCTCAGATTTAGCAGCCAGAGCTTCAGGAGGAGCAGCAGCGAGCACAGCATCGCTTTTGCAGCAGCTCCTTCCGTGTGCATGTTTTTGGGAGTGGAAAGGCTTGCAGAGTGTTCAAGTAGCTTTTTCTCTCCGCTGGAAAGCTGCACGCTCAGTGCCAGGGTTCTGCAGCTTCTTTCTTCAAGTTTCAGCAGCTAGCACGCTCTCCGTGTGCAGGAGAAGCGGCTGAGGCTTCCTTGCCGGAGAAGCGGCACCTTCGCCGGCAGAGAGCATCCTGCCGGCCGCGGTGCGCTCCGGAGCGGGGGCTTGTGCCGAAAGAGGCCGGCAACAGGCGCTTACCTTCGGACAGCTCCGGATGCCCGTCTAATGCGTCTCTTGTCGCCTACACGGCAGGGAAAAGCTTTTCCACTCTGTCTAGGAAGGAGAAAGTGTGCCAGCACAGCAAATGCCTCCCGGACTTTCCCTGCAATTTAGCAAGTGCTTTGCAGCTTGAAATTGGAAGGAAAGCCTCAGATTTAGCAGCCAGAGCTTCAGGAGGAGCAGCAGCGAGCACAGCATCGCTTTTGCAGCAGCTCCTTCCATGTGCATGTTTTTGGGAGTGGAAAGGCTTGCAGAGTGTTCAAGTAGCTTTTTCTCTCCGCTGGAAAGCTGCACGCTCAGGGCCAGTGTTCTGCAGCTTCTTTCTTCACGTTTCAGCAGCTAGCACGCTCTCCGTGTGCAGGAGAAGCGGCTGAGGCTTCCTTGCCGGAGAAGCGGCACCTTCGCCGGCAGAGAGCATCCTGCCGGCCGCGGTGCGCTCCGGAGCGGGGGCTTGTGCCGAAAGAGGCCGGCAACAAGCGCTTACCTTCGGACAGCTCCGGATGCCCGTCTAATGCGTCTCTTGTCGCCTACACGGCAGGGAAAAGCTTTTCCACTCTGTCTAGGAAGGAGAAAGTGTGCCAGCACAGCAAACGCCTCCCGGACTTTCCCTGCAATTCAGCAAGTGCTTTGCAGCTTGAAATTGGAAGGAAAGCCTCAGATTTAGCAGCCAGAGCTTCAGGAGGAGCAGCAGCCAGCACAGCATCGCTTTTGCAGCAGCTCCTTCCATGTGCATGTTTTTGGGAGTGGAAAGGCTTGCAGAGTGTTCAAGTAGCTTTTTCTCTCCGCTGGAAAGCTGCACGCTCAGGGCCAGTGTTCTGCAGCTTCTTTCTTCACGGTTCAGCAGCTAGCACGCTCTCCGTGTGCAGGAGAAGCGGCTGAGGCTTCCTTGCCCGAGAAGCGGCACCTTCGCCGGCAGAGAGCATCCTGCCGGCCGCGGTGCGCTCCGGAGCGGGGGCTTGTGCCGAAAGAGGCCGGCAACAGGCGCTTACCTTCGGACAGCTCCGGATGCCCGTCTAATGCGTCTCTTGTCGCCTACACGGCAGGGAAAAGCTTTTCCACTCTGTCTAGGAAGGAGAAAGTGTGCCAGCACAGCAAATGCCTCCCGGACTTTCCCTGCAATTCAGCAAGTGCTTTGCAGCTTGAAATTGGAAGGAAAGCCTCAGATTTAGCAGCCAGAGCTTCAGGAGGAGCAGCAGCGAGCACAGCATCGCTTTTGCAGCAGCTCCTTCCATGTGCATGTTTTTGGGAGTGGAAAGGCTTGCAGAGTGTTCAAGTAGCTTTTTCTCTCCGCTGGAAAGCTGCACGCTCAGTGCCAGTGTTCTGCAGCTTCTTTCTTCGCGTTTCAGCAGCTAGCACGCTCTCCGTGTGCAGGAGAAGCGGCTGAGGCTTCCTTGCCGGAGAAGCGGCACCTTCGCCGGCAGAGAGCATCCTGCCGGCCGCGGTGCGCTCCGGAGCGGAGGCTTGTGCCGAAAGAGGCCGGCAACAGGCGCTTACCTTCGGACAGCTCCGGATGCCCGTCTAATGCGTCTCTTGTCGCCTACACGGCAGGGAAAAGCTTTTCCACTCTGTCTAGGAAGGAGAAAGTGTGCCAGCAGAGCAAATGCCTCCCGGACTTTCCATGCAATTCAGCAAGTGCTTTGCAGCTTGAAATTGGAAGGAAAGCCTCAGATTTAGCAGCCAGAGCTTCAGGAGGAGCAGCAGCGAGCACAGCATCGCTTTTGCAGCAGCTCCTTCCATGTGCATGTTTTTGGGAGTGGAAAGGCTTGCAGAGTGTTCAAGTAGCTTTTTCTCTCCGCTGGAAAGCTGCACGCTCAGTGCCAGTGTTCTGCAGCTTCTTTCTTCACGTTTCAGCAGCTAGCACGCTCTCCGTGTGCAGGAGAAGCGGCTGAGGCTTCCTTGCCGGAGAAGCGGCACCTTCGCCGGCAGAGAGCATCCTGCCGGCCGCGGTGCGCTCCGGAGCGGGGGCTTGTGCCGAAAGAGGCCGGCAACAGGCGCTTACCTTCGGACAGCTCCGGATGCCCGTCTAATGCGTCTCTTGTCGCCTACACGGCAGGGAAAAGCTTTTCCACTCTGTCTAGGAAGGAGAAAGTGTGCCAGCACAGCAAACGCCTCCCGGACTTTCCCTGCAATTCAGCAAGTGCTTTGCAGCTTGAAATTGGAAGGAAAGCCTCAGATTTAGCAGCCAGAGCTTCAGGAGGAGCAGCAGCGAGCACAGCATCGCTTTTGCAGCAGCTCCTTCCATGTGCATGTTTTTGGGAGTGGAAAGGCTTGCAGAGTGTTCAAGTAGCTTTTTCTCTCCGCTGGAAAGCTGCACGCTCAGTGCCAGTGTTCTGCAGCTTCTTTCTTCACGTTTCAGCAGCTAGCACGCTCTCCGTGTGCAGGAGAAGCGGCTGAGGCTTCCTTGCCGGAGAAGCGGCACCTTCGCCGGCAGAGAGCATCCTGCCGGCCGCGGTGCGCTCCGGAGCGGGGGCTTGTGCCGAAAGAGGCCGGCAACAGGCGCTTACCTTCGGACAGCTCCGGATGCCCGTCTAATGCGTCTCTTGTCGCCTACACGGCAGGGAAAAGCTTTTCCACTCTGTCTAGGAAGGAGAAAGTGTGCCAGCACAGCAAATGCCTCCCGGACTTTCCCTGCAATTCAGCAAATGCTTTGCAGCTTGAAATTGGAAGGAAAGCCTCAGATTTAGCAGCCAGAGCTTCAGGAGGAGCAGCAGCGAGCACAGCATCGCTTTTGCAGCAGCTCCTTCCATGTGCATGTTTTTGGGAGTGGAAAGGCTTGCAGAGTGTTCAAGTAGCTTTTTCTCTCCGCTGGAAAGCTGCACGCTCAGTGCCAGTGTTCTGCAGCTTCTTTCTTCACGTTTCAGCAGCTAGCACGCTCTCCGTGTGCTGGAGAAGCGGCTGAGGCTTCCTTGCCGGAGAAGCGGCACCTTCGCCGGCAGACAGCATCCTGCCGGCCGCGGTGCGCTCCGGAGCGGGGGCTTGTGCCGAAAGAGGCCGGGAACAGGCGCTTACCTTCGGACAGCTCCGGATGCCCGTCTAATGCGTCTCTTGTCGCCTACACGGCAGGGAAAAGCTTTTCCACTCTGTCTAGGAAGGAGAAAGTGTGCCAGCACAGCAAATGCCTCCCGGACTTTCCCTGCAATTCAGCAAGTGCTTTGCAGCTTGAAATTGGAAGGAAAGCCTCAGATTTAGCAGCCAGAGCTTCAGGAGGAGCAGCAGCGAGCACAGCATCGCTTTTGCAGCAGCTCCTTCCATGTGCATGTTTTTGGGAGTGGAAAGGCTTGCAGAGTGTTCAAGTAGCTTTTTCTCTCCGCTGGAAAGCTGCACGCTCAGTGCCAGTGTTCTGCAGCTTCTTTCTTCGCATTTCAGCAGCTAGCACGCTCTCCCTGTGCAGGAGAAGCGGCTGAGGCTTCCTTGCCGGAGAAGCGGCACCTTCGCCGGCAGAGAGCATCCTGCCGGCCGCGGTGCGCTCCGGAGCGGGGGCTTGTGCCGAAAGAGGCCGGCAACAGGCGCTTACCTTCGGACAGCTCCGGATGCCCGTCTAATGCGTCTCTTGTCGCCTACACGGCAGGGAAAAGCTTTTCCACTCTGTCTAGGAAGGAGAAAGTGTGCCAGCACAGCAAATGCCTCCCGGACTTTCCCTGCAATTCAGCAAGTGCTTTGCAGCTTGAAATTGGAAGGAAAGCCTCAGATTTAGCAGCCAGAGCTTCAGGAGGAGCAGCAGCGAGCACAGCATCGCTTTTGCAGCAGCTCCTTCCATGTGCATGTTTTTGGGAGTGGAAAGGCTTGCAGAGTGTTCAAGTAGCTTTTTCTCTCCGCTGGAAAGCTGCACGCTCAGGGCCAGTGTTCTGCAGCTTCTTTCTTCACGTTTCAGCAGCTAGCACGCTCTCCGTGTGCAGGAGAAGCGGCTGAGGCTTCCTTGCCGGAGAAGCGGCACCTTCGCCGGCAGAGAGCATCCTGCCGGCCGCGGTGCGCTCCGGAGCGGTGGCTTGTGCCGAAAGAGGCCGGCAACAAGCGCTTACCTTCGGACAGCTCCGGATGCCCGTCTAATGCGTCTCTTGTCGCCTACACGGCAGGGAAAAGCTTTTCCACTCTGTCTAGGAAGGAGAAAGTGTGCCAGCAGAGCAAACGCCTCCCGGACTTTCCCTGCAATTCAGCAAGTGCTTTGCAGCTTGAAATTGGAAGGAAAGCCTCAGATTTAGCAGCCAGAGCTTCAGGAGGAGCAGCAGCCAGCACAGCATCGCTTTTGCAGCAGCTCCTTCCATGTGCATGTTTTTGGGAGTGGAAAGGCTTGCAGAGTGTTCAAGTAGCTTTTTCTCTCCGCTGAAAAGCTGCACGCTCAGGGCCAGTGTTCTGCAGCTTCTTTCTTCACGGTTCAGCAGCTAGCACGCTCTCCGTGTGCAGGAGAAGCGGCTGAGGCTTCCTTGCCCGAGAAGCGGCACCTTCGCCGGCAGAGAGCATCCTGCCGGCCGCGGTGCGCTCCGGAGCGGGGGCTTGTGCCGAAAGAGGCCGGCAACAGGCGCTTACCTTCGGACAGCTCCGGATGCCCGTCTAATGCGTCTCTTGTCGCCTACACGGCAGGGAAAAGCTTTTCCACTCTGTCTAGGAAGGAGAAAGTGTGCCAGCACAGCAAATGCCTCCCGGACTTTCCCTGCAATTCAGCAAGTGCTTTGCAGCTTGAAATTGGAAGGAAAGCCTCAGATTTAGCAGCCAGAGCTTCAGGAGGAGCAGCAGCGAGCACAGCATCGCTTTTGCAGCAGCTCCTTCCATGTGCATGTTTTTGGGAGTGGAAAGGCTTGCAGAGTGTTCAAGTAGCTTTTTCTCTCCGCTGGAAAGCTGCACGCTCAGTGCCAGTGTTCTGCAGCTTCTTTCTTCGCGTTTCAGCAGCTAGCACGCTCTCCGTGTGCAGGAGAAGCGGCTGAGGCTTCCTTGCCGGAGAAGCGGCACCTTCGCCGGCAGAGAGCATCCTGCCGGCCGCGGTGCGCTCCGGAGCGGAGGCTTGTGCCGAAAGAGGCCGGCAACAGGCGCTTACCTTCGGACAGCTCCGGATGCCCGTCTAATGCGTCTCTTGTCGCCTACACGGCAGGGAAAAGCTTTTCCACTCTGTCTAGGAAGGAGAAAGTGTGCCAGCAGAGCAAATGCCTCCCGGACTTTCCATGCAATTCAGCAAGTGCTTTGCAGCTTGAAATTGGAAGGAAAGCCTCAGATTTAGCAGCCAGAGCTTCAGGAGGAGCAGCAGCGAGCACAGCATCGCTTTTGCAGCAGCTCCTTCCATGTGCATGTTTTTGGGAGTGGAAAGGCTTGCAGAGTGTTCAAGTAGCTTTTTCTCTCCGCTGGAAAGCTGCACGCTCAGTGCCAGTGTTCTGCAGCTTCTTTCTTCACGTTTCAGCAGCTAGCACGCTCTCCGTGTGCAGGAGAAGCGGCTGAGGCTTCCTTGCCGGAGAAGCGGCACCTTCGCCGGCAGAGAGCATCCTGCCGGCCGCGGTGCGCTCCGGAGCGGGGGCTTGTGCCGAAAGAGGCCGGGAACAGGCGCTTACCTTCGGACAGCTCCGGATGCCCGTCTAATGCGTCTCTTGTCGCCTACACGGCAGGGAAAAGCTTTTCCACTCTGTCTAGGAAGGAGAAAGTGTGCCAGCACAGCAAATGCCTCCCGGACTTTCCCTGCAATTCAGCAAGTGCTTTGCAGCTTGAAATTGGAAGGAAAGCCTCAGATTTAGCAGCCAGAGCTTCAGGAGGAGCAGCAGCGAGCACAGCATCGCTTTTGCAGCAGCTCCTTCCATGTGCATGTTTTTGGGAGTGGAAAGGCTTGCAGAGTGTTCAAGTAGCTTTTTCTCTCCGCTGGAAAGCTGCACGCTCAGTGCCAGTGTTCTGCAGCTTCTTTCTTCACGTTTCAGCAGCTAGCACGCTCTCCGTGTGCAGGAGAAGCGGCTGAGGCTTCCTTGCCGGAGAAGCGGCACCTTCGCCGGCAGAGAGCATCCTGCCGGCCGCGGTGCGCTCCGGAGCGGGGGCTTGTGCCGAAAGAGGCCGGCAACAGGCGCTTACCTTCGGACAGCTCCGGATGCCCGTCTAATGCGTCTCTTGTCGCCTACACGGCAGGGAAAAGCTTTTCCACTCTGTCTAGGAAGGAGAAAGTGTGCCAGCACAGCAAATGCCTCCCGGACTTTCCCTGCAATTCAGCAAATGCTTTGCAGCTTGAAATTGGAAGGAAAGCCTCAGATTTAGCAGCCAGAGCTTCAGGAGGAGCAGCAGCGAGCACAGCATCGCTTTTGCAGCAGCTCCTTCCATGTGCATGTTTTTGGGAGTGGAAAGGCTTGCAGAGTGTTCAAGTAGCTTTTTCTCTCCGCTGGAAAGCTGCACGCTCAGTGCCAGTGTTCTGCAGCTTCTTTCTTCACGTTTCAGCAGCTAGCACGCTCTCCGTGTGCTGGAGAAGCGGCTGAGGCTTCCTTGCCGGAGAAGCGGCACCTTCGCCGGCAGACAGCATCCTGCCGGCCGCGGTGCGCTCCGGAGCGGGGGCTTGTGCCGAAAGAGGCCGGGAACAGGCGCTTACCTTCGGACAGCTCCGGATGCCCGTCTAATGCGTCTCTTGTCGCCTACACGGCAGGGAAAAGCTTTTCCACTCTGTCTAGGAAGGAGAAAGTGTGCCAGCACAGCAAATGCCTCCCGGACTTTCCCTGCAATTCAGCAAGTGCTTTGCAGCTTGAAATTGGAAGGAAAGCCTCAGATTTAGCAGCCAGAGCTTCAGGAGGAGCAGCAGCGAGCACAGCATCGCTTTTGCAGCAGCTCCTTCCATGTGCATGTTTTTGGGAGTGGAAAGGCTTGCAGAGTGTTCAAGTAGCTTTTTCTCTCCGCTGGAAAGCTGCACGCTCAGTGCCAGTGTTCTGCAGCTTCTTTCTTCGCATTTCAGCAGCTAGCACGCTCTCCCTGTGCAGGAGAAGCGGCTGAGGCTTCCTTGCCGGAGAAGCGGCACCTTCGCCGGCAGACAGCATCCTGCCGGCCGCGGTGCGCTCCGGAGCGGGGGCTTGTGCCGAAAGAGGCCGGGAACAGGCGCTTACCTTCGGACAGCTCCGGATGCCCGTCTAATGCGTCTCTTGTCGCCTACACGGCAGGGAAAAGCTTTTCCACTCTGTCTAGGAAGGAGAAAGTGTGCCAGCACAGCAAATGCCTCCCGGACTTTCCCTGCAATTCAGCAAGTGCTTTGCAGCTTGAAATTGGAAGGAAAGCCTCAGATTTAGCAGCCAGAGCTTCAGGAGGAGCAGCAGCGAGCACAGCATCGCTTTTGCAGCAGCTCCTTCCATGTGCATGTTTTTGGGAGTGGAAAGGCTTGCAGAGTGTTCAAGTAGCTTTTTCTCTCCGCTGGAAAGCTGCACGCTCAGGGCCAGTGTTCTGCAGCTTCTTTCTTCACGTTTCAGCAGCTAGCACGCTCTCCGTGTGCAGGAGAAGCGGCTGAGGCTTCCTTGCCGGAGAAGCGGCACCTTCGCCGGCAGAGAGCATCCTGCCGGCCGCGGTGCGCTCCGGAGCGGTGGCTTGTGCCGAAAGAGGCCGGCAACAAGCGCTTACCTTCGGACAGCTCCGGATGCCCGTCTAATGCGTCTCTTGTCGCCTACACGGCAGGGAAAAGCTTTTCCACTCTGTCTAGGAAGGAGAAAGTGTGCCAGCACAGCAAACGCCTCCCGGACTTTCCCTGCAATTCAGCAAGTGCTTTGCAGCTTGAAATTGGAAGGAAAGCCTCAGATTTAGCAGCCAGAGCTTCAGGAGGAGCAGCAGCCAGCACAGCATCGCTTTTGCAGCAGCTCCTTCCATGTGCATGTTTTTGGGAGTGGAAAGGCTTGCAGAGTGTTCAAGTAGCTTTTTCTCTCCGCTGGAAAGCTGCACGCTCAGGGCCAGTGTTCTGCAGCTTCTTTCTTCACGGTTCAGCAGCTAGCACGCTCTCCGTGTGCAGGAGAAGCGGCTGAGGCTTCCTTGCCCGAGAAGCGGCACCTTCGCCGGCAGAGAGCATCCTGCCGGCCGCGGTGCGCTCCGGAGCGGGGGCTTGTGCCGAAAGAGGCCGGCAACAGGCGCTTACCTTCGGACAGCTCCGGATGCCCGTCTAATGCGTCTCTTGTCGCCTACACGGCAGGGAAAAGCTTTTCCACTCTGTCTAGGAAGGAGAAAGTGTGCCAGCAGAGCAAATGCCTCCCGGACTTTCCATGCAATTCAGCAAGTGCTTTGCAGCTTGAAATTGGAAGGAAAGCCTCAGATTTAGCAGCCAGAGCTTCAGGAGGAGCAGCAGCGAGCACAGCATCGCTTTTGCAGCAGCTCCTTCCATGTGCATGTTTTTGGGAGTGGAAAGGCTTGCAGAGTGTTCAAGTAGCTTTTTCTCTCCGCTGGAAAGCTGCACGCTCAGTGCCAGTGTTCTGCAGCTTCTTTCTTCACGTTTCAGCAGCTAGCACGCTCTCCGTGTGCAGGAGAAGCGGCTGAGGCTTCCTTGCCGGAGAAGCGGCACCTTCGCCGGCAGAGAGCATCCTGCCGGCCGCGGTGCGCTCCGGAGCGGGGGCTTGTGCCGAAAGAGGCCGGGAACAGGCGCTTACCTTCGGACAGCTCCGGATGCCCGTCTAATGCGTCTCTTGTCGCCTACACGGCAGGGAAAAGCTTTTCCACTCTGTCTAGGAAGGAGAAAGTGTGCCAGCACAGCAAATGCCTCCCGGACTTTCCCTGCAATTCAGCAAGTGCTTTGCAGCTTGAAATTGGAAGGAAAGCCTCAGATTTAGCAGCCAGAGCTTCAGGAGGAGCAGCAGCGAGCACAGCATCGCTTTTGCAGCAGCTCCTTCCATGTGCATGTTTTTGGGAGTGGAAAGGCTTGCAGAGTGTTCAAGTAGCTTTTTCTCTCCGCTGGAAAGCTGCACGCTCAGTGCCAGTGTTCTGCAGCTTCTTTCTTCACGTTTCAGCAGCTAGCACGCTCTCCGTGTGCAGGAGAAGCGGCTGAGGCTTCCTTGCCGGAGAAGCGGCACCTTCGCCGGCAGAGAGCATCCTGCCGGCCGCGGTGCGCTCCGGAGCGGGGGCTTGTGCCGAAAGAGGCCGGCAACAGGCGCTTACCTTCGGACAGCTCCGGATGCCCGTCTAATGCGTCTCTTGTCGCCTACACGGCAGGGAAAAGCTTTTCCACTCTGTCTAGGAAGGAGAAAGTGTGCCAGCACAGCAAATGCCTCCCGGACTTTCCCTGCAATTCAGCAAATGCTTTGCAGCTTGAAATTGGAAGGAAAGCCTCAGATTTAGCAGCCAGAGCTTCAGGAGGAGCAGCAGCGAGCACAGCATCGCTTTTGCAGCAGCTCCTTCCATGTGCATGTTTTTGGGAGTGGAAAGGCTTGCAGAGTGTTCAAGTAGCTTTTTCTCTCCGCTGGAAAGCTGCACGCTCAGTGCCAGTGTTCTGCAGCTTCTTTCTTCACGTTTCAGCAGCTAGCACGCTCTCCGTGTGCTGGAGAAGCGGCTGAGGCTTCCTTGCCGGAGAAGCGGCACCTTCGCCGGCAGACAGCATCCTGCCGGCCGCGGTGCGCTCCGGAGCGGGGGCTTGTGCCGAAAGAGGCCGGGAACAGGCGCTTACCTTCGGACAGCTCCGGATGCCCGTCTAATGCGTCTCTTGTCGCCTACACGGCAGGGAAAAGCTTTTCCACTCTGTCTAGGAAGGAGAAAGTGTGCCAGCACAGCAAATGCCTCCCGGACTTTCCCTGCAATTCAGCAAGTGCTTTGCAGCTTGAAATTGGAAGGAAAGCCTCAGATTTAGCAGCCAGAGCTTCAGGAGGAGCAGCAGCGAGCACAGCATCGCTTTTGCAGCAGCTCCTTCCATGTGCATGTTTTTGGGAGTGGAAAGGCTTGCAGAGTGTTCAAGTAGCTTTTTCTCTCCGCTGGAAAGCTGCACGCTCAGTGCCAGTGTTCTGCAGCTTCTTTCTTCGCATTTCAGCAGCTAGCACGCTCTCCCTGTGCAGGAGAAGCGGCTGAGGCTTCCTTGCCGGAGAAGCGGCACCTTCGCCGGCAGAGAGCATCCTGCCGGCCGCGGTGCGCTCCGGAGCGGGGGCTTGTGCCGAAAGAGGCCGGCAACAGGCGCTTACCTTCGGACAGCTCCGGATGCCCGTCTAATGCGTCTCTTGTCGCCTACACGGCAGGGAAAAGCTTTTCCACTCTGTCTAGGAAGGAGAAAGTGTGCCAGCACAGCAAATGCCTCCCGGACTTTCCCTGCAATTCAGCAAGTGCTTTGCAGCTTGAAATTGGAAGGAAAGCCTCAGATTTAGCAGCCAGAGCTTCAGGAGGAGCAGCAGCGAGCACAGCATCGCTTTTGCAGCAGCTCCTTCCATGTGCATGTTTTTGGGAGTGGAAAGGCTTGCAGAGTGTTCAAGTAGCTTTTTCTCTCCGCTGGAAAGCTGCACGCTCAGGGCCAGTGTTCTGCAGCTTCTTTCTTCACGTTTCAGCAGCTAGCACGCTCTCCGTGTGCAGGAGAAGCGGCTGAGGCTTCCTTGCCGGAGAAGCGGCACCTTCGCCGGCAGAGAGCATCCTGCCGGCCGCGGTGCGCTCCGGAGCGGTGGCTTGTGCCGAAAGAGGCCGGCAACAAGCGCTTACCTTCGGACAGCTCCGGATGCCCGTCTAATGCGTCTCTTGTCGCCTACACGGCAGGGAAAAGCTTTTCCACTCTGTCTAGGAAGGAGAAAGTGTGCCAGCACAGCAAACGCCTCCCGGACTTTCCCTGCAATTCAGCAAGTGCTTTGCAGCTTGAAATTGGAAGGAAAGCCTCAGATTTAGCAGCCAGAGCTTCAGGAGGAGCAGCAGCCAGCACAGCATCGCTTTTGCAGCAGCTCCTTCCATGTGCATGTTTTTGGGAGTGGAAAGGCTTGCAGAGTGTTCAAGTAGCTTTTTCTCTCCGCTGGAAAGCTGCACGCTCAGGGCCAGTGTTCTGCAGCTTCTTTCTTCACGGTTCAGCAGCTAGCACGCTCTCCGTGTGCAGGAGAAGCGGCTGAGGCTTCCTTGCCCGAGAAGCGGCACCTTCGCCGGCAGAGAGCATCCTGCCGGCCGCGGTGCGCTCCGGAGCGGGGGCTTGTGCCGAAAGAGGCCGGCAACAGGCGCTTACCTTCGGACAGCTCCGGATGCCCGTCTAATGCGTCTCTTGTCGCCTACACGGCAGGGAAAAGCTTTTCCACTCTGTCTAGGAAGGAGAAAGTGTGCCAGCACAGCAAATGCCTCCCGGACTTTCCCTGCAATTCAGCAAGTGCTTTGCAGCTTGAAATTGGAAGGAAAGCCTCAGATTTAGCAGCCAGAGCTTCAGGAGGAGCAGCAGCGAGCACAGCATCGCTTTTGCAGCAGCTCCTTCCATGTGCATGTTTTTGGGAGTGGAAAGGCTTGCAGAGTGTTCAAGTAGCTTTTTCTCTCCGCTGGAAAGCTGCACGCTCAGTGCCAGTGTTCTGCAGCTTCTTTCTTCGCGTTTCAGCAGCTAGCACGCTCTCCGTGTGCAGGAGAAGCGGCTGAGGCTTCCTTGCCGGAGAAGCGGCACCTTCGCCGGCAGAGAGCATCCTGCCGGCCGCGGTGCGCTCCGGAGCGGAGGCTTGTGCCGAAAGAGGCCGGCAACAGGCGCTTACCTTCGGACAGCTCCGGATGCCCGTCTAATGCGTCTCTTGTCGCCTACACGGCAGGGAAAAGCTTTTCCACTCTGTCTAGGAAGGAGAAAGTGTGCCAGCAGAGCAAATGCCTCCCGGACTTTCCATGCAATTCAGCAAGTGCTTTGCAGCTTGAAATTGGAAGGAAAGCCTCAGATTTAGCAGCCAGAGCTTCAGGAGGAGCAGCAGCGAGCACAGCATCGCTTTTGCAGCAGCTCCTTCCATGTGCATGTTTTTGGGAGTGGAAAGGCTTGCAGAGTGTTCAAGTAGCTTTTTCTCTCCGCTGGAAAGCTGCACGCTCAGTGCCAGTGTTCTGCAGCTTCTTTCTTCACGTTTCAGCAGCTAGCACGCTCTCCGTGTGCAGGAGAAGCGGCTGAGGCTTCCTTGCCGGAGAAGCGGCACCTTCGCCGGCAGAGAGCATCCTGCCGGCCGCGGTGCGCTCCGGAGCGGGGGCTTGTGCCGAAAGAGGCCGGGAACAGGCGCTTACCTTCGGACAGCTCCGGATGCCCGTCTAATGCGTCTCTTGTCGCCTACACGGCAGGGAAAAGCTTTTCCACTCTGTCTAGGAAGGAGAAAGTGTGCCAGCACAGCAAATGCCTCCCGGACTTTCCCTGCAATTCAGCAAGTGCTTTGCAGCTTGAAATTGGAAGGAAAGCCTCAGATTTAGCAGCCAGAGCTTCAGGAGGAGCAGCAGCGAGCACAGCATCGCTTTTGCAGCAGCTCCTTCCATGTGCATGTTTTTGGGAGTGGAAAGGCTTGCAGAGTGTTCAAGTAGCTTTTTCTCTCCGCTGGAAAGCTGCACGCTCAGTGCCAGTGTTCTGCAGCTTCTTTCTTCACGTTTCAGCAGCTAGCACGCTCTCCGTGTGCAGGAGAAGCGGCTGAGGCTTCCTTGCCGGAGAAGCGGCACCTTCGCCGGCAGAGAGCATCCTGCCGGCCGCGGTGCGCTCCGGAGCGGGGGCTTGTGCCGAAAGAGGCCGGCAACAGGCGCTTACCTTCGGACAGCTCCGGATGCCCGTCTAATGCGTCTCTTGTCGCCTACACGGCAGGGAAAAGCTTTTCCACTCTGTCTAGGAAGGAGAAAGTGTGCCAGCACAGCAAATGCCTCCCGGACTTTCCCTGCAATTCAGCAAATGCTTTGCAGCTTGAAATTGGAAGGAAAGCCTCAGATTTAGCAGCCAGAGCTTCAGGAGGAGCAGCAGCGAGCACAGCATCGCTTTTGCAGCAGCTCCTTCCATGTGCATGTTTTTGGGAGTGGAAAGGCTTGCAGAGTGTTCAAGTAGCTTTTTCTCTCCGCTGGAAAGCTGCACGCTCAGTGCCAGTGTTCTGCAGCTTCTTTCTTCACGTTTCAGCAGCTAGCACGCTCTCCGTGTGCTGGAGAAGCGGCTGAGGCTTCCTTGCCGGAGAAGCGGCACCTTCGCCGGCAGACAGCATCCTGCCGGCCGCGGTGCGCTCCGGAGCGGGGGCTTGTGCCGAAAGAGGCCGGGAACAGGCGCTTACCTTCGGACAGCTCCGGATGCCCGTCTAATGCGTCTCTTGTCGCCTACACGGCAGGGAAAAGCTTTTCCACTCTGTCTAGGAAGGAGAAAGTGTGCCAGCACAGCAAATGCCTCCCGGACTTTCCCTGCAATTCAGCAAGTGCTTTGCAGCTTGAAATTGGAAGGAAAGCCTCAGATTTAGCAGCCAGAGCTTCAGGAGGAGCAGCAGCGAGCACAGCATCGCTTTTGCAGCAGCTCCTTCCATGTGCATGTTTTTGGGAGTGGAAAGGCTTGCAGAGTGTTCAAGTAGCTTTTTCTCTCCGCTGGAAAGCTGCACGCTCAGTGCCAGTGTTCTGCAGCTTCTTTCTTCGCATTTCAGCAGCTAGCACGCTCTCCCTGTGCAGGAGAAGCGGCTGAGGCTTCCTTGCCGGAGAAGCGGCACCTTCGCCGGCAGAGAGCATCCTGCCGGCCGCGGTGCGCTCCGGAGCGGGGGCTTGTGCCGAAAGAGGCCGGCAACAAGCGCTTACCTTCGGACAGCTCCGGATGCCCGTCTAATGCGTCTCTTGTCGCCTACACGGCAGGGAAAAGCTTTTCCACTCTGTCTAGGAAGGAGAAAGTGTGCCAGCACAGCAAACGCCTCCCGGACTTTCCCTGCAATTCAGCAAGTGCTTTGCAGCTTGAAATTGGAAGGAAAGCCTCAGATTTAGCAGCCAGAGCTTCAGGAGGAGCAGCAGCCAGCACAGCATCGCTTTTGCAGCAGCTCCTTCCATGTGCATGTTTTTGGGAGTGGAAAGGCTTGCAGAGTGTTCAAGTAGCTTTTTCTCTCCGCTGGAAAGCTGCACGCTCAGGGCCAGTGTTCTGCAGCTTCTTTCTTCACGGTTCAGCAGCTAGCACGCTCTCCGTGTGCAGGAGAAGCGGCTGAGGCTTCCTTGCCCGAGAAGCGGCACCTTCGCCGGCAGAGAGCATCCTGCCGGCCGCGGTGCGCTCCGGAGCGGGGGCTTGTGCCGAAAGAGGCCGGCAACAGGCGCTTACCTTCGGACAGCTCCGGATGCCCGTCTAATGCGTCTCTTGTCGCCTACACGGCAGGGAAAAGCTTTTCCACTCTGTCTAGGAAGGAGAAAGTGTGCCAGCACAGCAAATGCCTCCCGGACTTTCCCTGCAATTCAGCAAGTGCTTTGCAGCTTGAAATTGGAAGGAAAGCCTCAGATTTAGCAGCCAGAGCTTCAGGAGGAGCAGCAGCGAGCACAGCATCGCTTTTGCAGCAGCTCCTTCCATGTGCATGTTTTTGGGAGTGGAAAGGCTTGCAGAGTGTTCAAGTAGCTTTTTCTCTCCGCTGGAAAGCTGCACGCTCAGTGCCAGTGTTCTGCAGCTTCTTTCTTCGCGTTTCAGCAGCTAGCACGCTCTCCGTGTGCAGGAGAAGCGGCTGAGGCTTCCTTGCCGGAGAAGCGGCACCTTCGCCGGCAGAGAGCATCCTGCCGGCCGCGGTGCGCTCCGGAGCGGAGGCTTGTGCCGAAAGAGGCCGGCAACAGGCGCTTACCTTCGGACAGCTCCGGATGCCCGTCTAATGCGTCTCTTGTCGCCTACACGGCAGGGAAAAGCTTTTCCACTCTGTCTAGGAAGGAGAAAGTGTGCCAGCAGAGCAAATGCCTCCCGGACTTTCCATGCAATTCAGCAAGTGCTTTGCAGCTTGAAATTGGAAGGAAAGCCTCAGATTTAGCAGCCAGAGCTTCAGGAGGAGCAGCAGCGAGCACAGCATCGCTTTTGCAGCAGCTCCTTCCATGTGCATGTTTTTGGGAGTGGAAAGGCTTGCAGAGTGTTCAAGTAGCTTTTTCTCTCCGCTGGAAAGCTGCACGCTCAGTGCCAGTGTTCTGCAGCTTCTTTCTTCACGTTTCAGCAGCTAGCACGCTCTCCGTGTGCTGGAGAAGCGGCTGAGGCTTCCTTGCCGGAGAAGCGGCACCTTCGCCGGCAGACAGCATCCTGCCGGCCGCGGTGCGCTCCGGAGCGGGGGCTTGTGCCGAAAGAGGCCGGGAACAGGCGCTTACCTTCGGACAGCTCCGGATGCCCGTCTAATGCGTCTCTTGTCGCCTACACGGCAGGGAAAAGCTTTTCCACTCTGTCTAGGAAGGAGAAAGTGTGCCAGCACAGCAAATGCCTCCCGGACTTTCCCTGCAATTCAGCAAGTGCTTTGCAGCTTGAAATTGGAAGGAAAGCCTCAGATTTAGCAGCCAGAGCTTCAGGAGGAGCAGCAGCGAGCACAGCATCGCTTTTGCAGCAGCTCCTTCCATGTGCATGTTTTTGGGAGTGGAAAGGCTTGCAGAGTGTTCAAGTAGCTTTTTCTCTCCGCTGGAAAGCTGCACGCTCAGTGCCAGTGTTCTGCAGCTTCTTTCTTCGCATTTCAGCAGCTAGCACGCTCTCCCTGTGCAGGAGAAGCGGCTGAGGCTTCCTTGCCGGAGAAGCGGCACCTTCGCCGGCAGAGAGCATCCTGCCGGCCGCGGTGCGCTCCGGAGCGGGGGCTTGTGCCGAAAGAGGCCGGCAACAGGCGCTTACCTTCGGACAGCTCCGGATGCCCGTCTAATGCGTCTCTTGTCGCCTACACGGCAGGGAAAAGCTTTTCCACTCTGTCTAGGAAGGAGAAAGTGTGCCAGCACAGCAAATGCCTCCCGGACTTTCCCTGCAATTCAGCAAGTGCTTTGCAGCTTGAAATTGGAAGGAAAGCCTCAGATTTAGCAGCCAGAGCTTCAGGAGGAGCAGCAGCGAGCACAGCATCGCTTTTGCAGCAGCTCCTTCCATGTGCATGTTTTTGGGAGTGGAAAGGCTTGCAGAGTGTTCAAGTAGCTTTTTCTCTCCGCTGGAAAGCTGCACGCTCAGGGCCAGTGTTCTGCAGCTTCTTTCTTCACGTTTCAGCAGCTAGCACGCTCTCCGTGTGCAGGAGAAGCGGCTGAGGCTTCCTTGCCGGAGAAGCGGCACCTTCGCCGGCAGAGAGCATCCTGCCGGCCGCGGTGCGCTCCGGAGCGGTGGCTTGTGCCGAAAGAGGCCGGCAACAAGCGCTTACCTTCGGACAGCTCCGGATGCCCGTCTAATGCGTCTCTTGTCGCCTACACGGCAGGGAAAAGCTTTTCCACTCTGTCTAGGAAGGAGAAAGTGTGCCAGCACAGCAAACGCCTCCCGGACTTTCCCTGCAATTCAGCAAGTGCTTTGCAGCTTGAAATTGGAAGGAAAGCCTCAGATTTAGCAGCCAGAGCTTCAGGAGGAGCAGCAGCCAGCACAGCATCGCTTTTGCAGCAGCTCCTTCCATGTGCATGTTTTTGGGAGTGGAAAGGCTTGCAGAGTGTTCAAGTAGCTTTTTCTCTCCGCTGGAAAGCTGCACGCTCAGGGCCAGTGTTCTGCAGCTTCTTTCTTCACGGTTCAGCAGCTAGCACGCTCTCCGTGTGCAGGAGAAGCGGCTGAGGCTTCCTTGCCCGAGAAGCGGCACCTTCGCCGGCAGAGAGCATCCTGCCGGCCGCGGTGCGCTCCGGAGCGGGGGCTTGTGCCGAAAGAGGCCGGCAACAGGCGCTTACCTTCGGACAGCTCCGGATGCCCGTCTAATGCGTCTCTTGTCGCCTACACGGCAGGGAAAAGCTTTTCCACTCTGTCTAGGAAGGAGAAAGTGTGCCAGCACAGCAAATGCCTCCCGGACTTTCCCTGCAATTCAGCAAGTGCTTTGCAGCTTGAAATTGGAAGGAAAGCCTCAGATTTAGCAGCCAGAGCTTCAGGAGGAGCAGCAGCGAGCACAGCATCGCTTTTGCAGCAGCTCCTTCCATGTGCATGTTTTTGGGAGTGGAAAGGCTTGCAGAGTGTTCAAGTAGCTTTTTCTCTCCGCTGGAAAGCTGCACGCTCAGTGCCAGTGTTCTGCAGCTTCTTTCTTCGCGTTTCAGCAGCTAGCACGCTCTCCGTGTGCAGGAGAAGCGGCTGAGGCTTCCTTGCCGGAGAAGCGGCACCTTCGCCGGCAGAGAGCATCCTGCCGGCCGCGGTGCGCTCCGGAGCGGAGGCTTGTGCCGAAAGAGGCCGGCAACAGGCGCTTACCTTCGGACAGCTCCGGATGCCCGTCTAATGCGTCTCTTGTCGCCTACACGGCAGGGAAAAGCTTTTCCACTCTGTCTAGGAAGGAGAAAGTGTGCCAGCAGAGCAAATGCCTCCCGGACTTTCCATGCAATTCAGCAAGTGCTTTGCAGCTTGAAATTGGAAGGAAAGCCTCAGATTTAGCAGCCAGAGCTTCAGGAGGAGCAGCAGCGAGCACAGCATCGCTTTTGCAGCAGCTCCTTCCATGTGCATGTTTTTGGGAGTGGAAAGGCTTGCAGAGTGTTCAAGTAGCTTTTTCTCTCCGCTAGAAAGCTGCACGCTCAGTGCCAGTGTTCTGCAGCTTCTTTCTTCGCGTTTCAGCAGCTAGCACGCTCTCCGTGTGCAGGAGAAGCGGCTGAGGCTTCCTTGCCGGAGAAGCGGCACCTTCGCCGGCAGAGAGCATCCTGCCGGCCGCGGTGCGCTCCGGAGCGGGGGCTTGTGCCGAAAGAGGCCGGCAACAGGCGCTTACCTTCGGACAGCTCCGGATGCCCGTCTAATGCGTCTCTTGTCGCCTACACGGCAGGGAAAAGCTTTTCCACTCTGTCTAGGAAGGAGAAAGTGTGCCAGCAGAGCAAATGCCTCCCGGACTTTCCCTGCAATTCAGCAAGTGCTTTGCAGCTTGAAATTGGAAGGAAAGCCTCAGATTTAGCAGCCAGAGCTTCAGGAGGAGCAGCAGCGAGCACAGCATCGCTTTTGCAGCAGCTCCTTCCATGTGCATGTTTTTGGGAGTGGAAAGGCTTGCAGAGTGTTCAAGTAGCTTTTTCTCTCCGCTGGAAAGCTGCACGCTCAGTGCCAGTGTTCTGCAGCTTCTTTCTTCGCATTTCAGCACCTAGCACGCTCTCCGTGTGCAGGAGAAGCGGCTGAGGCTTCCTTGCCGGAGAAGCGGCACCTTCGCCGGCAGAGAGCATCCTGCCGGCCGCGGTGCGCTCCGGAGCGGGGGCTTGTGCCGAAAGAGGCCGGCAACAGGCGCTTACCTTCGGACAGCTCCGGATGCCCGTCTAATGCGTCTCTTGTCGCCTACACGGCAGGGAAAAGCTTTTCCACTCTGTCTAGGAAGGAGAAAGTGTGCCAGCACAGCAAATGCCTCCCGGACTTTCCCTGCAATTCAGCAAGTGCTTTGCAGCTTGAAATTGGAAGGAAAGCCTCAGATTTAGCAGCCAGAGCTTCAGGAGGAGCAGCAGCGAGCACAGCATCGCTTTTGCAGCAGCTCCTTCCATGTGCATGTTTTTGGGAGTGGAAAGGCTTGCAGAGTGTTCAAGTAGCTTTTTCTCTCCGCTGGAAAGCTGCACGCTCAGTGCCAGTGTTCTGCAGCTTCTTTCTTCACGTTTCAGCAGCTAGCACGCTCTCCGTGTGCAGGAGAAGCGGCTGAGGCTTCCTTGCCGGAGAAGCGGCACCTTCGCCGGCAGAGAGCATCCTGCCGGCCGCGGTGCGCTCCGGAGCGGGGGCTTGTGCCGACAGAGGCCGGCAACAGGCGCTTACCTTCGGACAGCTCCGGATGCCCGTCTAATGCGTCTCTTGTCGCCTACACGGCAGGGAAAAGCTTTTCCACTCTGTCTAGGAAGGAGAAAGTGTGCCAGCACAGCAAATGCCTCCCGGACTTTCCCTGCAATTCAGCAAGTGCTTTGCAGCTTGAAATTGGAAGGAAAGCCTCAGATTTAGCAGCCAGAGCTTCAGGAGGAGCAGCAGCGAGCACAGCATCGCTTTTGCAGCAGCTCCTTCCATGTGCATGTTTTTGGGAGTGGAAAGGCTTACAGAGTGTTCAAGTAGCTTTTTCTCTCCGCTGGAAAGCTGCACGCTCAGTGCCAGTGTTCTGCAGCTTCTTTCTTCACGTTTCAGCAGCTAGCACGCTCTCCGTGTGCAGGAGAAGCGGCTGAGGCTTCCTTGCCGGAGAAGCGGCACCTTCGCCGGCAGAGAGCCTCCGGCCGGCCGCGGTGCGCTCCGGAGCGGGGGCTTGTGCCGAAAGAGGCCGGCAACAGGCGCTTACCTTCGGACAGCTCCGGATGCCCGTCTAATGCGTCTCTTGTCGCCTACACGGCAGGGAAAAGCTTTTCCACTCTGTCTAGGAAGGAGAAAGTGTGCCAGCACAGCAAATGCCTCCCGGACTTTCCCTGCAATTCAGCAAGTGCTTTGCAGCTTGAAATTGGAAGGAAAGGCTCAGATTTAGCAGCCAGAGCTTCAGGAGGAGCAGCAGCGAGCACAGCATCGCTTTTGCAGCAGCTCCTTCCATGTGCATGTTTTTGGGAGTGGAAAGGCTTGCAGAGTGTTCAAGTAGCTTTTTCTCTCCGCTGGAAAGCTGCACGCTCAGTGCCAGTGTTCTGCAGCTTCTTTCTTCACGTTTCAGCAGCTAGCACGCTCTCCGTGTGCTGGAGAAGCGGCTGAGGCTTCCTTGCCGGAGAAGCGGCACCTTCGCCGGCAGAGAGCATCCTGCCGGCCGCGGTGCGCTCCGGAGCGGGGGCTTGTGCCGAAAGAGGCCGGCAACAGGCGCTTACCTTCGGACAGCTCCGGATGCCCGTCTAATGCGTCTCTTGTCGCCTACACGGCAGGGAAAAGCTTTTCCACTCTGTCTAGGAAGGAGAAAGTGTGCCAGCACAGCAAATGCCTCCCGGACTTTCCCTGCAATTCAGCAAGTGCTTTGCAGCTTGAAATTGGAAGGAAAGGCTCAGATTTAGCAGCCAGAGCTTCAGGAGGAGCAGCAGCGAGCACAGCATCGCTTTTGCAGCAGCTCCTTCCATGTGCATGTTTTTGGGAGTGGAAAGGCTTGCAGAGTGTTCAAGTAGCTTTTTCTCTCCGCTGGAAAGCTGCACGCTCAGTGCCAGTGTTCTGCAGCTTCTTTCTTCACGTTTCAGCAGCTAGCACGCTCTCCGTGTGCAGGAGAAGCGGCTGAGGCTTCCTTGCCGGAGAAGCGGCACCTTCGCCGGCAGAGAGCATCCTGCCGGCCGCGGTGCGCTCCGGAGCGGGGGCTTGTGCCGAAAGAGGCCGGGAACAGGCGCTTACCTTCGGACAGCTCCGGATGCCCGTCTAATGCGTCTCTTGTCGCCTACACGGCAGGGAAAAGCTTTTCCACTCTGTCTAGGAAGGAGAAAGTGTGCCAGCACAGCAAATGCCTCCCGGACTTTCCATGCAATTCAGCAAGTGCTTTGCAGCTTGAAATTGGAAGGAAAGCCTCAGATTTAGCAGCCAGAGCTTCAGGAGGAGCAGCAGCGAGCACAGCATCGCTTTTGCAGCAGCTCCTTCCATGTGCATGTTTTTGGGAGTGGAAAGGCTTGCAGAGTGTTCAAGTAGCTTTTTCTCTCCGCTGGAAAGCTGCACGCTCAGTGCCAGTGTTCTGCAGCTTCTTTCTTCACGTTTCAGCAGCTAGCACGCTCTCCGTGTGCAGGAGAAGCGGCTGAGGCTTCCTTGCCGGAGAAGCGGCACCTTCGCCGGCAGAGAGCATCCTGCCGGCCGCGGTGCGCTCCGGAGCGGGGGCTTGTGCCGAAAGAGGTCGGGAACAGGCGCTTACCTTCGGACAGCTCCGGATGCCCGTCTAATGCGTCTCTTGTCGCCTACACGGCAGGGAAAAGCTTTTCCACTCTGTCTAGGAAGGAGAAAGTGTGCCAGCACAGCAAACGCCTCCCGGACTTTCCCTGCAATTCAGCAAGTGCTTTGCAGCTTGAAATTGGAAGGAAAGCCTCAGATTTAGCAGCCAGAGCTTCAGGAGGAGCAGCAGCGAGCACAGCATCGCTTTTGCAGCAGCTCCTTCCATGTGCATGTTTTTGGGAGTGGAAAGGCTTGCAGAGTGTTCAAGTAGCTTTTTCTCTCCGCTGGGAAGCTGCACGCTCAGTGCCAGTGTTCTGCAGCTTCTTTCTTCACGTTTCAGCAGCTAGCACGCTCTCCGTGTGCAGGAGAAGCGGCTGAGGCTTCCTTGCCGGAGAAGCGGCACCTTCGCCGGCAGAGAGCATCCTGCCGGCCGCGGTGCGCTCCGGAGCGGGGGCTTGTGCCGACAGAGGTCGGGAACAGGCGCTTACCTTCGGACAGCTCCGGATGCCCGTCTAATGCGTCTCTTGTCGCCTACACGGCAGGGAAAAGCTTTTCCACTCTGTCTAGGAAGGAGAAAGTGTGCCAGCAGAGCAAATGCCTCCCGGACTTTCCATGCAATTCAGCAAGTGCTTTGCAGCTTGAAATTGGAAGGAAAGCCTCAGATTTAGCAGCCAGAGCTTCAGGAGGAGCAGCAGCGAGCACAGCATCGCTTTTGCAGCAGCTCCTTCCATGTGCATGTTTTTGGGAGTGGAAAGGCTTGCAGAGTGTTCAAGTAGCTTTTTCTCTCCGCTGGAAAGCTGCACGCTCAGTGCCAGTGTTCTGCAGCTTCTTTCTTCACGTTTCAGCAGCTAGCACGCTCTCCGTGTGCAGGAGAAGCGGCTGAGGCTTCCTTGCCGGAGAAGCGGCACCTTCGCCGGCAGAGAGCCTCCGGCCGGCCGCGGTGCGCTCCGGAGCGGGGGCTTGTGCCGAAAGAGGCCGGCAACAGGCGCTTACCTTCGGACAGCTCCGGATGCCCGTCTAATGCGTCTCTTGTCGCCTACACGGCAGGGAAAAGCTTTTCCACTCTGTCTAGGAAGGAGAAAGTGTGCCAGCACAGCAAATGCCTCCCGGACTTTCCCTGCAATTCAGCAAGTGCTTTGCAGCTTGAAATTGGAAGGAAAGCCTCAGATTTAGCAGCCAGAGCTTCAGGAGGAGCAGCAGCCAGCACAGCATCGCTTTTGCAGCAGCTCCTTCCATGTGCATGTTTTTGGGAGTGGAAAGGCTTGCAGAGTGTTCAAGTAGCTTTTTCTCTCCGCTGGAAAGCTGCACGCTCAGTGCCAGTGTTCTGCAGCTTCTTTCTTCACGTTTCAGCAGCTAGCACGCTCTCCGTGTGCTGGAGAAGCGGCTGAGGCTTCCTTGCCGGAGAAGCGGCACCTTCGCCGGCAGAGAGCATCCTGCCGGCCGCGGTGCGCTCCGGAGCGGGGGCTTGTGCCGAAAGAGGCCGGCAACAGGCGCTTACCTTCGGACAGCTCCGGATGCCCGTCTAATGCGTCTCTTGTCGCCTACACGGCAGGGAAAAGCTTTTCCACTCTGTCTAGGAAGGAGAAAGTGTGCCAGCACAGCAAACGCCTCCCGGACTTTCCCTGCAATTCAGCAAGTGCTTTGCAGCTTGAAATTGGAAGGAAAGCCTCAGATTTAGCAGCCAGAGCTTCAGGAGGAGCAGCAGCGAGCACAGCATCGCTTTTGCAGCAGCTCCTTCCATGTGCATGTTTTTGGGAGTGGAAAGGCTTGCAGAGTGTTCAAGTAGCTTTTTCTCTCCGCTGGGAAGCTGCACGCTCAGTGCCAGTGTTCTGCAGCTTCTTTCTTCACGTTTCAGCAGCTAGCACGCTCTCCGTGTGCAGGAGAAGCGGCTGAGGCTTCCTTGCCGGAGAAGCGGCACCTTCGCCGGCAGAGAGCATCCTGCCGGCCGCGGTGCGCTCCGGAGCGGGGGCTTGTGCCGAAAGAGGCCGGGAACAGGCGCTTACCTTCGGACAGCTCCGGATGCCCGTCTAATGCGTCTCTTGTCGCCTACACGGCAGGGAAAAGCTTTTCCACTCTGTCTAGGAAGGAGAAAGTGTGCCAGCACAGCAAATGCCTCCCGGACTTTCCCTGCAATTCAGCAAGTGCTTTGCAGCTTGAAATTGGAAGGAAAGCCTCAGATTTAGCAGCCAGAGCTTCAGGAGGAGCAGCAGCGAGCACAGCATCGCTTTTGCAGCAGCTCCTTCCGTGTGCATGTTTTTGGGAGTGGAAAGGCTTGCAGAGTGTTCAAGTAGCTTTTTCTCTCCGCTGGAAAGCTGCACGCTCAGTGCCAGGGTTCTGCAGCTTCTTTCTTCAAGTTTCAGCAGCTAGCACGCTCTCCGTGTGCAGGAGAAGCGGCTGAGGCTTCCTTGCCGGAGAAGCGGCACCTTCGCCGGCAGAGAGCATCCTGCCGGCCGCGGTGCGCTCCGGAGCGGGGGCTTGTGCCGAAAGAGGCCGGGAACAGGCGCTTACCTTCGGACAGCTCCGGATGCCCGTCTAATGCGTCTCTTGTCGCCTACACGGCAGGGAAAAGCTTTTCCACTCTGTCTAGGAAGGAGAAAGTGTGCCAGCACAGCAAATGCCTCCCGGACTTTCCCTGCAATTCAGCAAGTGCTTTGCAGCTTGAAATTGGAAGGAAAGCCTCAGATTTAGCAGCCAGAGCTTCAGGAGGAGCAGCAGCGAGCACAGCATCGCTTTTGCAGCAGCTCCTTCCATGTGCACGTTTTTGGGAGTGGAAAGGCTTGCAGAGTGTTCAAGTAGCTTTTTCTCTCCGCTGGAAAGCTGCACGCTCAGTGCCAGTGTTCTGCAGCTTCTTTCTTCACGTTTCAGCAGCTAGCACGCTCTCCGTGTGCAGGAGAAGCGGCTGAGGCTTCCTTGCCGGAGAAGCGGCACCTTCGCCGGCAGAGAGCATCCTGCCGGCCGCGGTGCGCTCCGGAGCGGGGGCTTGTGCCGAAAGAGGCCGGCAACAGGCGCTTACCTTCGGACAGCTCCGGATGCCCGTCTAATGCGTCTCTTGTCGCCTACACGGCAGGGAAAAGCTTTTCCACTCTGTCTAGGAAGGAGAAAGTGTGCCAGCACAGCAAATGCCTCCCGGACTTTCCCTGCAATTCAGCAAGTGCTTTGCAGCTTGAAATTGGAAGGAAAGCCTCAGATTTAGCAGCCAGAGCTTCAGGAGGAGCAGCAGCGAGCACAGCATCGCTTTTGCAGCAGCTCCTTCCATGTGCATGTTTTTGGGAGTGGAAAGGCTTGCAGAGTGTTCAAGTAGCTTTTTCTCTCCGCTGGAAAGCTGCACGCTCAGTGCCAGTGTTCTGCAGCTTCTTTCTTCGCGTTTCAGCAGCTAGCACGCTCTCCGTGTGCAGGAGAAGCGGCTGAGGCTTCCTTGCCGGAGAAGCGGCACCTTCGCCGGCAGAGAGCATCCTGCCGGCCGCGGTGCGCTCCGGAGCGGGGGCTTGTGCCGAAAGAGGCCGGCAACAGGCGCTTACCTTCGGACAGCTCCGGATGCCCGTCTAATGCGTCTCTTGTCGCCTACACGGCAGGGAAAAGCTTTTCCACTCTGTCTAGGAAGGAGAAAGTGTGCCAGCACAGCAAACGCCTCCCGGACTTTCCCTGCAATTCAGCAAGTGCTTTGCAGCTTGAAATTGGAAGGAAAGCCTCAGATTTAGCAGCCAGAGCTTCAGGAGGAGCAGCAGCGAGCACAGCATCGCTTTTGCAGCAGCTCCTTCCATGTGCATGTTTTTGGGAGTGGAAAGGCTTGCAGAGTGTTCAAGTAGCTTTTTCTCTCCGCTGGAAAGCTGCACGCTCAGTGCCAGTGTTCTGCAGTTTCTTTCTTCACGTTTCAGCAGCTAGCACGCTCTCCGTGTGCAGGAGAAGCGGCTGAGGCTTCCTTGCCGGAGAAGCGGCACCTTCGCCGGCAGAGAGCATCCTGCCGGCCGCGGTGCGCTCCGGAGCGGGGGCTTGTGCCGAAAGAGGCCGGGAACAGGCGCTTACCTTCGGACAGCTCCGGATGCCCGTCTAATGCGTCTCTTGTCGCCTACACGGCAGGGAAAAGCTTTTCCACTCTGTCTAGGAAGGAGAAAGTGTGCCAGCACAGCAAATGCCTCCCGGACTTTCCCTGCAATTCAGCAAGTGCTTTGCAGCTTGAAATTGGAAGGAAAGCCTCAGATTTAGCAGCCAGAGCTTCAGGAGGAGCAGCAGCGAGCACAGCATCGCTTTTGCAGCAGCTCCTTCCGTGTGCATGTTTTTGGGAGTGGAAAGGCTTGCAGAGTGTTCAAGTAGCTTTTTCTCTCCGCTGGAAAGCTGCACGCTCAGTGCCAGGGTTCTGCAGCTTCTTTCTTCAAGTTTCAGCAGCTAGCACGCTCTCCGTGTGCAGGAGAAGCGGCTGAGGCTTCCTTGCCGGAGAAGCGGCACCTTCGCCGGCAGAGAGCATCCTGCCGGCCGCGGTGCGCTCCGGAGCGGGGGCTTGTGCCGAAAGAGGCCGGGAACAGGCGCTTACCTTCGGACAGCTCCGGATGCCCGTCTAATGCGTCTCTTGTCGCCTACACGGCAGGGAAAAGCTTTTCCACTCTGTCTAGGAAGGAGAAAGTGTGCCAGCACAGCAAATGCCTCCCGGACTTTCCCTGCAATTCAGCAAGTGCTTTGCAGCTTGAAATTGGAAGGAAAGCCTCAGATTTAGCAGCCAGAGCTTCAGGAGGAGCAGCAGCGAGCACAGCATCGCTTTTGCAGCAGCTCCTTCCATGTGCACGTTTTTGGGAGTGGAAAGGCTTGCAGAGTGTTCAAGTAGCTTTTTCTCTCCGCTGGAAAGCTGCACGCTCAGTGCCAGTGTTCTGCAGCTTCTTTCTTCACGTTTCAGCAGCTAGCACGCTCTCCGTGTGCAGGAGAAGCGGCTGAGGCTTCCTTGCCGGAGAAGTGGCACCTTCGCCGGCAGAGAGCATCCTGCCGGCCGCGGTGCGCTCCGGAGCGGGGGCTTGTGCCGAAAGAGGCTGGCAACAGGCGCTTACCTTCGGACAGCTCCGGATGCCCGTCTAATGCGTCTCTTGTCGCCTACACGGCAGGGAAAAGCTTTTCCACTCTGTCTAGGAAGGAGAAAGTGTGCCAGCACAGCAAATGCCTCCCGGACTTTCCCTGCAATTCAGCAAGTGCTTTGCAGCTTGAAATTGGAAGGAAAGCCTCAGATTTAGCAGCCAGAGCTTCAGGAGGAGCAGCAGCGAGCACAGCATCGCTTTTGCAGCAGCTCCTTCCATGTGCATGTTTTTGGGAGTGGAAAGGCTTGCAGAGTGTTCAAGTAGCTTTTTCTCTCCGCTGGAAAGCTGCACGCTCAGTGCCAGTGTTCTGCAGCTTCTTTCTTCGCGTTTCAGCAGCTAGCACGCTCTCCGTGTGCAGGAGAAGCGGCTGAGGCTTCCTTGCCGGAGAAGCGGCACCTTCGCCGGCAGAGAGCATCCTGCCGGCCGCGGTGCGCTCCGGAGCGGGGGCTTGTGCCGAAAGAGGCCGGCAACAGGCGCTTACCTTCGGACAGCTCCGGATGCCCGTCTAATGCGTCTCTTGTCGCCTACACGGCAGGGAAAAGCTTTTCCACTCTGTCTAGGAAGGAGAAAGTGTGCCAGCACAGCAAACGCCTCCCGGACTTTCCCTGCAATTCAGCAAGTGCTTTGCAGCTTGAAATTGGAAGGAAAGCCTCAGATTTAGCAGCCAGAGCTTCAGGAGGAGCAGCAGCGAGCACAGCATCGCTTTTGCAGCAGCTCCTTCCATGTGCATGTTTTTGGGAGTGGAAAGGCTTGCAGAGTGTTCAAGTAGCTTTTTCTCTCCGCTGGAAAGCTGCACGCTCAGTGCCAGTGTTCTGCAGCTTCTTTCTTCACGTTTCAGCAGCTAGCACGCTCTCCGTGTGCAGGAGAAGCGGCTGAGGCTTCCTTGCCGGAGAAGCGGCACCTTCGCCGGCAGAGAGCATCCTGCCGGCCGCGGTGCGCTCCGGAGCGGAGGCTTGTGCCGAAAGAGGCCGGGAACAGGCGCTTACCTTCGGACAGCTCCGGATGCCCGTCTAATGCGTCTCTTGTCGCCTACACGGCAGGGAAAAGCTTTTCCACTCTGTCTAGGAAGGAGAAAGTGTGCCAGCACAGCAAATGCCTCCCGGACTTTCCCTGCAATTCAGCAAGTGCTTTGCAGCTTGAAATTGGAAGGAAAGCCTCAGATTTAGCAGCCAGAGCTTCAGGAGGAGCAGCAGCGAGCACAGCATCGCTTTTGCAGCAGCTCCTTCCATGTGCATGTTTTTGGGAGTGGAAAGGCTTGCAGAGTGTTCAAGTAGCTTTTTCTCTCCGCTGGAAAGCTGCACGCTCAGTGCCAGTGTTCTGCAGCTTCTTTCTTCACGTTTCAGCAGCTAGCACGCTCTCCGTGTGCAGGAGAAGCGGCTGAGGCTTCCTTGCCGGAGAAGCGGCACCTTCGCCGGCAGACAGCATCCTGCCGGCCGCGGTGCGCTCCGGAGCGGGGGCTTGTGCCGAAAGAGGCCGGCAACAGGCGCTTACCTTCGGACAGCTCCGGATGCCCGTCTAATGCGTCTCTTGTCGCCTACACGGCAGGGAAAAGCTTTTCCACTCTGTCTAGGAAGGAGAAAGTGTGCCAGCACAGCAAATGCCTCCCGGACTTTCCCTGCAATTCAGCAAGTGCTTTGCAGCTTGAAATTGGAAGGAAAGCCTCAGATTTAGCAGCCAGAGCTTCAGGAGGAGCAGCAGCGAGCACAGCATCGCTTTTGCAGCAGCTCCTTCCATGTGCATGTTTTTGGGAGTGGAAAGGCTTGCAGAGTGTTCAAGTAGCTTTTTCTCTCCGCTGGAAAGCTGCACGCTCAGTGCCAGTGTTCTGCAGCTTCTTTCTTCGCGTTTCAGCAGCTAGCACGCTCTCCGTGTGCAGGAGAAGCGGCTGAGGCTTCCTTGCCGGAGAAGCGGCACCTTCGCCGGCAGAGAGCATCCTGCCGGCCGCGGTGCGCTCCGGAGCGGGGGCTTGTGCCGAAAGAGGCCGGCAACAGGCGCTTACCTTCGGACAGCTCCGGATGCCCGTCTAATGCGTCTCTTGTCGCCTACACGGCAGGGAAAAGCTTTTCCACTCTGTCTAGGAAGGAGAAAGTGTGCCAGCACAGCAAACGCCTCCCGGACTTTCCCTGCAATTCAGCAAGTGCTTTGCAGCTTGAAATTGGAAGGAAAGCCTCAGATTTAGCAGCCAGAGCTTCAGGAGGAGCAGCAGCGAGCACAGCATCGCTTTTGCAGCAGCTCCTTCCATGTGCATGTTTTTGGGAGTGGAAAGGCTTGCAGAGTGTTCAAGTAGCTTTTTCTCTCCGCTGGAAAGCTGCACGCTCAGTGCCAGTGTTCTGCAGCTTCTTTCTTCACGTTTCAGCAGCTAGCACGCTCTCCGTGTGCAGGAGAAGCGGCTGAGGCTTCCTTGCCGGAGAAGCGGCACCTTCGCCGGCAGAGAGCATCCTGCCGGCCGCGGTGCGCTCCGGAGCGGGGGCTTGTGCCGAAAGAGGCCGGGAACAGGCGCTTACCTTCGGACAGCTCCGGATGCCCGTCTAATGCGTCTCTTGTCGCCTACACGGCAGGGAAAAGCTTTTCCACTCTGTCTAGGAAGGAGAAAGTGTGCCAGCACAGCAAATGCCTCCCGGACTTTCCCTGCAATTCAGCAAGTGCTTTGCAGCTTGAAATTGGAAGGAAAGCCTCAGATTTAGCAGCCAGAGCTTCAGGAGGAGCAGCAGCGAGCACAGCATCGCTTTTGCAGCAGCTCCTTCCATGTGCACGTTTTTGGGAGTGGAAAGGCTTGCAGAGTGTTCAAGTAGCTTTTTCTCTCCGCTGGAAAGCTGCACGCTCAGTGCCAGTGTTCTGCAGCTTCTTTCTTCACGTTTCAGCAGCTAGCACGCTCTCCGTGTGCAGGAGAAGCGGCTGAGGCTTCCTTGCCGGAGAAGTGGCACCTTCGCCGGCAGAGAGCATCCTGCCGGCCGCGGTGCGCTCCGGAGCGGGGGCTTGTGCCGAAAGAGGCTGGCAACAGGCGCTTACCTTCGGACAGCTCCGGATGCCCGTCTAATGCGTCTCTTGTCGCCTACACGGCAGGGAAAAGCTTTTCCACTCTGTCTAGGAAGGAGAAAGTGTGCCAGCACAGCAAATGCCTCCCGGACTTTCCCTGCAATTCAGCAAGTGCTTTGCAGCTTGAAATTGGAAGGAAAGCCTCAGATTTAGCAGCCAGAGCTTCAGGAGGAGCAGCAGCGAGCACAGCATCGCTTTTGCAGCAGCTCCTTCCATGTGCATGTTTTTGGGAGTGGAAAGGCTTGCAGAGTGTTCAAGTAGCTTTTTCTCTCCGCTGGAAAGCTGCACGCTCAGTGCCAGTGTTCTGCAGCTTCTTTCTTCGCGTTTCAGCAGCTAGCACGCTCTCCGTGTGCAGGAGAAGCGGCTGAGGCTTCCTTGCCGGAGAAGCGGCACCTTCGCCGGCAGAGAGCATCCTGCCGGCCGCGGTGCGCTCCGGAGCGGGGGCTTGTGCCGAAAGAGGCCGGCAACAGGCGCTTACCTTCGGACAGCTCCGGATGCCCGTCTAATGCGTCTCTTGTCGCCTACACGGCAGGGAAAAGCTTTTCCACTCTGTCTAGGAAGGAGAAAGTGTGCCAGCACAGCAAACGCCTCCCGGACTTTCCCTGCAATTCAGCAAGTGCTTTGCAGCTTGAAATTGGAAGGAAAGCCTCAGATTTAGCAGCCAGAGCTTCAGGAGGAGCAGCAGCGAGCACAGCATCGCTTTTGCAGCAGCTCCTTCCATGTGCATGTTTTTGGGAGTGGAAAGGCTTGCAGAGTGTTCAAGTAGCTTTTTCTCTCCGCTGGAAAGCTGCACGCTCAGTGCCAGTGTTCTGCAGCTTCTTTCTTCACGTTTCAGCAGCTAGCACGCTCTCCGTGTGCAGGAGAAGCGGCTGAGGCTTCCTTGCCGGAGAAGCGGCACCTTCGCCGGCAGAGAGCATCCTGCCGGCCGCGGTGCGCTCCGGAGCGGAGGCTTGTGCCGAAAGAGGCCGGCAACAGGCGCTTACCTTCGGACAGCTCCGGATGCCCGTCTAATGCGTCTCTTGTCGCCTACACGGCAGGGAAAAGCTTTTCCACTCTGTCTAGGAAGGAGAAAGTGTGCCAGCACAGCAAATGCCTCCCGGACTTTCCCTGCAATTCAGCAAGTGCTTTGCAGCTTGAAATTGGAAGGAAAGCCTCAGATTTAGCAGCCAGAGCTTCAGGAGGAGCAGCAGCGAGCACAGCATCGCTTTTGCAGCAGCTCCTTCCATGTGCATGTTTTTGGGAGTGGAAAGGCTTGCAGAGTGTTCAAGTAGCTTTTTCTCTCCGCTGGAAAGCTGCACGCTCAGTGCCAGTGTTCTGCAGCTTCTTTCTTCACGTTTCAGCAGCTAGCACGCTCTCCGTGTGCAGGAGAAGCGGCTGAGGCTTCCTTGCCGGAGAAGCGGCACCTTCGCCGGCAGACAGCATCCTGCCGGCCGCGGTGCGCTCCGGAGCGGGGGCTTGTGCCGAAAGAGGCCGGCAACAGGCGCTTACCTTCGGACAGCTCCGGATGCCCGTCTAATGCGTCTCTTGTCGCCTACACGGCAGGGAAAAGCTTTTCCACTCTGTCTAGGAAGGAGAAAGTGTGCCAGCACAGCAAATGCCTCCCGGACTTTCCCTGCAATTCAGCAAGTGCTTTGCAGCTTGAAATTGGAAGGAAAGCCTCAGATTTAGCAGCCAGAGCTTCAGGAGGAGCAGCAGCCAGCACAGCATCGCTTTTGCAGCAGCTCCTTCCATGTGCATGTTTTTGGGAGTGGAAAGGCTTGCAGAGTGTTCAAGTAGCTTTTTCTCTCCGCTGGAAAGCTGCACGCTCAGGGCCAGTGTTCTGCAGCTTCTTTCTTCGCGCTTCAGCAGCTACCACGCTCTCCGTGTGCAGGAGAAGCGGCTGAGGCTTCCTTGCCGGAGAAGCGGCACCTTCGCCGGCAGAGAGCATCCTGCCGGCCGCGGTGCGCTCCGGAGCGGAGGCTTGTGCCGAAAGAGGCCGGGAACAGGCGCTTACCTTCGGACAGCTCCGGATGCCCGTCTAATGCGTCTCTTGTCGCCTACACGGCAGGGAAAAGCTTTTCCACTCTGTCTAGGAAGGAGAAAGTGTGCCAGCAGAGCAAATGCCTCCCGGACTTTCCATGCAATTCAGCAAGTGCTTTGCAGCTTGAAATTGGAAGGAAAGCCTCAGATTTAGCAGCCAGAGCTTCAGGATGAGCAGCAGCCAGCACAGCATCGCTTTTGCAGCAGCTCCTTCCATGTGCATGTTTTTGGGAGTGGAAAGGCTTGCAGAGTGTTCAAGTAGCTTTTTCTCTCCGCTGGAAAGCTGCACGCTCAGTGCCAGTGTTCTGCAGCTTCTTTCTTCACGTTTCAGCAGCTAGCACGCTCTCCGTGTGCAGGAGAAGCGGCTGAGGCTTCCTTGCCGGAGAAGCGGCACCTTCGCCGGCAGACAGCATCCTGCCGGCCGCGGTGCGCTCCGGAGCGGGGGCTTGTGCCGAAAGAGGCCGGCAACAGGCGCTTACCTTCGGACAGCTCCGGATGCCCGTCTAATGCGTCTCTTGTCGCCTACACGGCAGGGAAAAGCTTTTCCACTCTGTCTAGGAAGGAGAAAGTGTGCCAGCACAGCAAATGCCTCCCGGACTTTCCCTGCAATTCAGCAAGTGCTTTGCAGCTTGAAATTGGAAGGAAAGCCTCAGATTTAGCAGCCAGAGCTTCAGGAGGAGCAGCAGCGAGCACAGCATCGCTTTTGCAGCAGCTCCTTCCATGTGCATGTTTTTGGGAGTGGAAAGGCTTGCAGCGTGTTCAAGTAGCTTTTTCTCTCCGCTGGAAAGCTGCACGCTCAGTGCCAGTGTTCTGCAGCTTCTTTCTTCACGTGTCAGCAGCTAGCACGCTCTCCGTGTGCAGGAGAAGCGGCTGAGGCTTCCTTGCCGGAGAAGCGGCACCTTCGCCGGCAGACAGCATCCTGCCGGCCGCGGTGCGCTCCGGAGCGGGGGCTTGTGCCGAAAGAGGCCGGCAACAGGCGCTTACCTTCGGACAGCTCCGGATGCCCGTCTAATGCGTCTCTTGTCGCCTACACGGCAGGGAAAAGCTTTTCCACTCTGTCTAGGAAGGAGAAAGTGTGCCAGCACAGCAAATGCCTCCCGGACTTTCCCTGCAATTCAGCAAGTGCTTTGCAGCTTGAAATTGGAAGGAAAGCCTCAGATTTAGCAGCCAGAGCTTCAGGAGGAGCAGCAGCCAGCACAGCATCGCTTTTGCAGCAGCTCCTTCCATGTGCATGTTTTTGGGAGTGGAAAGGCTTGCAGAGTGTTCAAGTAGCTTTTTCTCTCCGCTGGAAAGCTGCACGCTCAGGGCCAGTGTTCTGCAGCTTCTTTCTTCGCGCTTCAGCAGCTACCACGCTCTCCGTGTGCAGGAGAAGCGGCTGAGGCTTCCTTGCCGGAGAAGCGGCACCTTCGCCGGCAGACAGCATCCTGCCGGCCGCGGTGCGCTCCGGAGCGGAGGCTTGTGCCGAAAGAGGCCGGGAACAGGCGCTTACCTTCGGACAGCTCCGGATGCCCGTCTAATGCGTCTCTTGTCGCCTACACGGCAGGGAAAAGCTTTTCCACTCTGTCTAGGAAGGAGAAAGTGTGCCAGCAGAGCAAATGCCTCCCGGACTTTCCATGCAATTCAGCAAGTGCTTTGCAGCTTGAAATTGGAAGGAAAGCCTCAGATTTAGCAGCCAGAGCTTCAGGATGAGCAGCAGCCAGCACAGCATCGCTTTTGCAGCAGCTCCTTCCATGTGCATGTTTTTGGGAGTGGAAAGGCTTGCAGAGTGTTCAAGTAGCTTTTTCTCTCCGCTGGAAAGCTGCACGCTCAGTGCCAGTGTTCTGCAGCTTCTTTCTTCACGTTTCAGCAGCTAGCACGCTCTCCGTGTGCAGGAGAAGCGGCTGAGGCTTCCTTGCCGGAGAAGCGGCACCTTCGCCGGCAGAGAGCATCCTGCCGGCCGCGGTGCGCTCCGGAGCGGGGGCTTGTGCCGAAAGAGGCCGGCAACAGGCGCTTACCTTCGGACAGCTCCGGATGCCCGTCTAATGCGTCTCTTGTCGCCTACACGGCAGGGAAAAGCTTTTCCACTCTGTCTAGGAAGGAGAAAGTGTGCCAGCACAGCAAATGCCTCCCGGACTTTCCCTGCAATTCAGCAAGTGCTTTGCAGCTTGAAATTGGAAGGAAAGCCTCAGATTTAGCAGCCAGAGCTTCAGGAGGAGCAGCAGCGAGCACAGCATCGCTTTTGCAGCAGCTCCTTCCATGTGCATGTTTTTGGGAGTGGAAAGGCTTGCAGAGTGTTCAAGTAGCTTTTTCTCTCCGCTGGAAAGCTGCACGCTCAGTGCCAGTGTTCTGCAGCTTCTTTCTTCACGTTTCAGCAGCTAGCACGCTCTCCGTGTGCAGGAGAAGCGGCTGAGGCTTCCTTGCCGGAGAAGCGGCACCTTCGCCGGCAGAGAGCATCCTGCCGGCCGCGGTGCGCTCCGGAGCGGGGGCTTGTGCCGAAAGAGGCCGGCAACAGGCGCTTACCTTCGGACAGCTCCGGATGCCCGTCTAATGCGTCTCTTGTCGCCTACACGGCAGGGAAAAGCTTTTCCACTCTGTCTAGGAAGGAGAAAGTGTGCCAGCACAGCAAATGCCTCCCGGACTTTCCCTGCAATTCAGCAAGTGCTTTGCAGCTTGAAATTGGAAGGAAAGCCTCAGATTTAGCAGCCAGAGCTTCAGGAGGAGCAGCAGCGAGCACAGCATCGCTTTTGCAGCAGCTCCTTCCATGTGCATGTTTTTGGGAGTGGAAAGGCTTGCAGAGTGTTCACGTAGCTTTTTCTCTCCGCTGGAAAGCTGCACGCTCAGTGCCAGTGTTCTGCAGCTTCTTTCTTCGCATTTCAGCAGCTAGCACGCTCTCCGTGTGCAGGAGAAGCGGCTGAGGCTTCCTTGCCGGAGAAGCGGCACCTTCGCCGGCAGAGAGCATCCTGCCGGCCGCGGTGCGCTCCGGAGCGGGGGCTTGTGCCGAAAGAGGCCGGCAACAGGCGCTTACCTTCGGACAGCTCCGGATGCCCGTCTAATGCGTCTCTTGTCGCCTACACGGCAGGGAAAAGCTTTTCCACTCTGTCTAGGAAGGAGAAAGTGTGCCAGCACAGCAAATGCCTCCCGGACTTTCCCTGCAATTCAGCAAGTGCTTTGCAGCTTGAAATTGGAAGGAAAGCCTCAGATTTAGCAGCCAGAGCTTCAGGAGGAGCAGCAGCGAGCACAGCATCGCTTTTGCAGCAGCTCCTTCCATGTGCATGTTTTTGGGAGTGGAAAGGCTTGCAGAGTGTTCAAGTAGCTTTTTCTCTCCGCTGGAAAGCTGCACGCTCAGTACCAGTGTTCTGCAGCTTCTTTCTTCACGTTTCAGCAGCTAGCACGCTCTCCGTGTGCAGGAGAAGCGGCTGAGGCTTCCTTGCCGGAGAAGCGGCACCTTCGCCGGCAGAGAGCATCCTGCCGGCCGCGGTGCGCTCCGGAGCGGGGGCTTGTGCCGAAAGAGGCCGGCAACAGGCGCTTACCTTCGGACAGCTCCGGATGCCCGTCTAATGCGTCTCTTGTCGCCTACACGGCAGGGAAAAGCTTTTCCACTCTGTCTAGGAAGGAGAAAGTGTGCCAGCACAGCAAATGCCTCCCGGACTTTCCCTGCAATTCAGCAAGTGCTTTGCAGCTTGAAATTGGAAGGAAAGCCTCAGATTTAGCAGCCAGAGCTTCAGGAGGAGCAGCAGCGAGCACAGCATCGCTTTTGCAGCAGCTCCTTCCATGTGCATGTTTTTGGGAGTGGAAAGGCTTGCAGAGTGTTCAAGTAGCTTTTTCTCTCCGCTGGAAAGCTGCACGCTCAGTGCCAGTGTTCTGCAGCTTCTTTCTTCACGTTTCAGCAGCTAGCACGCTCTCCGTGTGCAGGAGAAGCGGCTGAGGCTTCCTTGCCGGAGAAGCGGCACCTTCGCCGGCAGAGAGCATCCTGCCGGCCGCGGTGCGCTCCGGAGCGGGGGCTTGTGCCGAAAGAGGCCGGCAACAGGCGCTTACCTTCGGACAGCTCCGGATGCCCGTCTAATGCGTCTCTTGTCGCCTACACGGCAGGGAAAAGCTTTTCCACTCTGTCTAGGAAGGAGAAAGTGTGCCAGCACAGCAAATGCCTCCCGGACTTTCCCTGCAATTCAGCAAGTGCTTTGCAGCTTGAAATTGGAAGGAAAGCCTCAGATTTAGCAGCCAGAGCTTCAGGAGGAGCAGCAGCGAGCACAGCATCGCTTTTGCAGCAGCTCCTTCCATGTGCATGTTTTTGGGAGTGGAAAGGCTTGCAGAGTGTTCAAGTAGCTTTTTCTCTCCGCTGGAAAGCTGCACGCTCAGTGCCAGTGTTCTGCAGCTTCTTTCTTCACGTTTCAGCAGCTAGCACGCTCTCCGTGTGCAGGAGAAGCGGCTGAGGCTTCCTTGCCGGAGAAGCGGCACCTTCGCCGGCAGAGAGCATCCTGCCGGCCGCGGTGCGCTCCGGAGCGGGGGCTTGTGCCGAAAGAGGTCGGGAACAGGCGCTTACCTTCGGACAGCTCCGGATGCCCGTCTAATGCGTCTCTTGTCGCCTACACGGCAGGGAAAAGCTTTTCCACTCTGTCTAGGAAGGAGAAAGTGTGCCAGCACAGCAAACGCCTCCCGGACTTTCCCTGCAATTCAGCAAGTGCTTTGCAGCTTGAAATTGGAAGGAAAGCCTCAGATTTAGCAGCCAGAGCTTCAGGAGGAGCAGCAGCGAGCACAGCATCGCTTTTGCAGCAGCTCCTTCCATGTGCATGTTTTTGGGAGTGGAAAGGCTTGCAGAGTGTTCAAGTAGCTTTTTCTCTCCGCTGGAAAGCTGCACGCTCAGTGCCAGTGTTCTGCAGCTTCTTTCTTCGCGTTTCAGCAGCTAGCACGCTCTCCGTGTGCAGGAGAAGCGGCTGAGGCTTCCTTGCCGGAGAAGCGGCACCTTCGCCGGCAGACAGCATCCTGCCGGCCGCGGTGCGCTCCGGAGCGGGGGCTTGTGCCGAAAGAGGCCGGCAACAGGCGCTTACCTTCGGACAGCTCCGGATGCCCGTCTAATACGTCTCTTGTCGCCTACACGGCAGGGAAAAGCTTTTCCACTCTGTCTAGGAAGGAGAAAGTGTGCCAGCACAGCAAATGCCTCCCGGACTTTCCCTGCAATTCAGCAAGTGCTTTGCAGCTTGAAATTGGAAGGAAAGCCTCAGATTTAGCAGCCAGAGCTTCAGGAGGAGCAGCAGCGAGCACAGCATCGCTTTTGCAGCAGCTCCTTCCGTGTGCATGTTTTTGGGAGTGGAAAGGCTTGCAGAGTGTTCAAGTAGCTTTTTCTCTCCGCTGGAAAGCTGCACGCTCAGTGCCAGTGTTCTGCAGCTTCTTTCTTCGCATTTCAGCAGCTAGCACGCTCTCCGTGTGCAGGAGAAGCGGATGAGGCTTCCTTGCCGGAGAAGCGGCACCTTCGCCGGCAGAAAGCATCCTGCCGGCCGCGGTGCGCTCCAGAGCGGGGGCTTGTGCCGAAAGAGGCCGGCAACAGGCGCTTACCTTCGGACAGCTCCGGATGCCCGTCTAATGCGTCTCTTGTCGCCTACACGGCAGGGAAAAGCTTTTCCACTCTGTCTAGGAAGGAGAAAGTGTGCCAGCACAGCAACCGCCTCCCGGACTTTCCCTGCAATTCAGCAAGTGCTTTGCAGCTTGAAATTGGAAGGAAAGCCTCAGATTTAGCAGCCAGAGCTTCAGGAGGAGCAGCAGCGAGCACAGCATCGCTTTTGCAGCAGCTCCTTCCATGTGCATGTTTTTGGGAGTGGAAAGGCTTGCAGAGTGTTCAAGTAGCTTTTTCTCTCCGCTGGAAAGCTGCACGCTCAGTGCCAGTGTTCTGCAGCTTCTTTCTTCACGTTTCAGCAGCTAGCACGCTCTCCGTGTGCTGGAGAAGCGGCTGAGGCTTCCTTGCCGGAGAAGCGGCACCTTCGCCGGCAGAGAGCATCCTGCCGGCCGCGGTGCGCTCCGGAGCGGGGTCTTGTGCCGACAGAGGCCGGCAACAGGCGCTTACCTTCGGACAGCTCCGGATGCCCGTCTAATGCGTCTCTTGTCGCCTACACGGCAGGGAAAAGCTTTTCCACTCTGTCTAGGAAGGAGAAAGTGTGCCAGCAGAGCAAATGCCTCCCGGACTTTCCCTGCAATTCAGCAAGTGCTTTGCAGCTTGAAATTGGAAGGAAAGCCTCAGATTTAGCAGCCAGAGCTTCAGGAGGAGCAGCAGCGAGCACAGCATCGCTTTTGCAGCAGCTCCTTCCATGTGCATGTTTTTGGGAGTGGAAAGGCTTGCAGAGTGTTCAAGTAGCTTTTTCTCTCCGCTGGAAAGCTGCACGCTCAGTGCCAGTGTTCTGCAGCTTCTTTCTTCACGTTTCAGCAGCTAGCACGCTCTCCGTGTGCAGGAGAAGCGGCTGAGGCTTCCTTGCCGGAGAAGCGGCACCTTCGCCGGCAGAGAGCATCCTGCCGGCCGCGGTGCGCTCCGGAGCGGGGGCTTGTGCCGAAAGAGGCCGGCAACAGGCGCTTACCTTCGGACAGCTCCGGATGCCCGTCTAATGCGTCTCTTGTCGCCTACACGGCAGGGAAAAGCTTTTCCACTCTGTCTAGGAAGGAGAAAGTGTGCCAGCAGAGCAAATGCCTCCCGGACTTTCCCTGCAATTCAGCAAGTGCTTTGCAGCTTGAAATTGGAAGGAAAGCCTCAGATTTAGCAGCCAGAGCTTCAGGAGGAGCAGCAGCGAGCACAGCATCGCTTTTGCAGCAGCTCCTTCCATGTGCATGTTTTTGGGAGTGGAAAGGCTTGCAGAGTGTTCAAGTAGCTTTTTCTCTCCGCTGGAAAGCTGCACGCTCAGTGCCAGTGTTCTGCAGCTTCTTTCTTCACGTTTCAGCAGCTAGCACGCTCTCCGTGTGCAGGAGAAGCGGCTGAGGCTTCCTTGCCGGAGAAGCGGCACCTTCGCCGGCAGAGAGCCTCCGGCCGGCCGCGGTGCGCTCCGGAGCGGGGGCTTGTGCCGAAAGAGGCCGGCAACAGGCGCTTACCTTCGGACAGCTCCGGATGCCCGTCTAATGCGTCTCTTGTCGCCTACACGGCAGGGAAAAGCTTTTCCACTCTGTCTAGGAAGGAGAAAGTGTGCCAGCACAGCAAATGCCTCCCGGACTTTCCCTGCAATTCAGCAAGTGCTTTGCAGCTTGAAATTGGAAGGAAAGCCTCAGATTTAGCAGCCAGAGCTTCAGGAGGAGCAGCAGCGAGCACAGCATCGCTTTTGCAGCAGCTCCTTCCATGTGCATGTTTTTGGGAGTGGAAAGGCTTGCAGAGTGTTCAAGTAGCTTTTTCTCTCCGCTGGAAAGCTGCACGCTCAGTGCCAGTGTTCTGCAGCTTCTTTCTTCACGTTTCAGCAGCTAGCACGCTCTCCGTGTGCTGGAGAAGCGGCTGAGGCTTCCTTGCCGGAGAAGCGGCACCTTCGCCGGCAGAGAGCATCCTGCCGGCCGCGGTGCGCTCCGGAGCGGGGGCTTGTGCCGAAAGAGGCCGGCAACAGGCGCTTACCTTCGGACAGCTCCGGATGCCCGTCTAATGCGTCTCTTGTCGCCTACACGGCAGGGAAAAGCTTTTCCACTCTGTCTAGGAAGGAGAAAGTGTGCCAGCACAGCAAATGCCTCCCGGACTTTCCCTGCAATTCAGCAAGTGCTTTGCAGCTTGAAATTGGAAGGAAAGCCTCAGATTTAGCAGCCAGAGCTTCAGGAGGAGCAGCAGCGAGCACAGCATCGCTTTTGCAGCAGCTCCTTCCATGTGCATGTTTTTAGGAGTGGAAAGGCTTGTAGAGTGTTCAAGTAGCTTTTTCTCTCCGCTGGAAAGCTGCACGCTCAGTGCCAGTGTTCTGCAGCCTCTTTCTTCACGTTTCAGCAGCTAGCACGCTCTCCGTGTGCAGGAGAAGCGGCTGAGGCTTCCTTGCCGGAGAAGCGGCACCTTCGCCGGCAGAGAGCATCCTGCCGGCCGCGGTGCGCTCCGGAGCGGGGGCTTGTGCCGACAGAGGCCGGCAACAGGCGCTTACCTTCGGACAGCTCCGGATGCCCGTCTAATGCGTCTCTTGTCGCCTACACGGCAGGGAAAAGCTTTTCCACTCTGTCTAGGAAGGAGAAAGTGTGCCAGCACAGCAAATGCCTCCCGGACTTTCCATGCAATTCAGCAAGTGCTTTGCAGCTTGAAATTGGAAGGAAAGCCTCAGATTTAGCAGCCAGAGCTTCAGGAGGAGCAGCAGCGAGCACAGCATCGCTTTTGCAGCAGCTCCTTCCATGTGCATGTTTTTGGGAGTGGAAAGGCTTGCAGAGTGTTCAAGTAGCTTTTTCTCTCCGCTGGAAAGCTGCACGCTCAGTGCCAGTGTTCTGCAGCTTCTTTCTTCACGTTTCAGCAGCTAGCACGCTCTCCGTGTGCAGGAGAAGCGGCTGAGGCTTCCTTGCCGGAGAAGCGGCACCTTCGCCGGCAGAGAGCATCCTGCCGGCCGCGGTGCGCTCCGGAGCGGGGGCTTGTGCCGAAAGAGGTCGGGAACAGGCGCTTACCTTCGGACAGCTCCGGATGCCCGTCTAATGCGTCTCTTGTCGCCTACACGGCAGGGAAATCTTTTCCACTCTGTCTAGGAAGGAGAAAGTGTGCCAGCACAGCAAACGCCTCCCGGACTTTCCCTGCAATTCAGCATGTGCTTTGCAGCTTGAAATTGGAAGGAAAGCCTCAGATTTAGCAGCCAGAGCTTCAGGAGGAGCAGCAGCGAGCACAGCATCGCTTTTGCAGCAGCTCCTTCCATGTGCATATTTTTGGTAGTGGAAAGGCTTGCAGAGTGTTCAAGTAGCTTTTTCTCTCCGCTGGAAAGCTGCAGGCTCAGTGCCAGTGTTCTGCAGCTTCTTTCTTCGCGTTTCAGCAGCTAGCACGCTCTCCGTGTGCAGGAGAAGCGGCTGAGGCTTCCTTGCCGGAGAAGCGGCACCTTCGCCGGCAGACAGCATCCTGCCGGCCGCGGTGCGCTCCGGAGCGGGGGCTTGTGCCGAAAGAGGCCGGCAACAGGCGCTTACCTTCGGACAGCTCCGGATGCCCGTCTAATGCGTCTCTTGTCGCCTACACGGCAGGGAAAAGCTTTTCCACTCTGTCTAGGAAGGAGAAAGTGTGCCAGCACAGCAAATGCCTCCCGGACTTTCCCTGCAATTCAGCAAGTGCTTTGCAGCTTGAAATTGGAAGGAAAGCCTCAGATTTAGCAGCCAGAGCTTCAGGAGGAGCAGCAGCGAGCACAGCATCGCTTTTGCAGCAGCTCCTTCCATGTGCATGTTTTTGGGAGTGGAAAGGCTTGCAGAGTGTTCAAGTAGCTTTTTCTCTCCGCTGGAAAGCTGCACGCTCAGTGCCAGTGTTCTGCAGCTTCTTTCTTCGCGTTTCAGCAGCTAGCACGCTCTCCGTGTGCAGGAGAAGCGGCTGAGGCTTCCTTGCCGGAGAAGCGGCACCTTCGCCGGCAGAGAGCATCCTGCCGGCCGCGGTGCGCTCCGGAGCGGGGGCTTGTGCCGAAAGAGGCCGGCAACAGGCGCTTACCTTCGGACAGCTCCGGATGCCCGTCTAATGCGTCTCTTGTCGCCTACACGGCAGGGAAAAGCTTTTCCACTCTGTCTAGGAAGGAGAAAGTGTGCCAGCACAGCAAATGCCTCCCGGACTTTCCCTGCAATTCAGCAAGTGCTTTGCAGCTTGAAATTGGAAGGAAAGCCTCAGATTTAGCAGCCAGAGCTTCAGGAGGAGCAGCAGCGAGCACAGCATCGCTTTTGCAGCAGCTCCTTCCATGTGCATGTTTTTGGGAGTGGAAAGGCTTGTAGAGTGTTCAAGTAGCTTTTTCTCTCCGCTGGAAAGCTGCACGCTCAGTGCCAGTGTTCTGCAGCCTCTTTCTTCACGTTTCAGCAGCTAGCACGCTCTCCGTGTGCAGGAGAAGCGGCTGAGGCTTCCTTGCCGGAGAAGCGGCACCTTCGCCGGCAGAGAGCATCCTGCCGGCCGCGGTGCGCTCCGGAGCGGGGGCTTGTGCCGACAGAGGCCGGCAACAGGCGCTTACCTTCGGACAGCTCCGGATGCCCGTCTAATGCGTCTCTTGTCGCCTACACGGCAGGGAAAAGCTTTTCCACTCTGTCTAGGAAGGAGAAAGTGTGCCAGCACAGCAAATGCCTCCCGGACTTTCCATGCAATTCAGCAAGTGCTTTGCAGCTTGAAATTGGAAGGAAAGCCTCAGATTTAGCAGCCAGAGCTTCAGGAGGAGCAGCAGCGAGCACAGCATCGCTTTTGCAGCAGCTCCTTCCATGTGCATGTTTTTGGGAGTGGAAAGGCTTGCAGAGTGTTCAAGTAGCTTTTTCTCTCCGCTGGAAAGCTGCACGCTCAGTGCCAGTGTTCTGCAGCTTCTTTCTTCACGTTTCAGCAGCTAGCACGCTCTCCGTGTGCAGGAGAAGCGGCTGAGGCTTCCTTGCCGGAGAAGCGGCACCTTCGCCGGCAGAGAGCATCCTGCCGGCCGCGGTGCGCTCCGGAGCGGGGGCTTGTGCCGAAAGAGGCCGGCAACAGGCGCTTACCTTCGGACAGCTCCGGATGCCCGTCTAATGCGTCTCTTGTCGCCTACACGGCAGGGAAAAGCTTTTCCACTCTGTCTAGGAAGGAGAAAGTGTGCCAGCACAGCAAATGCCTCCCGGACTTTCCCTGCAATTCAGCAAGTGCTTTGCAGCTTGAAATTGGAAGGAAAGCCTCAGATTTAGCAGCCAGAGCTTCAGGAGGAGCAGCAGCGAGCACAGCATCGCTTTTGCAGCAGCTCCTTCCATGTGCATGTTTTTGGGAGTGGAAAGGCTTGCAGAGTGTTCAAGTAGCTTTTTCTCTCCGCTGGAAAGCTGCACGCTCAGTGCCAGTGTTCTGCAGCTTCTTTCTTCACGTTTCAGCAGCTAGCACGCTCTCCGTGTGCAGGAGAAGCGGCTGAGGCTTCCTTGCCGGAGAAGCGGCACCTTCGCCGGCAGAGAGCATCCTGCCGGCCGCGGTGCGCTCCGGAGCGGGGGCTTGTGCCGAAAGAGGCCGGCAACAGGCGCTTACCTTCGGACAGCTCCGGATGCCCGTCTAATGCGTCTCTTGTCGCCTACACGGCAGGGAAAAGCTTTTCCACTCTGTCTAGGAAGGAGAAAGTGTGCCAGCACAGCAAATGCCTCCCGGACTTTCCCTGCAATTCAGCAAGTGCTTTGCAGCTTGAAATTGGAAGGAAAGCCTCAGATTTAGCAGCCAGAGCTTCAGGAGGAGCAGCAGCGAGCACAGCATCGCTTTTGCAGCAGCTCCTTCCATGTGCATGTTTTTGGGAGTGGAAAGGCTTGCAGAGTGTTCAAGTAGCTTTTTCTCTCCGCTGGAAAGCTGCACGCTCAGTGCCAGTGTTCTGCAGCTTCTTTCTTCGCGTTTCAGCAGCTAGCACGCTCTCCGTGTGCAGGAGAAGCGGCTGAGGCTTCCTTGCCGGAGAAGCGGCACCTTCGCCGGCAGAGAGCATCCTGCCGGCCGCGGTGTGCTCCGGAGCGGGGGCTTGTGCCGAAAGAGGCCGGGAACAGGCGCTTACCTTCGGACAGCTCCGGATGCCCGTCTAATGCGTCTCTTGTCGCCTACACGGCAGGGAAAAGCTTTTCCACTCTGTCTAGGAAGGAGAAAGTGTGCCAGCAGAGCAAATGCCTCCCGGACTTTCCCTGCAATTCAGCAAGTGCTTTGCAGCTTGAAATTGGAAGGAAAGCCTCAGATTTAGCAGCCAGAGCTTCAGGAGGAGCAGCAGCGAGCACAGCATCGCTTTTGCAGCAGCTCCTTCCATGTGCATGTTTTTGGGAGTGGAAAGGCTTGCAGAGTGTTCAAGTAGCTTTTTCTCTCCGCTGGAAAGCTGCACGCTCAGTGCCAGTGTTCTGCAGCTTCTTTCTTCGCATTTCAGCACCTAGCACGCTCTCCGTGTGCAGGAGAAGCGGCTGAGGCTTCCTTGCCGGAGAAGCGGCACCTTCGCCGGCAGAGAGCAGCCTGCCGGCCGCAGTGCGCTCCGGAGCGGGGGCTTGTGCCGAAAGAGGCCGGCAACAGGCGCTTACCTTCGGACAGCTCCGGATGCCCGTCTAATGCGTCTCTTGTCGCCTACACGGCAGGGAAAAGCTTTTCCACTCTGTCTAGGAAGGAGAAAGTGTGCCAGCACAGCAAATGCCTCCCGGACTTTCCCTGCAATTCAGCAAGTGCTTTGCAGCTTGAAATTGGAAGGAAAGCCTCAGATTTAGCAGCCAGAGCTTCAGGAGGAGCAGCAGCGAGCACAGCATCGCTTTTGCAGCAGCTCCTTCCATGTGCATGTTTTTGGGAGTGGAAAGGCTTGCAGAGTGTTCAAGTAGCTTTTTCTCTCCGCTGGAAAGCTGCACGCTCAGTGCCAGTGTTCTGCAGCTTCTTTCTTCACGTTTCAGCAGCTAGCACGCTCTCCGTGTGCAGGAGAAGCGGCTGAGGCTTCCTTGCCGGAGAAGCGGCACCTTCGCCGGCAGAGAGCATCCTGCCGGCCGCGGTGCGCTCCGGAGCGGGGGCTTGTGCCGACAGAGGCCGGCAACAGGCGCTTACCTTCTGACAGCTCCGGATGCCCGTCTAATGCGTCTCTTGTCGCCTACACGGCAGGGAAAAGCTTTTCCACTCTGTCTAGGAAGGAGAAAGTGTGCCAGCACAGCAAATGCCTCCCGGACTTTCCCTGCAATTCAGCAAGTGCTTTGCAGCTTGAAATTGGAAGGAAAGCCTCAGATTTAGCAGCCAGAGCTTCAGGAGGAGCAGCAGCGAGCACAGCATCGCTTTTGCAGCAGCTCCTTCCATGTGCATGTTTTTGGGAGTGGAAAGGCTTGCAGAGTGTTCAAGTAGCTTTTTCTCTCCGCTGGAAAGCTGCACGCTCAGTGCCAGTGTTCTGCAGCTTCTTTCTTCACGTTTCAGCAGCTAGCACGCTCTCCGTGTGCTGGAGAAGCGGCTGAGGCTTCCTTGCCGGAGAAGCGGCACCTTCGCCGGCAGAGAGCATCCTGCCGGCCGCGGTGCGCTCCGGAGCGGGGGCTTGTGCCGAAAGAGGCCGGCAACAGGCGCTTACCTTCGGACAGCTCCGGATGCCCGTCTAATGCGTCTCTTGTCGCCTACACGGCAGGGAAAAGCTTTTCCACTCTGTCTAGGAAGGAGAAAGTGTGCCAGCACAGCAAATGCCTCCCGGACTTTCCCTGCAATTCAGCAAGTGCTTTGCAGCTTGAAATTGGAAGGAAAGCCTCAGATTTAGCAGCCAGAGCTTCAGGAGGAGCAGCAGCGAGCACAGCATCGCTTTTGCAGCAGCTCCTTCCATGTGCATGTTTTTGGGAGTGGAAAGGCTTGTAGAGTGTTCAAGTAGCTTTTTCTCTCCGCTGGAAAGCTGCACGCTCAGTGCCAGTGTTCTGCAGCCTCTTTCTTCACGTTTCAGCAGCTAGCACGCTCTCCGTGTGCAGGAGAAGCGGCTGAGGCTTCCTTGCCGGAGAAGCGGCACCTTCGCCGGCAGAGAGCATCCTGCCGGCCGCGGTGCGCTCCGGAGCGGGGGCTTGTGCCGACAGAGGCCGGCAACAGGCGCTTACCTTCGGACAGCTCCGGATGCCCGTCTAATGCGTCTCTTGTCGCCTACACGGCAGGGAAAAGCTTTTCCACTCTGTCTAGGAAGGAGAAAGTGTGCCAGCACAGCAAATGCCTCCCGGACTTTCCATGCAATTCAGCAAGTGCTTTGCAGCTTGAAATTGGAAGGAAAGCCTCAGATTTAGCAGCCAGAGCTTCAGGAGGAGCAGCAGCGAGCACAGCATCGCTTTTGCAGCAGCTCCTTCCATGTGCATGTTTTTGGGAGTGGAAAGGCTTGCAGAGTGTTCAAGTAGCTTTTTCTCTCCGCTGGAAAGCTGCACGCTCAGTGCCAGTGTTCTGCAGCTTCTTTCTTCACGTTTCAGCAGCTAGCACGCTCTCCGTGTGCAGGAGAAGCGGCTGAGGCTTCCTTGCCGGAGAAGCGGCACCTTCGCCGGCAGAGAGCATCCTGCCGGCCGCGGTGCGCTCCGGAGCGGGGGCTTGTGCCGAAAGAGGTCGGGAACAGGCGCTTACCTTCGGACAGCTCCGGATGCCCGTCTAATGCGTCTCTTGTCGCCTACACGGCAGGGAAAAGCTTTTCCACTCTGTCTAGGAAGGAGAAAGTGTGCCAGCACAGCAAACGCCTCCCGGACTTTCCCTGCAATTCAGCATGTGCTTTGCAGCTTGAAATTGGAAGGAAAGCCTCAGATTTAGCAGCCAGAGCTTCAGGAGGAGCAGCAGCGAGCACAGCATCGCTTTTGCAGCAGCTCCTTCCATGTGCATATTTTTGGTAGTGGAAAGGCTTGCAGAGTGTTCAAGTAGCTTTTTCTCTCCGCTGGAAAGCTGCAGGCTCAGTGCCAGTGTTCTGCAGCTTCTTTCTTCGCGTTTCAGCAGCTAGCACGCTCTCCGTGTGCAGGAGAAGCGGCTGAGGCTTCCTTGCCGGAGAAGCGGCACCTTCGCCGGCAGACAGCATCCTGCCGGCCGCGGTGCGCTCCGGAGCGGGGGCTTGTGCCGAAAGAGGCCGGCAACAGGCGCTTACCTTCGGACAGCTCCGGATGCCCGTCTAATGCGTCTCTTGTCGCCTACACGGCAGGGAAAAGCTTTTCCACTCTGTCTAGGAAGGAGAAAGTGTGCCAGCACAGCAAATGCCTCCCGGACTTTCCCTGCAATTCAGCAAATGCTTTGCAGCTTGAAATTGGAAGGAAAGCCTCAGATTTAGCAGCCAGAGCTTCAGGAGGAGCAGCAGCGAGCACAGCATCGCTTTTGCAGCAGCTCCTTCCATGTGCATGTTTTTGGGAGTGGAAAGGCTTGCAGAGTGTTCAAGTAGCTTTTTCTCTCCGCTGGAAAGCTGCACGCTCAGTGCCAGTGTTCTGCAGCTTCTTTCTTCGCGTTTCAGCAGCTAGCACGCTCTCCGTGTGCAGGAGAAGCGGCTGAGGCTTCCTTGCCGGAGAAGCGGCACCTTCGCCGGCAGAGAGCATCCTGCCGGCCGCGGTGTGCTCCGGAGCGGGGGCTTGTGCCGAAAGAGGCCGGGAACAGGCGCTTACCTTCGGACAGCTCCGGATGCCCGTCTAATGCGTCTCTTGTCGCCTACACGGCAGGGAAAAGCTTTTCCACTCTGTCTAGGAAGGAGAAAGTGTGCCAGCAGAGCAAATGCCTCCCGGACTTTCCCTGCAATTCAGCAAGTGCTTTGCAGCTTGAAATTGGAAGGAAAGCCTCAGATTTAGCAGCCAGAGCTTCAGGAGGAGCAGCAGCGAGCACAGCATCGCTTTTGCAGCAGCTCCTTCCATGTGCATGTTTTTGGGAGTGGAAAGGCTTGCAGAGTGTTCAAGTAGCTTTTTCTCTCCGCTGGAAAGCTGCACGCTCAGTGCCAGTGTTCTGCAGCTTCTTTCTTCGCATTTCAGCACCTAGCACGCTCTCCGTGTGCAGGAGAAGCGGCTGAGGCTTCCTTGCCGGAGAAGCGGCACCTTCGCCGGCAGAGAGCAGCCTGCCGGCCGCGGTGCGCTCCGGAGCGGGGGCTTGTGCCGAAAGAGGCCGGCAACAGGCGCTTACCTTCGGACAGCTCCGGATGCCCGTCTAATGCGTCTCTTGTCGCCTACACGGCAGGGAAAAGCTTTTCCACTCTGTCTAGGAAGGAGAAAGTGTGCCAGCACAGCAAATGCCTCCCGGACTTTCCCTGCAATTCAGCAAGTGCTTTGCAGCTTGAAATTGGAAGGAAAGCCTCAGATTTAGCAGCCAGAGCTTCAGGAGGAGCAGCAGCGAGCACAGCATCGCTTTTGCAGCAGCTCCTTCCATGTGCATGTTTTTGGGAGTGGAAAGGCTTGCAGAGTGTTCAAGTAGCTTTTTCTCTCCGCTGGAAAGCTGCACGCTCAGTGCCAGTGTTCTGCAGCTTCTTTCTTCACGTTTCAGCAGCTAGCACGCTCTCCGTGTGCAGGAGAAGCGGCTGAGGCTTCCTTGCCGGAGAAGCGGCACCTTCGCCGGCAGAGAGCATCCTGCCGGCCGCGGTGCGCTCCGGAGCGGGGGCTTGTGCCGACAGAGGCCGGCAACAGGCGCTTACCTTCTGACAGCTCCGGATGCCCGTCTAATGCGTCTCTTGTCGCCTACACGGCAGGGAAAAGCTTTTCCACTCTGTCTAGGAAGGAGAAAGTGTGCCAGCACAGCAAATGCCTCCCGGACTTTCCCTGCAATTCAGCAAGTGCTTTGCAGCTTGAAATTGGAAGGAAAGCCTCAGATTTAGCAGCCAGAGCTTCAGGAGGAGCAGCAGCGAGCACAGCATCGCTTTTGCAGCAGCTCCTTCCATGTGCATGTTTTTGGGAGTGGAAAGGCTTGCAGAGTGTTCAAGTAGCTTTTTCTCTCCGCTGGAAAGCTGCACGCTCAGTGCCAGTGTTCTGCAGCTTCTTTCTTCACGTTTCAGCAGCTAGCACGCTCTCCGTGTGCAGGAGAAGCGGCTGAGGCTTCCTTGCCGGAGAAGCGGCACCTTCGCCGGCAGAGAGCATCCTGCCGGCCGCGGTGCGCTCCGGAGCGGGGGCTTGTGCCGAAAGAGGTCGGGAACAGGCGCTTACCTTCGGACAGCTCCGGATGCCCGTCTAATGCGTCTCTTGTCGCCTACACGGCAGGGAAAAGCTTTTCCACTCTGTCTAGGAAGGAGAAAGTGTGCCAGCACAGCAAACGCCTCCCGGACTTTCCCTGCAATTCAGCATGTGCTTTGCAGCTTGAAATTGGAAGGAAAGCCTCAGATTTAGCAGCCAGAGCTTCAGGAGGAGCAGCAGCGAGCACAGCATCGCTTTTGCAGCAGCTCCTTCCATGTGCATATTTTTGGTAGTGGAAAGGCTTGCAGAGTGTTCAAGTAGCTTTTTCTCTCCGCTGGAAAGCTGCAGGCTCAGTGCCAGTGTTCTGCAGCTTCTTTCTTCGCGTTTCAGCAGCTAGCACGCTCTCCGTGTGCAGGAGAAGCGGCTGAGGCTTCCTTGCCGGAGAAGCGGCACCTTCGCCGGCAGACAGCATCCTGCCGGCCGCGGTGCGCTCCGGAGCGGGGGCTTGTGCCGAAAGAGGCCGGCAACAGGCGCTTACCTTCGGACAGCTCCGGATGCCCGTCTAATGCGTCTCTTGTCGCCTACACGGCAGGGAAAAGCTTTTCCACTCTGTCTAGGAAGGAGAAAGTGTGCCAGCACAGCAAATGCCTCCCGGACTTTCCCTGCAATTCAGCAAGTGCTTTGCAGCTTGAAATTGGAAGGAAAGCCTCAGATTTAGCAGCCAGAGCTTCAGGAGGAGCAGCAGCGAGCACAGCATCGCTTTTGCAGCAGCTCCTTCCATGTGCATGTTTTTGGGAGTGGAAAGGCTTGCAGAGTGTTCAAGTAGCTTTTTCTCTCCGCTGGAAAGCTGCACGCTCAGTGCCAGTGTTCTGCAGCTTCTTTCTTCGCGTTTCAGCAGCTAGCACGCTCTCCGTGTGCAGGAGAAGCGGCTGAGGCTTCCTTGCCGGAGAAGCGGCACCTTCGCCGGCAGAGAGCATCCTGCCGGCCGCGGTGTGCTCCGGAGCGGGGGCTTGTGCCGAAAGAGGCCGGGAACAGGCGCTTACCTTCGGACAGCTCCGGATGCCCGTCTAATGCGTCTCTTGTCGCCTACACGGCAGGGAAAAGCTTTTCCACTCTGTCTAGGAAGGAGAAAGTGTGCCAGCAGAGCAAATGCCTCCCGGACTTTCCCTGCAATTCAGCAAGTGCTTTGCAGCTTGAAATTGGAAGGAAAGCCTCAGATTTAGCAGCCAGAGCTTCAGGAGGAGCAGCAGCGAGCACAGCATCGCTTTTGCAGCAGCTCCTTCCATGTGCATGTTTTTGGGAGTGGAAAGGCTTGCAGAGTGTTCAAGTAGCTTTTTCTCTCCGCTGGAAAGCTGCACGCTCAGTGCCAGTGTTCTGCAGCTTCTTTCTTCGCATTTCAGCACCTAGCACGCTCTCCGTGTGCAGGAGAAGCGGCTGAGGCTTCCTTGCCGGAGAAGCGGCACCTTCGCCGGCAGAGAGCAGCCTGCCGGCCGCAGTGCGCTCCGGAGCGGGGGCTTGTGCCGAAAGAGGCCGGCAACAGGCGCTTACCTTCGGACAGCTCCGGATGCCCGTCTAATGCGTCTCTTGTCGCCTACACGGCAGGGAAAAGCTTTTCCACTCTGTCTAGGAAGGAGAAAGTGTGCCAGCACAGCAAATGCCTCCCGGACTTTCCCTGCAATTCAGCAAGTGCTTTGCAGCTTGAAATTGGAAGGAAAGCCTCAGATTTAGCAGCCAGAGCTTCAGGAGGAGCAGCAGCGAGCACAGCATCGCTTTTGCAGCAGCTCCTTCCATGTGCATGTTTTTGGGAGTGGAAAGGCTTGCAGAGTGTTCAAGTAGCTTTTTCTCTCCGCTGGAAAGCTGCACGCTCAGTGCCAGTGTTCTGCAGCTTCTTTCTTCACGTTTCAGCAGCTAGCACGCTCTCCGTGTGCAGGAGAAGCGGCTGAGGCTTCCTTGCCGGAGAAGCGGCACCTTCGCCGGCAGAGAGCATCCTGCCGGCCGCGGTGCGCTCCGGAGCGGGGGCTTGTGCCGACAGAGGCCGGCAACAGGCGCTTACCTTCTGACAGCTCCGGATGCCCGTCTAATGCGTCTCTTGTCGCCTACACGGCAGGGAAAAGCTTTTCCACTCTGTCTAGGAAGGAGAAAGTGTGCCAGCACAGCAAATGCCTCCCGGACTTTCCCTGCAATTCAGCAAGTGCTTTGCAGCTTGAAATTGGAAGGAAAGCCTCAGATTTAGCAGCCAGAGCTTCAGGAGGAGCAGCAGCGAGCACAGCATCGCTTTTGCAGCAGCTCCTTCCATGTGCATGTTTTTGGGAGTGGAAAGGCTTGCAGAGTGTTCAAGTAGCTTTTTCTCTCCGCTGGAAAGCTGCACGCTCAGTGCCAGTGTTCTGCAGCTTCTTTCTTCACGTTTCAGCAGCTAGCACGCTCTCCGTGTGCAGGAGAAGCGGCTGAGGCTTCCTTGCCGGAGAAGCGGCACCTTCGCCGGCAGAGAGCCTCCGGCCGGCCGCGGTGCGCTCCGGAGCGGGGGCTTGTGCCGAAAGAGGCCGGCAACAGGCGCTTACCTTCGGACAGCTCCGGATGCCCGTCTAATGCGTCTCTTGTCGCCTACACGGCAGGGAAAAGCTTTTCCACTCTGTCTAGGAAGGAGAAAGTGTGCCAGCACAGCAAATGCCTCCCGGACTTTCCCTGCAATTCAGCAAGTGCTTTGCAGCTTGAAATTGGAAGGAAAGCCTCAGATTTAGCAGCCAGAGCTTCAGGAGGAGCAGCAGCGAGCACAGCATCGCTTTTGCAGCAGCTCCTTCCATGTGCATGTTTTTGGGAGTGGAAAGGCTTGCAGAGTGTTCAAGTAGCTTTTTCTCTCCGCTGGAAAGCTGCACGCTCAGTGCCAGTGTTCTGCAGCTTCTTTCTTCACGTTTCAGCAGCTAGCACGCTCTCCGTGTGCTGGAGAAGCGGCTGAGGCTTCCTTGCCGGAGAAGCGGCACCTTCGCCGGCAGAGAGCATCCTGCCGGCCGCGGTGCGCTCCGGAGCGGGGGCTTGTGCCGAAAGAGGCCGGCAACAGGCGCTTACCTTCGGACAGCTCCGGATGCCCGTCTAATGCGTCTCTTGTCGCCTACACGGCAGGGAAAAGCTTTTCCACTCTGTCTAGGAAGGAGAAAGTGTGCCAGCACAGCAAATGCCTCCCGGACTTTCCCTGCAATTCAGCAAGTGCTTTGCAGCTTGAAATTGGAAGGAAAGCCTCAGATTTAGCAGCCAGAGCTTCAGGAGGAGCAGCAGCGAGCACAGCATCGCTTTTGCAGCAGCTCCTTCCATGTGCATGTTTTTGGGAGTGGAAAGGCTTGCAGAGTGTTCAAGTAGCTTTTTCTCTCCGCTGGAAAGCTGCACGCTCAGTGCCAGTGTTCTGCAGCTTCTTTCTTCACGTTTCAGCAGCTAGCACGCTCTCCGTGTGCTGGAGAAGCGGCTGAGGCTTCCTTGCCGGAGAAGCGGCACCTTCGCCGGCAGAGAGCATCCTGCCGGCCGCGGTGCGCTCCGGAGCGGGGGCTTGTGCCGAAAGAGGTCGGGAACAGGCGCTTACCTTCGGACAGCTCCGGATGCCCGTCTAATGCGTCTCTTGTCGCCTACACGGCAGGGAAAAGCTTTTCCACTCTGTCTAGGAAGGAGAAAGTGTGCCAGCACAGCAAACGCCTCCCGGACTTTCCCTGCAATTCAGCAAGTGCTTTGCAGCTTGAAATTGGAAGGAAAGCCTCAGATTTAGCAGCCAGAGCTTCAGGAGGAGCAGCAGCGAGCACAGCATCGCTTTTGCAGCAGCTCCTTCCATGTGCATGTTTTTGGGAGTGGAAAGGCTTGCAGAGTGTTCAAGTAGCTTTTTCTCTCCGCTGGAAAGCTGCACGCTCAGTGCCAGTGTTCTGCAGCTTCTTTCTTCACGTTTCAGCAGCTAGCACGCTCTCCGTGTGCAGGAGAAGCGGATGAGGCTTCCTTGCCGGAGAAGCGGCACCTTCGCCGGCAGAAAGCATCCTGCCGGCCGCGGTGCGCTCCGGAGCGGGGGCTTGTGCCGAAAGAGGCCGGCAACAGGCGCTTACCTTCGGACAGCTCCGGATGCCCGTCTAATGCGTCTCTTGTCGCCTACACGGCAGGGAAAAGCTTTTCCACTCTGTCTAGGAAGGAGAAAGTGTGCCAGCACAGCAAACGCCTCCCGGACTTTCCCTGCAATTCAGCAAGTGCTTTGCAGCTTGAAATTGGAAGGAAAGCCTCAGATTTAGCAGCCAGAGCTTCAGGAGGAGCAGCAGCGAGCACAGCATCGCTTTTGCAGCAGCTCCTTCCATGTGCATGTTTTTGGGAGTGGAAAGGCTTGCAGAGTGTTCAAGTAGCTTTTTCTCTCCGCTGGAAAGCTGCACGCTCAGTGCCAGTGTTCTGCAGCTTCTTTCTTCACGTTTCAGCAGCTAGCACGCTCTCCGTGTGCTGGAGAAGCGGCTGAGGCTTCCTTGCCGGAGAAGCGGCACCTTCGCCGGCAGAGAGCATCCTGCCGGCCGCGGTGTGCTCCGGAGCGGGGGCTTGTGCCGAAAGAGGCCGGGAACAGGCGCTTACCTTCGGACAGCTCCGGATGCCCGTCTAATGCGTCTCTTGTCGCCTACACGGCAGGGAAAAGCTTTTCCACTCTGTCTAGGAAGGAGAAAGTGTGCCAGCAGAGCAAATGCCTCCCGGACTTTCCCTGCAATTCAGCAAGTGCTTTGCAGCTTGAAATTGGAAGGAAAGCCTCAGATTTAGCAGCCAGAGCTTCAGGAGGAGCAGCAGCGAGCACAGCATCGCTTTTGCAGCAGCTCCTTCCATGTGCATGTTTTTGGGAGTGGAAAGGCTTGCAGAGTGTTCAAGTAGCTTTTTCTCTCCGCTGGAAAGCTGCACGCTCAGTGCCAGTGTTCTGCAGCTTCTTTCTTCGCATTTCAGCACCTAGCACGCTCTCCGTGTGCAGGAGAAGCGGCTGAGGCTTCCTTGCCGGAGAAGCGGCACCTTCGCCGGCAGAGAGCATCCTGCCGGCCGCAGTGCGCTCCGGAGCGGGGGCTTGTGCCGAAAGAGGCCGGGAACAGGCGCTTACCTTCGGACAGCTCCGGATGCCCGTCTAATGCGTCTCTTGTCGCCTACACGGCAGGGAAAAGCTTTTCCACTCTGTCTAGGAAGGAGAAAGTGTGCCAGCACAGCAAATGCCTCCCGGACTTTCCCTGCAATTCAGCAAGTGCTTTGCAGCTTGAAATTGGAAGGAAAGCCTCAGATTTAGCAGCCAGAGCTTCAGGAGGAGCAGCAGCGAGCACAGCATCGCTTTTGCAGCAGCTCCTTCCATGTGCATGTTTTTGGGAGTGGAAAGGCTTGCAGAGTGTTCAAGTAGCTTTTTCTCTCCGCTGGAAAGCTGCACGCTCAGTGCCAGTGTTCTGCAGCTTCTTTCTTCACGTTTCAGCAGCTAGCACGCTCTCCGTGTGCAGGAGAAGCGGCTGAGGCTTCCTTGCCGGAGAAGCGGCACCTTCGCCGGCAGAGAGCATCCTGCCGGCCGCGGTGCGCTCCGGAGCGGGGGCTTGTGCCGAAAGAGGCCGGCAACAGGCGCTTACCTTCGGACAGCTCCGGATGCCCGTCTAATGCGTCTCTTGTCGCCTACACGGCAGGGAAAAGCTTTTCCACTCTGTCTAGGAAGGAGAAAGTGTGCCAGCACAGCAAACGCCTCCCGGACTTTCCCTGCAATTCAGCAAGTGCTTTGCAGCTTGAAATTGGAAGGAAAGCCTCAGATTTAGCAGCCAGAGCTTCAGGAGGAGCAGCAGCGAGCACAGCATCGCTTTTGCAGCAGCTCCTTCCATGTGCATGTTTTTGGGAGTGGAAAGGCTTGCAGAGTGTTCAAGTAGCTTTTTCTCTCCGCTGGAAAGCTGCACGCTCAGTGCCAGTGTTCTGCAGCTTCTTTCTTCGCGTTTCAGCAGCTAGCACGCTCTCCGTGTGCAGGAGAAGCGGCTGAGGCTTCCTTGCCGGAGAAGCGGCACCTTCGCCGGCAGACAGCATCCTGCCGGCCGCGGTGCGCTCCGGAGCGGGGGCTTGTGCCGAAAGAGGCCGGCAACAGGCGCTTACCTTCGGACAGCTCCGGATGCCCGTCTAATGCGTCTCTTGTCGCCTACACGGCAGGGAAAAGCTTTTCCACTCTGTCTAGGAAGGAGAAAGTGTGCCAGCACAGCAAATGCCTCCCGGACTTTCCCTGCAATTCAGCAAGTGCTTTGCAGCTTGAAATTGGAAGGAAAGCCTCAGATTTAGCAGCCAGAGCTTCAGGAGGAGCAGCAGCGAGCACAGCATCGCTTTTGCAGCAGCTCCTTCCGTGTGCATGTTTTTGGGAGTGGAAAGGCTTGCAGAGTGTTCAAGTAGCTTTTTCTCTCCGCTGGAAAGCTGCACGCTCAGTGCCAGTGTTCTGCAGCTTCTTTCTTCGCATTTCAGCAGCTAGCACGCTCTCCGTGTGCAGGAGAAGCGGATGAGGCTTCCTTGCCGGAGAAGCGGCACCTTCGCCGGCAGAAAGCATCCTGCCGGCCGCGGTGCGCTCCGGAGCGGGGGCTTGTGCCGAAAGAGGCCGGCAACAGGCGCTTACCTTCGGACAGCTCCGGATGCCCGTCTAATGCGTCTCTTGTCGCCTACACGGCAGGGAAAAGCTTTTCCACTCTGTCTAGGAAGGAGAAAGTGTGCCAGCACAGCAAACGCCTCCCGGACTTTCCCTGCAATTCAGCAAGTGCTTTGCAGCTTGAAATTGGAAGGAAAGCCTCAGATTTAGCAGCCAGAGCTTCAGGAGGAGCAGCAGCGAGCACAGCATCGCTTTTGCAGCAGCTCCTTCCATGTGCATGTTTTTGGGAGTGGAAAGGCTTGCAGAGTGTTCAAGTAGCTTTTTCTCTCCGCTGGAAAGCTGCACGCTCAGTGCCAGTGTTCTGCAGCTTCTTTCTTCACGTTTCAGCAGCTAGCACGCTCTCCGTGTGCAGGAGAAGCGGCTGAGGCTTCCTTGCCGGAGAAGCGGCACCTTCGCCGGCAGAGAGCATCCTGCCGGCCGCGGTGCGCTCCGGAGCGGGGGCTTGTGCCGAAAGAGGTCGGGAACAGGCGCTTACCTTCGGACAGCTCCGGATGCCCGTCTAATGCGTCTCTTGTCGCCTACACGGCAGGGAAAAGCTTTTCCACTCTGTCTAGGAAGGAGAAAGTGTGCCAGCACAGCAAACGCCTCCCGGACTTTCCCTGCAATTCAGCAAGTGCTTTGCAGCTTGAAATTGGAAGGAAAGCCTCAGATTTAGCAGCCAGAGCTTCAGGAGGAGCAGCAGCGAGCACAGCATCGCTTTTGCAGCAGCTCCTTCCATGTGCATGTTTTTGGGAGTGGAAAGGCTTGCAGAGTGTTCAAGTAGCTTTTTCTCTCCGCTGGAAAGCTGCACGCTCAGTGCCAGTGTTCTGCAGCTTCTTTCTTCGCGTTTCAGCAGCTAGCACGCTCTCCGTGTGCAGGAGAAGCGGCTGAGGCTTCCTTGCCGGAGAAGCGGCACCTTCGCCGGCAGAGAGCATCCTGCCGGCCGCGGTGTGCTCCGGAGCGGGGGCTTGTGCCGAAAGAGGCCGGGAACAGGCGCTTACCTTCGGACAGCTCCGGATGCCCGTCTAATGCGTCTCTTGTCGCCTACACGGCAGGGAAAAGCTTTTCCACTCTGTCTAGGAAGGAGAAAGTGTGCCAGCAGAGCAAATGCCTCCCGGACTTTCCCTGCAATTCAGCAAGTGCTTTGCAGCTTGAAATTGGAAGGAAAGCCTCAGATTTAGCAGCCAGAGCTTCAGGAGGAGCAGCAGCGAGCACAGCATCGCTTTTGCAGCAGCTCCTTCCATGTGCATGTTTTTGGGAGTGGAAAGGCTTGCAGAGTGTTCAAGTAGCTTTTTCTCTCCGCTGGAAAGCTGCACGCTCAGTGCCAGTGTTCTGCAGCTTCTTTCTTCGCATTTCAGCACCTAGCACGCTCTCCGTGTGCAGGAGAAGCGGCTGAGGCTTCCTTGCCGGAGAAGCGGCACCTTCGCCGGCAGAGAGCATCCTGCCGGCCGCAGTGCGCTCCGGAGCGGGGGCTTGTGCCGAAAGAGGCCGGCAACAGGCGCTTACCTTCGGACAGCTCCGGATGCCCGTCTAATGCGTCTCTTGTCGCCTACACGGCAGGGAAAAGCTTTTCCACTCTGTCTAGGAAGGAGAAAGTGTGCCAGCACAGCAAATGCCTCCCGGACTTTCCCTGCAATTCAGCAAGTGCTTTGCAGCTTGAAATTGGAAGGAAAGCCTCAGATTTAGCAGCCAGAGCTTCAGGAGGAGCAGCAGCGAGCACAGCATCGCTTTTGCAGCAGCTCCTTCCATGTGCATGTTTTTGGGAGTGGAAAGGCTTGCAGAGTGTTCAAGTAGCTTTTTCTCTCCGCTGGAAAGCTGCACGCTCAGTGCCAGTGTTCTGCAGCTTCTTTCTTCACGTTTCAGCAGCTAGCACGCTCTCCGTGTGCAGGAGAAGCGGCTGAGGCTTCCTTGCCGGAGAAGCGGCACCTTCGCCGGCAGACAGCATCCTGCCGGCCGCGGTGCGCTCCGGAGCGGGGGCTTGTGCCGAAAGAGGCCGGCAACAGGCGCTTACCTTCGGACAGCTCCGGATGCCCGTCTAATGCGTCTCTTGTCGCCTACACGGCAGGGAAAAGCTTTTCCACTCTGTCTAGGAAGGAGAAAGTGTGCCAGCACAGCAAATGCCTCCCGGACTTTCCCTGCAATTCAGCAAGTGCTTTGCAGCTTGAAATTGGAAGGAAAGCCTCAGATTTAGCAGCCAGAGCTTCAGGAGGAGCAGCAGCGAGCACAGCATCGCTTTTGCAGCAGCTCCTTCCATGTGCATGTTTTTGGGAGTGGAAAGGCTTGCAGAGTGTTCAAGTAGCTTTTTCTCTCCGCTGGAAAGCTGCACGCTCAGTGCCAGTGTTCTGCAGCTTCTTTCTTCGCATTTCAGCAGCTAGCACGCTCTCCGTGTGCAGGAGAAGCGGATGAGGCTTCCTTGCCGGAGAAGCGGCACCTTCGCCGGCAGAAAGCATCCTGCCGGCCGCGGTGCGCTCCGGAGCGGGGGCTTGTGCCGAAAGAGGCCGGCAACAGGCGCTTACCTTCGGACAGCTCCGGATGCCCGTCTAATGCGTCTCTTGTCGCCTACACGGCAGGGAAAAGCTTTTCCACTCTGTCTAGGAAGGAGAAAGTGTGCCAGCACAGCAAACGCCTCCCGGACTTTCCCTGCAATTCAGCAAGTGCTTTGCAGCTTGAAATTGGAAGGAAAGCCTCAGATTTAGCAGCCAGAGCTTCAGGAGGAGCAGCAGCGAGCACAGCATCGCTTTTGCAGCAGCTCCTTCCATGTGCATGTTTTTGGGAGTGGAAAGGCTTGCAGAGTGTTCAAGTAGCTTTTTCTCTCCGCTGGAAAGCTGCACGCTCAGTGCCAGTGTTCTGCAGCTTCTTTCTTCACGTTTCAGCAGCTAGCACGCTCTCCGTGTGCTGGAGAAGCGGCTGAGGCTTCCTTGCCGGAGAAGCGGCACCTTCGCCGGCAGAGAGCATCCTGCCGGCCGCGGTGTGCTCCGGAGCGGGGGCTTGTGCCGAAAGAGGCCGGGAACAGGCGCTTACCTTCGGACAGCTCCGGATGCCCGTCTAATGCGTCTCTTGTCGCCTACACGGCAGGGAAAAGCTTTTCCACTCTGTCTAGGAAGGAGAAAGTGTGCCAGCAGAGCAAATGCCTCCCGGACTTTCCCTGCAATTCAGCAAGTGCTTTGCAGCTTGAAATTGGAAGGAAAGCCTCAGATTTAGCAGCCAGAGCTTCAGGAGGAGCAGCAGCGAGCACAGCATCGCTTTTGCAGCAGCTCCTTCCATGTGCATGTTTTTGGGAGTGGAAAGGCTTGCAGAGTGTTCAAGTAGCTTTTTCTCTCCGCTGGAAAGCTGCACGCTCAGTGCCAGTGTTCTGCAGCTTCTTTCTTCGCATTTCAGCACCTAGCACGTTCTCCGTGTGCAGGAGAAGCGGCTGAGGCTTCCTTGCCGGAGAAGCGGCACCTTCGCCGGCAGAGAGCATCCTGCCGGCCGCAGTGCGCTCCGGAGCGGGGGCTTGTGCCGAAAGAGGCCGGCAACAGGCGCTTACCTTCGGACAGCTCCGGATGCCCGTCTAATGCGTCTCTTGTCGCCTACACGGCAGGGAAAATCTTTTCCACTCTGTCTAGGAAGGAGAAAGTGTGCCAGCAGAGCAAATGCCTCCCGGACTTTCCCTGCAATTCAGCAAGTGCTTTGCAGCTTGAAATTGGAAGGAAAGCCTCAGATTTAGCAGCCAGAGCTTCAGGAGGAGCAGCAGCGAGCACAGCATCGCTTTTGCAGCAGCTCCTTCCATGTGCATGTTTTTGGGAGTGGAAAGGCTTGCAGAGTGTTCAAGTAGCTTTTTCTCTCCGCTGGAAAGCTGCACGCTCAGTGCCAGTGTTCTGCAGCTTCTTTCTTCACGTTTCAGCAGCTAGCACGCTCTCCGTGTGCAGGAGAAGCGGCTGAGGCTTCCTTGCCGGAGAAGCGGCACCTTCGCCGGCAGAGAGCATCCTGCCGGCCGCGGTGCGCTCCGGAGCGGGGGCTTGTGCCGAAAGAGGTCGGGAACAGGCGCTTACCTTCGGACAGCTCCGGATGCCCGTCTAATGCGTCTCTTGTCGCCTACACGGCAGGGAAAAGCTTTTCCACTCTGTCTAGGAAGGAGAAAGTGGGCCAGCACAGCAAACGCCTCCCGGACTTTCCCTGCAATTCAGCAAGTGCTTTGCAGCTTGAAATTGGAAGGAAAGCCTCAGATTTAGCAGCCAGAGCTTCAGGAGGAGCAGCAGCGAGCACAGCATCGCTTTTGCAGCAGCTCCTTCCATGTGCATGTTTTTGGGAGTGGAAAGGCTTGCAGAGTGTTCAAGTAGCTTTTTCTCTCCGCTGGAAAGCTGCACGCTCAGTGCCAGTGTTCTGCAGCTTCTTTCTTCGCGTTTCAGCAGCTAGCACGCTCTCCGTGTGCAGGAGAAGCGGCTGAGGCTTCCTTGCCGGAGAAGCGGCACCTTCGCCGGCAGACAGCATCCTGCCGGCCGCGGTGCGCTCCGGAGCGGGGGCTTGTGCCGAAAGAGGCCGGCAACAGGCGCTTACCTTCGGACAGCTCCGGATGCCCGTCTAATGCGTCTCTTGTCGCCTACACGGCAGGGAAAAGCTTTTCCACTCTGTCTAGGAAGGAGAAAGTGTGCCAGCACAGCAAATGCCTCCCGGACTTTCCCTGCAATTCAGCAAGTGCTTTGCAGCTTGAAATTGGAAGGAAAGCCTCAGATTTAGCAGCCAGAGCTTCAGGAGGAGCAGCAGCGAGCACAGCATCGCTTTTGCAGCAGCTCCTTCCGTGTGCATGTTTTTGGGAGTGGAAAGGCTTGCAGAGTGTTCAAGTAGCTTTTTCTCTCCGCTGGAAAGCTGCACGCTCAGTGCCAGTGTTCTGCAGCTTTTTTCTTCGCATTTCAGCAGCTAGCACGCTCTCCGTGTGCAGGAGAAGCGGATGAGGCTTCCTTGCCGGAGAAGCGGCACCTTCGCCGGCAGAAAGCATCCTGCCGGCCGCGGTGCGCTCCGGAGCGGGGGCTTGTGCCGAAAGAGGCCGGCAACAGGCGCTTACCTTCGGACAGCTCCGGATGCCCGTCTAATGCGTCTCTTGTCGCCTACACGGCAGGGAAAAGCTTTTCCACTCTGTCTAGGAAGGAGAAAGTGTGCCAGCACAGCAAACGCCTCCCGGACTTTCCCTGCAATTCAGCAAGTGCTTTGCAGCTTGAAATTGGAAGGAAAGCCTCAGATTTAGCAGCCAGAGCTTCAGGAGGAGCAGCAGCGAGCACAGCATCGCTTTTGCAGCAGCTCCTTCCATGTGCATGTTTTTGGGAGTGGAAAGGCTTGCAGAGTGTTCAAGTAGCTTTTTCTCTCCGCTGGAAAGCTGCACGCTCAGTGCCAGTGTTCTGCAGCTTCTTTCTTCACGTTTCAGCAGCTAGCACGCTCTCCGTGTGCTGGAGAAGCGGCTGAGGCTTCCTTGCCGGAGAAGCGGCACCTTCGCCGGCAGAGAGCATCCTGCCGGCCGCGGTGTGCTCCGGAGCGGGGGCTTGTGCCGAAAGAGGCCGGGAACAGGCGCTTACCTTCGGACAGCTCCGGATGCCCGTCTAATGCGTCTCTTGTCGCCTACACGGCAGGGAAAAGCTTTTCCACTCTGTCTAGGAAGGAGAAAGTGTGCCAGCAGAGCAAATGCCTCCCGGACTTTCCCTGCAATTCAGCAAGTGCTTTGCAGCTTGAAATTGGAAGGAAAGCCTCAGATTTAGCAGCCAGAGCTTCAGGAGGAGCAGCAGCGAGCACAGCATCGCTTTTGCAGCAGCTCCTTCCATGTGCATGTTTTTGGGAGTGGAAAGGCTTGCAGAGTGTTCAAGTAGCTTTTTCTCTCCGCTGGAAAGCTGCACGCTCAGTGCCAGTGTTCTGCAGCTTCTTTCTTCGCATTTCAGCAGCTAGCACGCTCTCCGTGTGCAGGAGAAGCGGCTGAGGCTTCCTTGCCGGAGAAGCGGCACCTTCGCCGGCAGAGAGCATCCTGCCGGCCGCAGTGCGCTCCGGAGCGGGGGCTTGTGCCGAAAGAGGCCGGCAACAGGCGCTTACCTTCGGACAGCTCCGGATGCCCGTCTAATGCGTCTCTTGTCGCCTACACGGCAGGGAAAAGCTTTTCCACTCTGTCTAGGAAGGAGAAAGTGTGCCAGCAGAGCAAATGCCTCCCGGACTTTCCCTGCAATTCAGCAAGTGCTTTGCAGCTTGAAATTGGAAGGAAAGCCTCAGATTTAGCAGCCAGAGCTTCAGGAGGAGCAGCAGCGAGCACAGCATCGCTTTTGCAGCAGCTCCTTCCATGTGCATGTTTTTGGGAGTGGAAAGGCTTGCAGAGTGTTCAAGTAGCTTTTTCTCTCCGCTGGAAAGCTGCACGCTCAGTGCCAGTGTTCTGCAGCTTCTTTCTTCACGTTTCAGCAGCTAGCACGCTCTCCGTGTGCAGGAGAAGCGGCTGAGGCTTCCTTGCCGGAGAAGCGGCACCTTCGCCGGCAGAGAGCATCCTGCCGGCCGCGGTGCGCTCCGGAGCGGGGGCTTGTGCCGACAGAGGCCGGCAACAGGCGCTTACCTTCGGACAGCTCCGGATGCCCGTCTAATGCGTCTCTTGTCGCCTACACGGCAGGGAAAAGCTTTTCCACTCTGTCTAGGAAGGAGAAAGTGTGCCAGCACAGCAAATGCCTCCCGGACTTTCCCTGCAATTCAGCAAGTGCTTTGCAGCTTGAAATTGGAAGGAAAGCCTCAGATTTAGCAGCCAGAGCTTCAGGAGGAGCAGCAGCGAGCACAGCATCGCTTTTGCAGCAGCTCCTTCCATGTGCATGTTTTTGGGAGTGGAAAGGCTTGCAGAGTGTTCAAGTAGCTTTTTCTCTCCGCTGGAAAGCTGCACGCTCAGTGCCAGTGTTCTGCAGCTTCTTTCTTCACGTTTCAGCAGCTAGCACGCTCTCCGTGTGCAGGAGAAGCGGCTGAGGCTTCCTTGCCGGAGAAGCGGCACCTTCGCCGGCAGAGAGCATCCTGCCGGCCGCGGTGCGCTCCGGAGCGGGGGCTTGTGCCGAAAGAGGCCGGCAACAGGCGCTTACCTTCGGACAGCTCCGGATGCCCGTCTAATGCGTCTCTTGTCGCCTACACGGCAGGGAAAAGCTTTTCCACTCTGTCTAGGAAGGAGAAAGTGTGCCAGCACAGCAAATGCCTCCCGGACTTTCCATGCAATTCAGCAAGTGCTTTGCAGCTTGAAATTGGAAGGAAAGCCTCAGATTTAGCAGCCAGAGCTTCAGGAGGAGCAGCAGCGAGCACAGCATCGCTTTTGCAGCAGCTCCTTCCATGTGCATGTTTTTGGGAGTGGAAAGGCTTGCAGAGTGTTCAAGTAGCTTTTTCTCTCCGCTGGAAAGCTGCACGCTCAGTGCCAGTGTTCTGCAGCTTCTTTCTTCACGTTTCAGCAGCTAGCACGCTCTCCGTGTGCAGGAGAAGCGGCTGAGGCTTCCTTGCCGGAGAAGCGGCACCTTCGCCGGCAGAGAGCATCCTGCCGGCCGCGGTGTGCTCCGGAGCGGGGGCTTGTGCCGAAAGAGGTCGGGAACAGGCGCTTACCTTCGGACAGCTCCGGATGCCCGTCTAATGCGTCTCTTGTCGCCTACACGGCAGGGAAAAGCTTTTCCACTCTGTCTAGGAAGGAGAAAGTGTGCCAGCACAGCAAACGCCTCCCGGACTTTCCCTGCAATTCAGCAAGTGCTTTGCAGCTTGAAATTGGAAGGAAAGCCTCAGATTTAGCAGCCAGAGCTTCAGGAGGAGCAGCAGCGAGCACAGCATCGCTTTTGCAGCAGCTCCTTCCATGTGCATGTTTTTGGGAGTGGAAAGGCTTGCAGAGTGTTCAAGTAGCTTTTTCTCTCCGCTGGAAAGCTGCACGCTCAGTGCCAGTGTTCTGCAGCTTCTTTCTTCGCGTTTCAGCAGCTAGCACGCTCTCCGTGTGCAGGAGAAGCGGCTGAGGCTTCCTTGCCGGAGAAGCGGCACCTTCGCCGGCAGACAGCATCCTGCCGGCCGCGGTGCGCTCCGGAGCGGGGGCTTGTGCCGAAAGAGGCCGGCAACAGGCGCTTACCTTCGGACAGCTCCGGATGCCCGTCTAATGCGTCTCTTGTCGCCTACACGGCAGGGAAAAGCTTTTCCACTCTGTCTAGGAAGGAGAAAGTGTGCCAGCACAGCAAATGCCTCCCGGACTTTCCCTGCAATTCAGCAAGTGCTTTGCAGCTTGAAATTGGAAGGAAAGCCTCAGATTTAGCAGCCAGAGCTTCAGGAGGAGCAGCAGCGAGCACAGCATCGCTTTTGCAGCAGCTCCTTCCGTGTGCATGTTTTTGGGAGTGGAAAGGCTTGCAGAGTGTTCAAGTAGCTTTTTCTCTCCGCTGGAAAGCTGCACGCTCAGTGCCAGTGTTCTGCAGCTTCTTTCTTCGCATTTCAGCAGCTAGCACGCTCTCCGTGTGCAGGAGAAGCGGCTGAGGCTTCCTTGCCGGAGAAGCGGCACCTTCGCCGGCAGAAAGCATCCTGCCGGCCGCGGTGCGCTCCGGAGCGGGGGCTTGTGCCGAAAGAGGCCGGCAACAGGCGCTTACCTTCGGACAGCTCCGGATGCCCGTCTAATGCGTCTCTTGTCGCCTACACGGCAGGGAAAAGCTTTTCCACTCTGTCTAGGAAGGAGAAAGTGTGCCAGCACAGCAAACGCCTCCCGGACTTTCCCTGCAATTCAGCAAGTGCTTTGCAGCTTGAAATTGGAAGGAAAGCCTCAGATTTAGCAGCCAGAGCTTCAGGAGGAGCAGCAGCGAGCACAGCATCGCTTTTGCAGCAGCTCCTTCCATGTGCATGTTTTTGGGAGTGGAAAGGCTTGCAGAGTGTTCAAGTAGCTTTTTCTCTCCGCTGGAAAGCTGCACGCTCAGTGCCAGTGTTCTGCAGCTTCTTTCTTCACGTTTCAGCAGCTAGCACGCTCTCCGTGTGCTGGAGAAGCGGCTGAGGCTTCCTTGCCGGAGAAGCGGCACCTTCGCCGGCAGAGAGCATCCTGCCGGCCGCGGTGCGCTCCGGAGCGGGGGCTTGTGCCGAAAGAGGTCGGGAACAGGCGCTTACCTTCGGACAGCTCCGGATGCCCGTCTAATGCGTCTCTTGTCGCCTACACGGCAGGGAAAAGCTTTTCCACTCTGTCTAGGAAGGAGAAAGTGTGCCAGCACAGCAAACGCCTCCCGGACTTTCCCTGCAATTCAGCAAGTGCTTTGCAGCTTGAAATTGGAAGGAAAGCCTCAGATTTAGCAGCCAGAGCTTCAGGAGGAGCAGCAGCGAGCACAGCATCGCTTTTGCAGCAGCTCCTTCCATGTGCATGTTTTTGGGAGTGGAAAGGCTTGCAGAGTGTTCAAGTAGCTTTTTCTCTCCGCTGGAAAGCTGCACGCTCAGTGCCAGTGTTCTGCAGCTTCTTTCTTCGCGTTTCAGCAGCTAGCACGCTCTCCGTGTGCAGGAGAAGCGGCTGAGGCTTCCTTGCCGGAGAAGCGGCACCTTCGCCGGCAGACAGCATCCTGCCGGCCGCGGTGCGCTCCGGAGCGGGGGCTTGTGCCGAAAGAGGCCGGCAACAGGCGCTTACCTTCGGACAGCTCCGGATGCCCGTCTAATGCGTCTCTTGTCGCCTACACGGCAGGGAAAAGCTTTTCCACTCTGTCTAGGAAGGAGAAAGTGTGCCAGCACAGCAAATGCCTCCCGGACTTTCCCTGCAATTCAGCAAGTGCTTTGCAGCTTGAAATTGGAAGGAAAGCCTCAGATTTAGCAGCCAGAGCTTCAGGAGGAGCAGCAGCGAGCACAGCATCGCTTTTGCAGCAGCTCCTTCCGTGTGCATGTTTTTGGGAGTGGAAAGGCTTGCAGAGTGTTCAAGTAGCTTTTTCTCTCCGCTGGAAAGCTGCACGCTCAGTGCCAGTGTTCTGCAGCTTCTTTCTTCGCATTTCAGCAGCTAGCACGCTCTCCGTGTGCAGGAGAAGCGGCTGAGGCTTCCTTGCCGGAGAAGCGGCACCTTCGCCGGCAGAAAGCATCCTGCCGGCCGCGGTGCGCTCCGGAGCGGGGGCTTGTGCCGAAAGAGGCCGGCAACAGGCGCTTACCTTCGGACAGCTCCGGATGCCCGTCTAATGCGTCTCTTGTCGCCTACACGGCAGGGAAAAGCTTTTCCACTCTGTCTAGGAAGGAGAAAGTGTGCCAGCACAGCAAACGCCTCCCGGACTTTCCCTGCAATTCAGCAAGTGCTTTGCAGCTTGAAATTGGAAGGAAAGCCTCAGATTTAGCAGCCAGAGCTTCAGGAGGAGCAGCAGCGAGCACAGCATCGCTTTTGCAGCAGCTCCTTCCATGTGCATGTTTTTGGGAGTGGAAAGGCTTGCAGAGTGTTCAAGTAGCTTTTTCTCTCCGCTGGAAAGCTGCACGCTCAGTGCCAGTGTTCTGCAGCTTCTTTCTTCACGTTTCAGCAGCTAGCACGCTCTCCGTGTGCTGGAGAAGCGGCTGAGGCTTCCTTGCCGGAGAAGCGGCACCTTCGCCGGCAGAGAGCATCCTGCCGGCCGCGGTGCGCTCCGGAGCGGGGGCTTGTGCCGAAAGAGGCCGGCAACAGGCGCTTACCTTCGGACAGCTCCGGATGCCCGTCTAATGCGTCTCTTGTCGCCTACACGGCAGGGAAAAGCTTTTCCACTCTGTCTAGGAAGGAGAAAGTGTGCCAGCAGAGCAAATGCCTCCCGGACTTTCCCTGCAATTCAGCAAGTGCTTTGCAGCTTGAAATTGGAAGGAAAGCCTCAGATTTAGCAGCCAGAGCTTCAGGAGGAGCAGCAGCGAGCACAGCATCACTTTTGCAGCAGCTCCTTCCATGTGCATGTTTTTGGGAGTGGAAAGGCTTGCAGAGTGTTCAAGTAGCTTTTTCTCTCCGCTGGAAAGCTGCACGCTCAGTGCCAGTGTTCTGCAGCTTCTTTCTTCACGTTTCAGCAGCTAGCACGCTCTCCGTGTGCAGGAGAAGCGGCTGAGGCTTCCTTGCCGGAGAAGCGGCACCTTCGCCGGCAGAGAGCATCCTGCCGGCCGCGGTGCGCTCCGGAGCGGGGGCTTGTGCCGAAAGAGGCCGGCAACAGGCGCTTACCTTCGGACAGCTCCGGATGCCCGTCTAATGCGTCTCTTGTCGCCTACACGGCAGGGAAAAGCTTTTCCACTCTGTCTAGGAAGGAGAAAGTGTGCCAGCACAGCAAATGCCTCCCGGACTTTCCCTGCAATTCAGCAAGTGCTTTGCAGCTTGAAATTGGAAGGAAAGCCTCAGATTTAGCAGCCAGAGCTTCAGGAGGAGCAGCAGCGAGCACAGCATCGCTTTTGCAGCAGCTCCTTCCATGTGCATGTTTTTGGGAGTGGAAAGGCTTGCAGAGTGTTCAAGTAGCTTTTTCTCTCCGCTGGAAAGCTGCACGCTCAGTGCCAGTGTTCTGCAGCTTCTTTCTTCGCATTTCAGCTGCTAGCACGCTCTCCGTGTGCAGGAGAAGCGGATGAGGCTTCCTTGCCGGAGAAGCGGCACCTTCGCCGGCAGAAAGCATCCTGCCGGCCGCGGTGCGCTCCGGAGCGGGGGCTTGTGCCGAAAGAGGCCGGCAACAGGCGCTTACCTTCGGACAGCTCCGGATGCCCGTCTAATGCGTCTCTTGTCGCCTACACGGCAGGGAAAAGCTTTTCCACTCTGTCTAGGAAGGAGAAAGTGTGCCAGCACAGCAAACGCCTCCCGGACTTTCCCTGCAATTCAGCAAGTGCTTTGCAGCTTGAAATTGGAAGGAAAGCCTCAGATTTAGCAGCCAGAGCTTCAGGAGGAGCAGCAGCGAGCACAGCATCGCTTTTGCAGCAGCTCCTTCCATGTGCATGTTTTTGGGAGTGGAAAGGCTTGCAGAGTGTTCAAGTAGCTTTTTCTCTCCGCTGGAAAGCTGCACGCTCAGTGCCAGTGTTCTGCAGCTTCTTTCTTCACGTTTCAGCAGCTAGCACGCTCTCCGTGTGCTGGAGAAGCGGCTGAGGCTTCCTTGCCGGAGAAGCGGCACCTTCGCCGGCAGAGAGCATCCTGCCGGCCGCGGTGCGCTCCGGAGCGGGGGCTTGTGCCGAAAGAGGCCGGCAACAGGCGCTTACCTTCGGACAGCTCCGGATGCCCGTCTAATGCGTCTCTTGTCGCCTACACGGCAGGGAAAAGCTTTTCCACTCTGTCTAGGAAGGAGAAAGTGTGCCAGCACAGCAAATGCCTCCCGGACTTTCCCTGCAATTCAGCAAGTGCTTTGCAGCTTGAAATTGGAAGGAAAGCCTCAGATTTAGCAGCCAGAGCTTCAGGAGGAGCAGCAGCGAGCACAGCATCGCTTTTGCAGCAGCTCCTTCCATGTGCATGTTTTTGGGAGTGGAAAGGCTTGCAGAGTGTTCAAGTAGCTTTTTCTCTCCGCTGGAAAGCTGCACGCTCAGGGCCAGTGTTCTGCAGCTTCTTTCTTCACGGTTCAGCAGCTAGCACGCTCTCCGTGTGCAGGACAAGCGGCTGAGGCTTCCTTGCCGGAGAAGCGGCACCTTCGCCGGCAGAGAGCATCCTGCCGGCCGCGGTGCGCTCCGGAGCGGAGGCTTGTGCCGAAAGAGGCCGGGAACAGGCGCTTACCTTCGGACAGCTCCGGATGCCCGTCTAATGCGTCTCTTGTCGCCTACACGGCAGGGAAAACTTTTCCACTCTGTCTAGGAAGGAGAAAGTGTGCCAGCACAGCAAATGCCTCCCGTACTTTCCCTGCAATTCAGCAAGTGCTTTGCAGCTTGAAATTGGAAGGAAAGCCTCAGATTTAGCAGCCAGAGCTTCAGGAGGAGCAGCAGCGAGCACAGCATCGCTTTTGCAGCAGCTCCTTCCATGTGCATGTTTTTGGGAGTGGAAAGGCTTGCAGAGTGTTCAAGTAGCTTTTTCTCTCCGCTGGAAAGCTGCACGCTCAGTGCCAGTGTTCTGCAGCTTCTTTCTTCGCGTTTCAGCAGCTAGCACGCTCTCCGTGTGCAGGAGAAGCGGCTGAGGCTTCCTTGCCGGAGAAGCGGCACCTTCGCCGGCAGACAGCATCCTGCCGGCCGCGGTGCGCTCCGGAGCGGGGGCTTGTGCCGAAAGAGGCCGGCAACAGGCGCTTACCTTCGGACAGCTCCGGATGCCCGTCTAATGCGTCTCTTGTCGCCTACACGGCAGGGAAAAGCTTTTCCACTCTGTCTAGGAAGGAGAAAGTGTGCCAGCAGAGCAAATGCCTCCCGGACTTTCCCTGCAATTCAGCAAGTGCTTTGCAGCTTGAAATTGGAAGGAAAGCCTCAGATTTAGCAGCCAGAGCTTCAGGAGGAGCAGCAGCGAGCACAGCATCGCTTTTGCAGCAGCTCCTTCCATGTGCATGTTTTTGGGAGTGGAAAGGCTTGTAGAGTGTTCAAGTAGCTTTTTCTCTCCGCTGGAAAGCTGCACGCTCAGTGCCAGTGTTCTGCAGCTTCTTTCTTCGCGTTTCAGCAGCTAGCACGCTCTCCGTGAGCAGGAGAAGCGGCTAAGGCTTCCTTGCCGGAGAAGCGGCACCTTCGCCGGCAGAGAGCATCCTGCCGGCCGCGGTGCGCTCCGGAGCGGGGGCTTGTGCCGAAAGAGGCCGGCAACAGGCGCTTACCTTCGGACAGCTCCGGATGCCCGTCTAATGCGTCTCTTGTCGCCTACACGGCAGGGAAAAGCTTTTCCACTCTGTCTAGGAAGGAGAAAGTGTGCCAGCACAGCAAATGCCTCCCGGACTTTCCCTGCAATTCAGCAAGTGCTTTGCAGCTTGAAATTGGAAGGAAAGCCTCAGATTTAGCAGCCAGAGCTTCAGGAGGAGCAGCAGCGAGCACAGCATCGCTTTTGCAGCAGCTCCTTCCATGTGCATGTTTTTGGGAGTGGAAAGGCTTGCAGAGTGTTCAAGTAGCTTTTTCTCTCCGCTGGAAAGCTGCACGCTCAGTGCCAGTGTTCTGCAGCTTCTTTCTTCACGTTTCAGCAGCTAGCACGCTCTCCGTGTGCAGGAGAAGCGGCTGAGGCTTCCTTGCCGGAGAAGCGGCACCTTCGCCGGCAGACAGCATCCTGCCGGCCGCGGTGCGCTCCGGAGCGGGGGCTTGTGCCGAAAGAGGCCGGCAACAGGCGCTTACCTTCGGACAGCTCCGGATGCCCGTCTAATGCGTCTCTTGTCGCCTACACGGCAGGGAAAAGCTTTTCCACTCTGTCTAGGAAGGAGAAAGTGTGCCAGCAGAGCAAATGCCTCCCGGACTTTCCCTGCAATTCAGCAAGTGCTTTGCAGCTTGAAATTGGAAGGAAAGCCTCAGATTTAGCAGCCAGAGCTTCAGGAGGAGCAGTAGCGAGCACAGCATCGCTTTTGCAGCAGCTCCTTCCATGTGCATGTTTTTGGGAGTGGAAAGGCTTGCAGAGTGTTCAAGTAGCTTTTTCTCTCCGCTGGAAAGCTGCACGCTCAGTGCCAGTGTTCTGCAGCTTCTTTCTTCGCGTTTCAGCAGCTAGCACGCTCTCCGTGTGCAGGAGAAGCGGCTGAGGCTTCCTTGCCGGAGAAGCGGCACCTTCGCCGGCAGAGAGCATCCTGCCGGCCGCGGTGCGCTCCGGAGCGGGGGCTTGTGCCGAAAGAGGCCGGCAACAGGCGCTTACCTTCGGACAGCTCCGGATGCCCGTCTAATGCGTCTCTTGTCGCCTACACGGCAGGGAAAAGCTTTTCCACTCTGTCTAGGAAGGAGAAAGTGTGCCAGCACAGCAAATGCCTCCCGGACTTTCCCTGCAATTCAGCAAGTGCTTTGCAGCTTGAAATTGGAAGGAAAGCCTCAGATTTAGCAGCCAGAGCTTCAGGAGGAGCAGCAGCGAGCACAGCATCGCTTTTGCAGCAGCTCCTTCCATGTGCATGTTTTTGGGAGTGGAAAGGCTTGCAGAGTGTTCAAGTAGCTTTTTCTCTCCGCTGGAAAGCTGCACGCTCAGTGCCAGTGTTCTGCAGCTTCTTTCTTCACGTTTCAGCAGCTAGCACGCTCTCCCTGTGCAGGAGAAGCGGCTGAGGCTTCCTTGCCGGAGAAGCGGCACCTTCGCCGGCAGACAGCATCCTGCCGGCCGCGGTGCGCTCCGGAGCGGGGGCTTGTGCCGAAAGAGGCCGGCAACAGGCGCTTACCTTCGGACAGCTCCGGATGCCCGTCTAATGCGTCTCTTGTCGCCTACACGGCAGGGAAAAGCTTTTCCACTCTGTCTAGGAAGGAGAAAGTGTGCCAGCACAGCAAATGCCTCCCGGACTTTCCCTGCAATTCAGCAAGTGCTTTGCAGCTTGAAATTGGAAGGAAAGCCTCAGATTTAGCAGCCAGAGCTTCAGGAGGAGCAGCAGCGAGCACAGCATCGCTTTTGCAGCAGCTCCTTCCATGTGCATGTTTTTGGGAGTGGAAAGGCTTGCAGAGTGTTCAAGTAGCTTTTTCTCTCCGCTGGAAAGCTGCACGCTCAGTGCCAGTGTTCTGCAGCTTCTTTCTTCACGTTTCAGCAGCTAGCACGCTCTCCGTGTGCAGGAGAAGCGGCTGAGGCTTCCTTGCCGGAGAAGCGGCACCTTCGCCGGCAGAGAGCATCCTGCCGGCCGCGGTGCGCTCCGGAGCGGGGGCTTGTGCCGAAAGAGGCCGGCAAGAGGCGCTTACCTTCGGACAGCTCCGGATGCCCGTCTAATGCGTCTCTTGTCGCCTACACGGCAGGGAAAAGCTTTTCCACTCTGTCTAGGAAGGAGAAAGTGTGCCAGCACAGCAAACGCCTCCCGGACTTTCCCTGCAATTCAGCAAGTGCTTTGCAGCTTGAAATTGGAAGGAAAGCCTCAGATTTAGCAGCCAGAGCTTCAGGAGGGGCAGCAGCCAGCACAGCATCGCTTTTGCAGCAGCTCCTTCCATGTGCATGTTTTTGGGAGTGGAAAGGCTTGCAGAGTGTTCAAGTAGCTTTTTCTCTCCGCTGGAAAGCTGCACGCTCAGGGCCAGTGTTCTGCAGCTTCTTTCTTCACGGTTCAGCAGCTAGCACGCTCTCCGTGTGCAGGACAAGCGGCTGAGGCTTCCTTGCCGGAGAAGCGGCACCTTCGCCGGCAGAGAGCATCCTGCCGGTCGCGGTGCGCTCCGGAGCGGAGGCTTGTGCCGAAAGAGGCCGGCAACAGGCGCTTACCTTCGGACAGCTCCGGATGCCCGTCTAATGCGTCTCTTGTCGCCTACACGGCAGGGAAAAGCTTTTCCACTCTGTCTAGGAAGGAGAAAGTGTGCCAGCAGAGCAAATGCCTCCCGTACTTTCCCTGCAATTCAGCAAGTGCTTTGCAGCTTGAAATTGGAAGGAAAGCCTCAGATTTAGCAGCCAGAGCTTCAGGAGGAGCAGCAGCGAGCACAGCATCGCTTTTGCAGCAGCTCCTTCCATGTGCATGTTTTTGGGAGTGGAAAGGCTTGCAGAGTGTTCAAGTAGCTTTTTCTCTCCGCTGGAAAGCTGCAGGCTCAGTGCCAGTGTTCTGCAGCTTCTTTCTTCACGTTTCAGCAGCTAGCACGCTCTCCGTGTGCTGGAGAAGCGGCTGAGGCTTCCTTGCCGGAGAAGCGGCACCTTCGCCGGCAGAGAGCATCCTGCCGGCCGCGGTGCGCTCCGGAGCGGGGGCTTGTGCCGAAAGAGGCCGGCAACAGGCGCTTACCTTCGGACAGCTCCGGATGCCCGTCTAATGCGTCTCTTGTCGCCTACACGGCAGGGAAAAGCTTTTCCACTCTGTCTAGGAAGGAGAAAGTGTGCCAGCACAGCAAATGCCTCCCGGACTTTCCCTGCAATTCAGCAAGTGCTTTGCAGCTTGAAATTGGAAGGAAAGCCTCAGATTTAGCAGCCAGAGCTTCAGGAGGAGCAGCAGCGAGCACAGCATCGCTTTTGCAGCAGCTCCTTCCATGTGCATGTTTTTGAAAGTGGAAAGGCTTGCAGAGTGTTCAAGTAGCTTTTTCTCTCCGCTGGAAAGCTGCACGCTCAGTGCCAGTGTTCTGCAGCTTCTTTCTTCACGTTTCAGCAGCTAGCACGCTCTCCGTGTGCAGGAGAAGCGGCTGAGGCTTCCTTGCCGGAGAAGCGGCACCTTCGCCGGCAGAGAGCATCCTGCCGGCCGCGGTGCGCTCCGGAGCGGGGGCTTGTGCCGAAAGAGGTCGGGAACAGGCGCTTACCTTCGGACAGCTCCGGATGCCCGTCTAATGCGTCTCTTGTCGCCTACACGGCAGGGAAAAGCTTTTCCACTCTGTCTAGGAAGGAGAAAGTGTGCCAGCACAGCAAACGCCTCCCGGACTTTCCCTGCAATTCAGCAAGTGCTTTGCAGCTTGAAATTGGAAGGAAAGCCTCAGATTTAGCAGCCAGAGCTTCAGGAGGAGCAGCAGCGAGCACAGCATCGCTTTTGCAGCAGCTCCTTCCATGTGCATGTTTTTGGGAGTGGAAAGGCTTGCAGAGTGTTCAAGTAGCTTTTTCTCTCCGCTGGAAAGCTGCACGCTCAGGGCCAGTGTTCTGCAGCTTCTTTCTTCACGGTTCAGCAGCTAGCACGCTCTCCGTGTGCAGGAGAAGCGGCTGAGGCTTCCTTGCCGGAGAAGCGGCACCTTCGCCGGCAGAGAGCATCCTGCCGGCCGCGGTGCGCTCCGGAGCGGAGGCTTGTGCCGAAAGAGGCCGGCAACAGGCGCTTACCTTCGGACAGCTCCGGATGCCCGTCTAATGCGTCTCTTGTCGCCTACACGGCAGGGAAAAGCTTTTCCACTCTGTCTAGGAAGGAGAAAGTGTGCCAGCAGAGCAAATGCCTCCCGTACTTTCCCTGCAATTCAGCAAGTGCTTTGCAGCTTGAAATTGGAAGGAAAGCCTCAGATTTAGCAGCCAGAGCTTCAGGAGGAGCAGCAGCGAGCACAGCATCGCTTTTGCAGCAGCTCCTTCCATGTGCATGTTTTTGGGAGTGGAAAGGCTTGCAGAGTGTTCAAGTAGCTTTTTCTCTCCGCTGGAAAGCTGCACGCTCAGTGCCAGTGTTCTGCAGCTTCTTTCTTCGCGTTTCAGCAGCTAGCACGCTCTCCGTGTGCAGGAGAAGCGGCTGAGGCTTCCTTGCCGGAGAAGCGGCACCTTCGCCGGCAGACAGCATCCTGCCGGCCGCGGTGCGCTCCGGAGCGGGGGCTTGTGCCGAAAGAGGCCGGCAACAGGCGCTTACCTTCGGACAGCTCCGGATGCCCGTCTAATGCGTCTCTTGTCGCCTACACGGCAGGGAAAAGCTTTTCCACTCTGTCTAGGAAGGAGAAAGTGTGCCAGCAGAGCAAATGCCTCCCGGACTTTCCCTGCAATTCAGCAAGTGCTTTGCAGCTTGAAATTGGAAGGAAAGCCTCAGATTTAGCAGCCAGAGCTTCAGGAGGAGCAGCAGCGAGCACAGCATCGCTTTTGCAGCAGCTCCTTCCATGTGCATGTTTTTGGGAGTGGAAAGGCTTGTAGAGTGTTCAAGTAGCTTTTTCTCTCCGCTGGAAAGCTGCACGCTCAGTGCCAGTGTTCTGCAGCTTCTTTCTTCGCGTTTCAGCAGCTAGCACGCTCTCCGTGAGCAGGAGAAGCGGCTGAGGCTTCCTTGCCGGAGAAGCGGCACCTTCGCCGGCAGAGAGCATCCTGCCGGCCGCGGTGCGCTCCGGAGCGGGGGCTTGTGCCGAAAGAGGCCGGCAACAGGCGCTTACCTTCGGACAGCTCCGGATGCCCGTCTAATGCGTCTCTTGTCGCCTACACGGCAGGGAAAAGCTTTTCCACTCTGTCTAGGAAGGAGAAAGTGTGCCAGCACAGCAAATGCCTCCCGGACTTTCCCTGCAATTCAGCAAGTGCTTTGCAGCTTGAAATTGGAAGGAAAGCCTCAGATTTAGCAGCCAGAGCTTCAGGAGGAGCAGCAGCGAGCACAGCATCGCTTTTGCAGCAGCTCCTTCCATGTGCATGTTTTTGGGAGTGGAAAGGCTTGCAGAGTGTTCAAGTAGCTTTTTCTCTCCGCTGGAAAGCTGCACGCTCAGTGCCAGTGTTCTGCAGCTTCTTTCTTCACGTTTCAGCAGCTAGCACGCTCTCCGTGTGCAGGAGAAGCGGCTGAGGCTTCCTTGCCGGAGAAGCGGCACCTTCGCCGGCAGACAGCATCCTGCCGGCCGCGGTGCGCTCCGGAGCGGGGGCTTGTGCCGAAAGAGGCCGGCAACAGGCGCTTACCTTCGGACAGCTCCGGATGCCCGTCTAATGCGTCTCTTGTCGCCTACACGGCAGGGAAAAGCTTTTCCACTCTGTCTAGGAAGGAGAAAGTGTGCCAGCAGAGCAAATGCCTCCCGGACTTTCCCTGCAATTCAGCAAGTGCTTTGCAGCTTGAAATTGGAAGGAAAGCCTCAGATTTAGCAGCCAGAGCTTCAGGAGGAGCAGCAGCGAGCACAGCATCGCTTTTGCAGCAGCTCCTTCCATGTGCATGTTTTTGGGAGTGGAAAGGCTTGTAGAGTGTTCAAGTAGCTTTTTCTCTCCGCTGGAAAGCTGCACGCTCAGTGCCAGTGTTCTGCAGCTTCTTTCTTCGCGTTTCAGCAGCTAGCACGCTCTCCGTGTGCAGGAGAAGCGGCTGAGGCTTCCTTGCCGGAGAAGCGGCACCTTCGCCGGCAGAGAGCATCCTGCCGGCCGCGGTGCGCTCCGGAGCGGGGGCTTGTGCCGAAAGAGGCCGGCAACAGGCGCTTACCTTCGGACAGCTCCGGATGCCCGTCTAATGCGTCTCTTGTCGCCTACACGGCAGGGAAAAGCTTTTCCACTCTGTCTAGGAAGGAGAAAGTGTGCCAGCACAGCAAATGCCTCCCGGACTTTCCCTGCAATTCAGCAAGTGCTTTGCAGCTTGAAATTGGAAGGAAAGCCTCAGATTTAGCAGCCAGAGCTTCAGGAGGAGCAGCAGCGAGCACAGCATCGCTTTTGCAGCAGCTCCTTCCATGTGCATGTTTTTGGGAGTGGAAAGGCTTGCAGAGTGTTCAAGTAGCTTTTTCTCTCCGCTGGAAAGCTGCACGCTCAGTGCCAGTGTTCTGCAGCTTCTTTCTTCGCGTTTCAGCAGCTAGCACGCTCTCCGTGTGCAGGAGAAGCGGCTGAGGCTTCCTTGCCGGAGAAGCGGCACCTTCGCCGGCAGACAGCATCCTGCCGGCCGCGGTGCGCTCCGGAGCGGGGGCTTGTGCCGAAAGAGGCCGGCAACAGGCGCTTACCTTCGGACAGCTCCGGATGCCCGTCTAATGCGTCTCTTGTCGCCTACACGGCAGGGAAAAGCTTTTCCACTCTGTCTAGGAAGGAGAAAGTGTGCCAGCAGAGCAAATGCCTCCCGGACTTTCCCTGCAATTCAGCAAGTGCTTTGCAGCTTGAAATTGGAAGGAAAGCCTCAGATTTAGCAGCCAGAGCTTCAGGAGGAGCAGCAGCGAGCACAGCATCGCTTTTGCAGCAGCTCCTTCCATGTGCATGTTTTTGAAAGTGGAAAGGCTTGCAGAGTGTTCAAGTAGCTTTTTCTCTCCGCTGGAAAGCTGCACGCTCAGTGCCAGTGTTCTGCAGCTTCTTTCTTCACGTTTCAGCAGCTAGCACGCTCTCCGTGTGCAGGAGAAGCGGCTGAGGCTTCCTTGCCGGAGAAGCGGCACCTTCGCCGGCAGAGAGCATCCTGCCGGCCGCGGTGCGCTCCGGAGCGGGGGCTTGTGCCGAAAGAGGTCGGGAACAGGCGCTTACCTTCGGACAGCTCCGGATGCCCGTCTAATGCGTCTCTTGTCGCCTACACGGCAGGGAAAAGCTTTTCCACTCTGTCTAGGAAGGAGAAAGTGTGCCAGCACAGCAAACGCCTCCCGGACTTTCCCTGCAATTCAGCAAGTGCTTTGCAGCTTGAAATTGGAAGGAAAGCCTCAGATTTAGCAGCCAGAGCTTCAGGAGGAGCAGCAGCGAGCACAGCATCGCTTTTGCAGCAGCTCCTTCCATGTGCATGTTTTTGGGAGTGGAAAGGCTTGCAGAGTGTTCAAGTAGCTTTTTCTCTCCGCTGGAAAGCTGCACGCTCAGGGCCAGTGTTCTGCAGCTTCTTTCTTCACGGTTCAGCAGCTAGCACGCTCTCCGTGTGCAGGAGAAGCGGCTGAGGCTTCCTTGCCGGAGAAGCGGCACCTTCGCCGGCAGAGAGCATCCTGCCGGCCGCGGTGCGCTCCGGAGCGGAGGCTTGTGCCGAAAGAGGCCGGCAACAGGCGCTTACCTTCGGACAGCTCCGGATGCCCGTCTAATGCGTCTCTTGTCGCCTACACGGCAGGGAAAAGCTTTTCCACTCTGTCTAGGAAGGAGAAAGTGTGCCAGCAGAGCAAATGCCTCCCGTACTTTCCCTGCAATTCAGCAAGTGCTTTGCAGCTTGAAATTGGAAGGAAAGCCTCAGATTTAGCAGCCAGAGCTTCAGGAGGAGCAGCAGCGAGCACAGCATCGCTTTTGCAGCAGCTCCTTCCATGTGCATGTTTTTGGGAGTGGAAAGGCTTGCAGAGTGTTCAAGTAGCTTTTTCTCTCCGCTGGAAAGCTGCACGCTCAGTGCCAGTGTTCTGCAGCTTCTTTCTTCGCGTTTCAGCAGCTAGCACGCTCTCCGTGTGCAGGAGAAGCGGCTGAGGCTTCCTTGCCGGAGAAGCGGCACCTTCGCCGGCAGACAGCATCCTGCCGGCCGCGGTGCGCTCCGGAGCGGGGGCTTGTGCCGAAAGAGGCCGGCAACAGGCGCTTACCTTCGGACAGCTCCGGATGCCCGTCTAATGCGTCTCTTGTCGCCTACACGGCAGGGAAAAGCTTTTCCACTCTGTCTAGGAAGGAGAAAGTGTGCCAGCAGAGCAAATGCCTCCCGGACTTTCCCTGCAATTCAGCAAGTGCTTTGCAGCTTGAAATTGGAAGGAAAGCCTCAGATTTAGCAGCCAGAGCTTCAGGAGGAGCAGCAGCGAGCACAGCATCGCTTTTGCAGCAGCTCCTTCCATGTGCATGTTTTTGGGAGTGGAAAGGCTTGTAGAGTGTTCAAGTAGCTTTTTCTCTCCGCTGGAAAGCTGCACGCTCAGTGCCAGTGTTCTGCAGCTTCTTTCTTCGCGTTTCAGCAGCTAGCACGCTCTCCGTGAGCAGGAGAAGCGGCTGAGGCTTCCTTGCCGGAGAAGCGGCACCTTCGCCGGCAGAGAGCATCCTGCCGGCCGCGGTGCGCTCCGGAGCGGGGGCTTGTGCCGAAAGAGGCCGGCAACAGGCGCTTACCTTCGGACAGCTCCGGATGCCCGTCTAATGCGTCTCTTGTCGCCTACACGGCAGGGAAAAGCTTTTCCACTCTGTCTAGGAAGGAGAAAGTGTGCCAGCACAGCAAATGCCTCCCGGACTTTCCCTGCAATTCAGCAAGTGCTTTGCAGCTTGAAATTGGAAGGAAAGCCTCAGATTTAGCAGCCAGAGCTTCAGGAGGAGCAGCAGCGAGCACAGCATCGCTTTTGCAGCAGCTCCTTCCATGTGCATGTTTTTGGGAGTGGAAAGGCTTGCAGAGTGTTCAAGTAGCTTTTTCTCTCCGCTGGAAAGCTGCACGCTCAGTGCCAGTGTTCTGCAGCTTCTTTCTTCACGTTTCAGCAGCTAGCACGCTCTCCGTGTGCAGGAGAAGCGGCTGAGGCTTCCTTGCCGGAGAAGCGGCACCTTCGCCGGCAGACAGCATCCTGCCGGCCGCGGTGCGCTCCGGAGCGGGGGCTTGTGCCGAAAGAGGCCGGCAACAGGCGCTTACCTTCGGACAGCTCCGGATGCCCGTCTAATGCGTCTCTTGTCGCCTACACGGCAGGGAAAAGCTTTTCCACTCTGTCTAGGAAGGAGAAAGTGTGCCAGCACAGCAAATGCCTCCCGGACTTTCCATGCAATTCAGCAAGTGCTTTGCAGCTTGAAATTGGAAGGAAAGCCTCAGATTTAGCAGCCAGAGCTTCAGGAGGAGCAGCAGCGAGCACAGCATCGCTTTTGCAGCAGCTCCTTCCATGTGCATGTTTTTGGGAGTGGAAAGGCTTGCAGAGTGTTCAAGTAGCTTTTTCTCTCCGCTGGAAAGCTGCACGCTCAGTGCCAGTGTTCTGCAGCTTCTTTCTTCGCGTTTCAGCAGCTAGCACGCTCTCCGTGTGCAGGAGAAGCGGCTGAGGCTTCCTTGCCGGAGAAGCGGCACCTTCGCCGGCAGAGAGCATCCTGCCGGCCGCGGTGCGCTCCGGAGCGGGGGCTTGTGCCGAAAGAGGCCGGCAACAGGCGCTTACCTTCGGACAGCTCCGGATGCCCGTCTAATGCGTCTCTTGTCGCCTACACGGCAGGGAAAAGCTTTTCCACTCTGTCTAGGAAGGAGAAAGTGTGCCAGCAGAGCAAATGCCTCCCGGACTTTCCCTGCAATTCAGCAAGTGCTTTGCAGCTTGAAATTGGAAGGAAAGCCTCAGATTTAGCAGCCAGAGCTTCAGGAGGAGCAGCAGCGAGCACAGCATCGCTTTTGCAGCAGCTCCTTCCATGTGCATGTTTTTGGGAGTGGAAAGGCTTGCAGAGTGTTCAAGTAGCTTTTTCTCTCCGCTGGAAAGCTGCACGCTCAGTGCCAGTGTTCTGCAGCTTCTTTCTTCGCGTTTCAGCAGCTAGCACGCTCTCCGTGTGCAGGAGAAGCGGCTGAGGCTTCCTTGCCGGAGAAGCGGCACCTTCGCCGGCAGAGAGCATCCTGCCGGCCGCGGTGCGCTCCGGAGCGGGGGCTTGTGCCGAAAGAGGCCGGCAACAGGCGCTTACCTTCGGACAGCTCCGGATGCCCGTCTAATGCGTCTCTTGTCGCCTACACGGCAGGGAAAAGCTTTTCCACTCTGTCTAGGAAGGAGAAAGTGTGCCAGCAGAGCAAATGCCTCCCGGACTTTCCCTGCAATTCAGCAAGTGCTTTGCAGCTTGAAATTGGAAGGAAAGCCTCAGATTTAGCAGCCAGAGCTTCAGGAGGAGCAGCAGCGAGCACAGCATCGCTTTTGCAGCAGCTCCTTCCATGTGCATGTTTTTGGGAGTGGAAAGGCTTGTAGAGTGTTCAAGTAGCTTTTTCTCTCCGCTGGAAAGCTGCACGCTCAGTGCCAGTGTTCTGCAGCTTCTTTCTTCGCGTTTCAGCAGCTAGCACGCTCTCCGTGTGCAGGAGAAGCGGCTGAGGCTTCCTTGCCGGAGAAGCGGCACCTTCGCCGGCAGAGAGCATCCTGCCGGCCGCGGTGCGCTCCGGAGCGGGGGCTTGTGCCGAAAGAGGCCGGCAACAGGCGCTTACCTTCGGACAGCTCCGGATGCCCGTCTAATGCGTCTCTTGTCGCCTACACGGCAGGGAAAAGCTTTTCCACTCTGTCTAGGAAGGAGAAAGTGTGCCAGCACAGCAAATGCCTCCCGGACTTTCCCTGCAATTCAGCAAGTGCTTTGCAGCTTGAAATTGGAAGGAAAGCCTCAGATTTAGCAGCCAGAGCTTCAGGAGGAGCAGCAGCGAGCACAGCATCGCTTTTGCAGCAGCTCCTTCCATGTGCATGTTTTTGGGAGTGGAAAGGCTTGCAGAGTGTTCAAGTAGCTTTTTCTCTCCGCTGGAAAGCTGCACGCTCAGTGCCAGTGTTCTGCAGCTTCTTTCTTCACGTTTCAGCAGCTAGCACGCTCTCCGTGTGCAGGAGAAGCGGCTGAGGCTTCCTTGCCGGAGAAGCGGCACCTTCGCCGGCAGACAGCATCCTGCCGGCCGCGGTGCGCTCCGGAGCGGGGGCTTGTGCCGAAAGAGGCCGGCAACAGGCGCTTACCTTCGGACAGCTCCGGATGCCCGTCTAATGCATCTCTTGTCGCCTACACGCCAGGGAAAAGCTTTTCCACTCTGTCTAGGAAGGAGAAAGTGTGCCAGCACAGCAAATGCCTCCCGGACTTTCCCTGCAATTCAGCAAGTGCTTTGCAGCTTGAAATTGGAAGGAAAGCCTCAGATTTAGCAGCCAGAGCTTCAGGAGGAGCAGCAGCGAGCACAGCATCGCTTTTGCAGCAGCTCCTTCCATGTGCATGTTTTTGGGAGTGGAAAGGCTTGCAGAGTGTTCAAGTAGCTTTTTCTCTCCGCTGGAAAGCTGCACGCTCAGTGCCAGTGTTCTGCAGCTTCTTTCTTCGCGTTTCAGCAGCTAGCACGCTCTCCGTGTGCAGGAGAAGCGGCTGAGGCTTCCTTGCCGGAGAAGCGGCACCTTCGCCGGCAGAGAGCATCCTGCCGGCCGCGGTGCGCTCCGGAGCGGGGGCTTGTGCCGAAAGAGGCCGGCAACAGGCGCTTACCTTCGGACAGCTCCGGATGCCCGTCTAATGCGTCTCTTGTCGCCTACACGGCAGGGAAAAGCTTTTCCACTCTGTCTAGGAAGGAGAAAGTGTGCCAGCACAGCAAATGCCTCCCGGACTTTCCCTGCAATTCAGCAAGTGCTTTGCAGCTTGAAATTGGAAGGAAAGCCTCAGATTTAGCAGCCAGAGCTTCAGGAGGAGCAGCAGCCAGCACAGCATCGCTTTTGCAGCAGCTCCTTCCATGTGCATGTTTTTGGGAGTGGAAAGGCTTGCAGAGTGTTCAAGTAGCTTTTTCTCTCCGCTGGAACGCTGCACGCTCAGGGCCAGTGTTCTGCAGCTTCTTTCTTCACGGTTCAGCAGCTAGCACGCTCTCCGTGTGCAGGAGAAGCGGCTGAGGCTTCCTTGCCGGAGAAGCGGCACCTTCGCCGGCAGACAGCATCCTGCCGGCCGCGGTGCGCTCCGGAGCGGAGGCTTGTGCTGAAAGAGGCCGGGAACAGGCGCTTACCTTCGGACAGCTCCGGATGCCCGTCTAATGCGTCTCTTGTCGCCTACACGGCAGGGAAAAGCTTTTCCACTCTGTCTAGGAAGGAGAAAGTGTGCCAGCACAGCAAATGCCTCCCGGACTTTCCCTGCAATTCAGCAAGTGCTTTGCAGCTTGAAATTGGAAGGAAAGCCTCAGATTTAGCAGCCAGAGCTTCAGGAGGAGCAGCAGCGAGCACAGCATCGCTTTTGCAGCAGCTCCTTCCATGTGCACGTTTTTGGGAGTGGAAAGGCTTGCAGAGTGTTCAAGTAGCTTTTTCTCTCCGCTGGAAAGCTGCACGCTCAGTGCCAGTGTTCTGCAGCTTCTTTCTTCGCGTTTCAGCAGCTAGCACGCTCTCCGTGTGCAGGAGAAGCGGCTGAGGCTTCCTTGCCGGAGAAGCGGCACCTTCGCCGGCAGAGAGCATCCTGCCGGCCGCGGTGCGCTCCGGAGCGGGGGCTTGTGCCGAAAGAGGCCGGGAACAGGCGCTTACCTTCGGACAGCTCCGGATGCCCGTCTAATGCGTCTCTTGTCGCCTACACGGCAGGGAAAAGCTTTTCCACTCTGTCTAGGAAGGAGAAAGTGTGCCAGCACAGCAAATGCCTCCCGGACTTTCCCTGCAATTCAGCAAGTGCTTTGCAGCTTGAAATTGGAAGGAAAGCCTCAGATTTAGCAGCCAGAGCTTCAGGAGGAGCAGCAGCGAGCACAGCATCGCTTTTGCAGCAGCTCCTTCCATGTGCATGTTTTTGGGAGTGGAAAGGCTTGCAGAGTGTTCAAGTAGCTTTTTCTCTCCGCTGGAAAGCTGCACGCTCAGTGCCAGTGTTCTGCAGCTTCTTTCTTCACGTTTCAGCAGCTAGCACGCTCTCCGTGTGCAGGAGAAGCGGCTGAGGCTTCCTTGCCGGAGAAGCGGCACCTTCGCCGGCAGAGAGCATCCTGCCGGCCGCGGTGCGCTCCGGAGCGGGGGCTTGTGCCGAAAGAGGCCGGGAACAGGCGCTTACCTTCGGACAGCTCCGGATGCCCGTCTAATGCGTCTCTTGTCGCCTACACGGCAGGGAAAAGCTTTTCCACTCTGTCTAGGAAGGAGAAAGTGTGCCAGCACAGCAAATGCCTCCCGGACTTTCCCTGCAATTCAGCAAGTGCTTTGCAGCTTGAAATTGGAAGGAAAGCCTCAGATTTAGCAGCCAGAGCTTCAGGAGGAGCAGCAGCGAGCACAGCATCGCTTTTGCAGCAGCTCCTTCCATGTGCATGTTTTTGGGAGTGGAAAGGCTTGCAGAGTGTTCAAGTAGCTTTTTCTCTCCGCTGGAAAGCTGCACGCTCAGTGCCAGTGTTCTGCAGCTTCTTTCTTCACGTTTCAGCAGCTAGCACGCTCTCCGTGTGCAGGAGAAGCGGCTGAGGCTTCCTTGCCGGAGAAGCGGCACCTTCGCCGGCAGAGAGCATCCTGCCGGCCGCGGTGCGCTCCGGAGCGGGGGCTTGTGCCGAAAGAGGCCGGCAACTGGCGCTTACCTTCGGACAGCTCCGGATGCCCGTCTAATGCGTCTCTTGTCGCCTACACGGCAGGGAAAAGCTTTTCCACTCTGTCTAGGAAGGAGAAAGTGTGCCAGCACAGCAAATGCCTCCCGGACTTTCCCTGCAATTCAGCAAGTGCTTTGCAGCTTGAAATTGGAAGGAAAGCCTCAGATTTAGCAGCCAGAGCTTCAGGAGGAGCAGCAGCGAGCACAGCATCGCTTTTGCAGCAGCTCCTTCCATGTGCACGTTTTTGGGAGTGGAAAGGCTTGCAGAGTGTTCAAGTAGCTTTTTCTCTCCGCTGGAAAGCTGCACGCTCAGTGCCAGTGTTCTGCAGCTTCTTTCTTCACGTTTCAGCAGATAGCACGCTCTCCGTGTGCAGGACAAGCGGCTGAGGCTTCCTTGCCGGAGAAGCGGCACCTTCGCCGGCAGAGAGCATCCTGCCGGCCGCGGTGCGCTCCGGAGCGGGGGCTTGTGCCGAAAGAGGCCGGCAACAGGCGCTTACCTTCGGACAGCTCCGGATGCCCGTCTAATGCGTCTCTTGTCGCCTACACGGCAGGGAAAAGCTTTTCCACTCTGTCTAGGAAGGAGAAAGTGTGCCAGCACAGCAAATGCCTCCCGGACTTTCCCTGCAATTCAGCAAGTGCTTTGCAGCTTGAAATTGGAAGGAAAGCCTCAGATTTAGCAGCCAGAGCTTCAGGAGGAGCAGCAGCGAGCACAGCATCGCTTTTGCAGCAGCTCCTTCCATGTGCACGTTTTTGGGAGTGGAAAGGCTTGCAGAGTGTTCAAGTAGCTTTTTCTCTCCGCTGGAAAGCTGCACGCTCAGTGCCAGTGTTCTGCAGCTTCTTTCTTCACGTTTCAGCAGCTAGCACGCTCTCCGTGTGCAGGAGAAGCGGCTGAGGCTTCCTTGCCGGAGAAGCGGCACCTTCGCCGGCAGAGAGCATCCTGCCGGCCGCGGTGCGCTCCGGAGCGGGGGCTTGTGCCGAAAGAGGCCGGCAACAGGCGCTTACCTTCGGACAGCTCCGGATGCCCGTCTAATGCGTCTCTTGTCGCCTACACGGCAGGGAAAAGCTTTTCCACTCTGTCTAGGAAGGAGAAAGTGTGCCAGCACAGCAAATGCCTCCCGGACTTTCCCTGCAATTCAGCAAGTGCTTTGCAGCTTGAAATTGGAAGGAAAGCCTCAGATTTAGCAGCCAGAGCTTCAGGAGGAGCAGCAGCGAGCACAGCATCGCTTTTGCAGCAGCTCCTTCCATGTGCATGTTTTTGGGAGTGGAAAGGCTTGCAGAGTGTTCAAGTAGCTTTTTCTCTCCGCTGGAAAGCTGCACGCTCAGTGCCAGTGTTCTGCAGCTTCTTTCTTCACGTTTCAGCAGCTAGCACGCTCTCCGTGTGCAGGAGAAGCGGCTGAGGCTTCCTTGCCGGAGAAGCGGCACCTTCGCCGGCAGACAGCATCCTGCCGGCCGCGGTGCGCTCCGGAGCGGGGGCTTGTGCCGAAAGAGGCCGGCAACAGGCGCTTACCTTCGGACAGCTCCGGATGCCCGTCTAATGCGTCTCTTGTCGCCTACACGGCAGGGAAAAGCTTTTCCACTCTGTCTAGGAAGGAGAAAGTGTGCCAGCAGAGCAAATGCCTCCCGGACTTTCCCTGCAATTCAGCAAGTGCTTTGCAGCTTGAAATTGGAAGGAAAGCCTCAGATTTAGCAGCCAGAGCTTCAGGAGGAGCAGCAGCGAGCACAGCATCGCTTTTGCAGCAGCTCCTTCCATGTGCATGTTTTTGGGAGTGGAAAGGCTTGTAGAGTGTTCAAGTAGCTTTTTCTCTCCGCTGGAAAGCTGCACGCTCAGTGCCAGTGTTCTGCAGCTTCTTTCTTCGCGTTTCAGCACCTAGCACGCTCTCCGTGTGCAGGAGAAGCGGCTGAGGCTTCCTTGCCGGAGAAGCGGCACCTTCGCCGGCAGAGAGCATCCTGCCGGCCGCGGTGCGCTCCGGAGCGGGGGCTTGTGCCGAAAGAGGCCGGCAACAGGCGCTTACCTTCGGACAGCTCCGGATGCCCGTCTAATGCGTCTCTTGTCGCCTACACGGCAGGGAAAAGCTTTTCCACTCTGTCTAGGAAGGAGAAAGTGTGCCAGCACAGCAAATGCCTCCCGGACTTTCCCTGCAATTCAGCAAGTGCTTTGCAGCTTGAAATTGGAAGGAAAGCCTCAGATTTAGCAGCCAGAGCTTCAGGAGGAGCAGCAGCGAGCACAGCATCGCTTTTGCAGCAGCTCCTTCCATGTGCATGTTTTTGGGAGTGGAAAGGCTTGCAGAGTGTTCAAGTAGCTTTTTCTCTCCGCTGGAAAGCTGCACGCTCAGTGCCAGTGTTCTGCAGCTTCTTTCTTCACGTTTCAGCAGCTAGCACGCTCTCCGTGTGCAGGAGAAGCGGCTGAGGCTTCCTTGCCGGAGAAGCGGCACCTTCGCCGGCAGAGAGCATCCTGCCGGCCGCGGTGCGCTCCGGAGCGGGGGCTTGTGCCGAAAGAGGCCGGCAACAGGCGCTTACCTTCGGACAGCTCCGGATGCCCGTCTAATGCGTCTCTTGTCGCCTACACGCCAGGGAAAAGCTTTTCCACTCTGTCTAGGAAGGAGAAAGTGTGCCAGCACAGCAAATGCCTCCCGGACTTTCCCTGCAATTCAGCAAGTTCTTTGCAGCTTGAAATTGGAAGGAAAGCCTCAGATTTAGCAGCCAGAGCTTCAGGAGGAGCAGCAGCGAGCACAGCATCGCTTTTGCAGCAGCTCCTTCCATGTGCATGTTTTTGGGAGTGGAAAGGCTTGTAGAGTGTTCAAGTAGCTTTTTCTCTCCGCTGGAAAGCTGCACGCTCAGTGCCATTGTTCTGCAGCTTCTTTCTTCGCGTTTCAGCAGCTAGCACGCTCTCCGTGAGCAGGAGAAGCGGCTGAGGCTTCCTTGCCGGAGAAGCGGCACCTTCGCCGGCAGAGAGCATCCTGCCGGCCGCGGTGCGCTCCGGAGCGGGGGCTTGTGCCGAAAGAGGCCGGCAACAGGCGCTTACCTTCGGACAGCTCCGGATGCCCGTCTAATGCGTCTCTTGTCGCCTACACGGCAGGGAAAAGCTTTTCCACTCTGTCTAGGAAGGAGAAAGTGTGCCAGCACAGCAAATGCCTCCCGGACTTTCCCTGCAATTCAGCAAGTGCTTTGCAGCTTGAAATTGGAAGGAAAGCCTCAGATTTAGCAGCCAGAGCTTCAGGAGGAGCAGCAGCGAGCACAGCATCGCTTTTGCAGCAGCTCCTTCCATGTGCATGTTTTTGGGAGTGGAAAGGCTTGCAGAGTGTTCAAGTAGCTTTTTCTCTCCGCTGGAAAGCTGCACGCTCAGTGCCAGTGTTCTGCAGCTTCTTTCTTCACGTTTCAGCAGCTAGCACGCTCTCCGTGTGCAGGAGAAGCGGCTGAGGCTTCCTTGCCGGAGAAGCGGCACCTTCGCCGGCAGACAGCATCCTGCCGGCCGCGGTGCGCTCCGGAGCGGGGGCTTGTGCCGAAAGAGGCCGGCAACAGGCGCTTACCTTCGGACAGCTCCGGATGCCCGTCTAATGCGTCTCTTGTCGCCTACACGGCAGGGAAAAGCTTTTCCACTCTGTCTAGGAAGGAGAAAGTGTGCCAGCAGAGCAAATGCCTCCCGGACTTTCCCTGCAATTCAGCAAGTGCTTTGCAGCTTGAAATTGGAAGGAAAGCCTCAGATTTAGCAGCCAGAGCTTCAGGAGGAGCAGCAGCGAGCACAGCATCGCTTTTGCAGCAGCTCCTTCCATGTGCATGTTTTTGGGAGTGGAAAGGCTTGCAGAGTGTTCAAGTAGCTTTTTCTCTCCGCTGGAAAGCTGCACGCTCAGTGCCAGTGTTCTGCAGCTTCTTTCTTCGCGTTTCAGCAGCTAGCACGCTCTCCGTGTGCAGGAGAAGCGGCTGAGGCTTCCTTGCCGGAGAAGCGGCACCTTCGCCGGCAGAGAGCATCCTGCCGGCCGCGGTGCGCTCCGGAGCGGGGGCTTGTGCCGAAAGAGGCCGGCAACAGGCGCTTACCTTCGGACAGCTCCGGATGCCCGTCTAATGCGTCTCTTGTCGCCTACACGGCAGGGAAAAGCTTTTCCACTCTGTCTAGGAAGGAGAAAGTGTGCCAGCAGAGCAAATGCCTCCCGGACTTTCCCTGCAATTCAGCAAGTGCTTTGCAGCTTGAAATTGGAAGGAAAGCCTCAGATTTAGCAGCCAGAGCTTCAGGAGGAGCAGCAGCGAGCACAGCATCGCTTTTGCAGCAGCTCCTTCCATGTGCATGTTTTTGGGAGTGGAAAGGCTTGCAGAGTGTTCAAGTAGCTTTTTCTCTCCGCTGGAAAGCTGCACGCTCAGTGCCAGTGTTCTGCAGCTTCTTTCTTCGCGTTTCAGCAGCTAGCACGCTCTCCGTGTGCAGGAGAAGCGGCTGAGGCTTCCTTGCCGGAGAAGCGGCACCTTCGCCGGCAGAGAGCATCCTGCCGGCCGCGGTGCGCTCCGGAGCGGGGGCTTGTGCCGAAAGAGGCCGGCAACAGGCGCTTACCTTCGGACAGCTCCGGATGCCCGTCTAATGCGTCTCTTGTCGCCTACACGGCAGGGAAAAGCTTTTCCACTCTGTCTAGGAAGGAGAAAGTGTGCCAGCAGAGCAAATGCCTCCCGGACTTTCCCTGCAATTCAGCAAGTGCTTTGCAGCTTGAAATTGGAAGGAAAGCCTCAGATTTAGCAGCCAGAGCTTCAGGAGGAGCAGCAGCGAGCACAGCATCGCTTTTGCAGCAGCTCCTTCCATGTGCATGTTTTTGGGAGTGGAAAGGCTTGTAGAGTGTTCAAGTAGCTTTTTCTCTCCGCTGGAAAGCTGCACGCTCAGTGCCAGTGTTCTGCAGCTTCTTTCTTCGCGTTTCAGCAGCTAGCACGCTCTCCGTGTGCAGGAGAAGCGGCTGAGGCTTCCTTGCCGGAGAAGCGGCACCTTCGCCGGCAGAGAGCATCCTGCCGGCCGCGGTGCGCTCCGGAGCGGGGGCTTGTGCCGAAAGAGGCCGGCAACAGGCGCTTACCTTCGGACAGCTCCGGATGCCCGTCTAATGCGTCTCTTGTCGCCTACACGGCAGGGAAAAGCTTTTCCACTCTGTCTAGGAAGGAGAAAGTGTGCCAGCACAGCAAATGCCTCCCGGACTTTCCCTGCAATTCAGCAAGTGCTTTGCAGCTTGAAATTGGAAGGAAAGCCTCAGATTTAGCAGCCAGAGCTTCAGGAGGAGCAGCAGCGAGCACAGCATCGCTTTTGCAGCAGCTCCTTCCATGTGCATGTTTTTGGGAGTGGAAAGGCTTGCAGAGTGTTCAAGTAGCTTTTTCTCTCCGCTGGAAAGCTGCACGCTCAGTGCCAGTGTTCTGCAGCTTCTTTCTTCACGTTTCAGCAGCTAGCACGCTCTCCGTGTGCAGGAGAAGCGGCTGAGGCTTCCTTGCCGGAGAAGCGGCACCTTCGCCGGCAGACAGCATCCTGCCGGCCGCGGTGCGCTCCGGAGCGGGGGCTTGTGCCGAAAGAGGCCGGCAACAGGCGCTTACCTTCGGACAGCTCCGGATGCCCGTCTAATGCATCTCTTGTCGCCTACACGCCAGGGAAAAGCTTTTCCACTCTGTCTAGGAAGGAGAAAGTGTGCCAGCACAGCAAATGCCTCCCGGACTTTCCCTGCAATTCAGCAAGTGCTTTGCAGCTTGAAATTGGAAGGAAAGCCTCAGATTTAGCAGCCAGAGCTTCAGGAGGAGCAGCAGCGAGCACAGCATCGCTTTTGCAGCAGCTCCTTCCATGTGCATGTTTTTGGGAGTGGAAAGGCTTGCAGAGTGTTCAAGTAGCTTTTTCTCTCCGCTGGAAAGCTGCACGCTCAGTGCCAGTGTTCTGCAGCTTCTTTCTTCGCGTTTCAGCAGCTAGCACGCTCTCCGTGTGCAGGAGAAGCGGCTGAGGCTTCCTTGCCGGAGAAGCGGCACCTTCGCCGGCAGAGAGCATCCTGCCGGCCGCGGTGCGCTCCGGAGCGGGGGCTTGTGCCGAAAGAGGCCGGCAACAGGCGCTTACCTTCGGACAGCTCCGGATGCCCGTCTAATGCGTCTCTTGTCGCCTACACGGCAGGGAAAAGCTTTTCCACTCTGTCTAGGAAGGAGAAAGTGTGCCAGCACAGCAAATGCCTCCCGGACTTTCCCTGCAATTCAGCAAGTGCTTTGCAGCTTGAAATTGGAAGGAAAGCCTCAGATTTAGCAGCCAGAGCTTCAGGAGGAGCAGCAGCCAGCACAGCATCGCTTTTGCAGCAGCTCCTTCCATGTGCATGTTTTTGGGAGTGGAAAGGCTTGCAGAGTGTTCAAGTAGCTTTTTCTCTCCGCTGGAACGCTGCACGCTCAGGGCCAGTGTTCTGCAGCTTCTTTCTTCACGGTTCAGCAGCTAGCACGCTCTCCGTGTGCAGGAGAAGCGGCTGAGGCTTCCTTGCCGGAGAAGCGGCACCTTCGCCGGCAGACAGCATCCTGCCGGCCGCGGTGCGCTCCGGAGCGGAGGCTTGTGCTGAAAGAGGCCGGGAACAGGCGCTTACCTTCGGACAGCTCCGGATGCCCGTCTAATGCGTCTCTTGTCGCCTACACGGCAGGGAAAAGCTTTTCCACTCTGTCTAGGAAGGAGAAAGTGTGCCAGCACAGCAAATGCCTCCCGGACTTTCCCTGCAATTCAGCAAGTGCTTTGCAGCTTGAAATTGGAAGGAAAGCCTCAGATTTAGCAGCCAGAGCTTCAGGAGGAGCAGCAGCGAGCACAGCATCGCTTTTGCAGCAGCTCCTTCCATGTGCACGTTTTTGGGAGTGGAAAGGCTTGCAGAGTGTTCAAGTAGCTTTTTCTCTCCGCTGGAAAGCTGCACGCTCAGTGCCAGTGTTCTGCAGCTTCTTTCTTCGCGTTTCAGCAGCTAGCACGCTCTCCGTGTGCAGGAGAAGCGGCTGAGGCTTCCTTGCCGGAGAAGCGGCACCTTCGCCGGCAGAGAGCATCCTGCCGGCCGCGGTGCGCTCCGGAGCGGGGGCTTGTGCCGAAAGAGGCCGGGAACAGGCGCTTACCTTCGGACAGCTCCGGATGCCCGTCTAATGCGTCTCTTGTCGCCTACACGGCAGGGAAAAGCTTTTCCACTCTGTCTAGGAAGGAGAAAGTGTGCCAGCACAGCAAATGCCTCCCGGACTTTCCCTGCAATTCAGCAAGTGCTTTGCAGCTTGAAATTGGAAGGAAAGCCTCAGATTTAGCAGCCAGAGCTTCAGGAGGAGCAGCAGCGAGCACAGCATCGCTTTTGCAGCAGCTCCTTCCATGTGCATGTTTTTGGGAGTGGAAAGGCTTGCAGAGTGTTCAAGTAGCTTTTTCTCTCCGCTGGAAAGCTGCACGCTCAGTGCCAGTGTTCTGCAGCTTCTTTCTTCACGTTTCAGCAGCTAGCACGCTCTCCGTGTGCAGGAGAAGCGGCTGAGGCTTCCTTGCCGGAGAAGCGGCACCTTCGCCGGCAGAGAGCATCCTGCCGGCCGCGGTGCGCTCCGGAGCGGGGGCTTGTGCCGAAAGAGGCCGGGAACAGGCGCTTACCTTCGGACAGCTCCGGATGCCCGTCTAATGCGTCTCTTGTCGCCTACACGGCAGGGAAAAGCTTTTCCACTCTGTCTAGGAAGGAGAAAGTGTGCCAGCACAGCAAATGCCTCCCGGACTTTCCCTGCAATTCAGCAAGTGCTTTGCAGCTTGAAATTGGAAGGAAAGCCTCAGATTTAGCAGCCAGAGCTTCAGGAGGAGCAGCAGCGAGCACAGCATCGCTTTTGCAGCAGCTCCTTCCATGTGCATGTTTTTGGGAGTGGAAAGGCTTGCAGAGTGTTCAAGTAGCTTTTTCTCTCCGCTGGAAAGCTGCACGCTCAGTGCCAGTGTTCTGCAGCTTCTTTCTTCACGTTTCAGCAGCTAGCACGCTCTCCGTGTGCAGGAGAAGCGGCTGAGGCTTCCTTGCCGGAGAAGCGGCACCTTCGCCGGCAGAGAGCATCCTGCCGGCCGCGGTGCGCTCCGGAGCGGGGGCTTGTGCCGAAAGAGGCCGGCAACTGGCGCTTACCTTCGGACAGCTCCGGATGCCCGTCTAATGCGTCTCTTGTCGCCTACACGGCAGGGAAAAGCTTTTCCACTCTGTCTAGGAAGGAGAAAGTGTGCCAGCACAGCAAATGCCTCCCGGACTTTCCCTGCAATTCAGCAAGTGCTTTGCAGCTTGAAATTGGAAGGAAAGCCTCAGATTTAGCAGCCAGAGCTTCAGGAGGAGCAGCAGCGAGCACAGCATCGCTTTTGCAGCAGCTCCTTCCATGTGCACGTTTTTGGGAGTGGAAAGGCTTGCAGAGTGTTCAAGTAGCTTTTTCTCTCCGCTGGAAAGCTGCACGCTCAGTGCCAGTGTTCTGCAGCTTCTTTCTTCACGTTTCAGCAGATAGCACGCTCTCCGTGTGCAGGACAAGCGGCTGAGGCTTCCTTGCCGGAGAAGCGGCACCTTCGCCGGCAGAGAGCATCCTGCCGGCCGCGGTGCGCTCCGGAGCGGGGGCTTGTGCCGAAAGAGGCCGGCAACAGGCGCTTACCTTCGGACAGCTCCGGATGCCCGTCTAATGCGTCTCTTGTCGCCTACACGGCAGGGAAAAGCTTTTCCACTCTGTCTAGGAAGGAGAAAGTGTGCCAGCACAGCAAATGCCTCCCGGACTTTCCCTGCAATTCAGCAAGTGCTTTGCAGCTTGAAATTGGAAGGAAAGCCTCAGATTTAGCAGCCAGAGCTTCAGGAGGAGCAGCAGCGAGCACAGCATCGCTTTTGCAGCAGCTCCTTCCATGTGCACGTTTTTGGGAGTGGAAAGGCTTGCAGAGTGTTCAAGTAGCTTTTTCTCTCCGCTGGAAAGCTGCACGCTCAGTGCCAGTTTTCTGCAGCTTCTTTCTTCACGTTTCAGCAGCTAGCACGCTCTCCGTGTGCAGGAGAAGCGGCTGAGGCTTCCTTGCCGGAGAAGCGGCACCTTCGCCGGCAGAGAGCATCCTGCCGGCCGCGGTGCGCTCCGGAGCGGGGGCTTGTGCCGAAAGAGGCCGGCAACAGGCGCTTACCTTCGGACAGCTCCGGATGCCCGTCTAATGCGTCTCTTGTCGCCTACACGGCAGGGAAAAGCTTTTCCACTCTGTCTAGGAAGGAGAAAGTGTGCCAGCACAGCAAATGCCTCCCGGACTTTCCCTGCAATTCAGCAAGTGCTTTGCAGCTTGAAATTGGAAGGAAAGCCTCAGATTTAGCAGCCAGAGCTTCAGGAGGAGCAGCAGCGAGCACAGCATCGCTTTTGCAGCAGCTCCTTCCATGTGCATGTTTTTGGGAGTGGAAAGGCTTGCAGAGTGTTCAAGTAGCTTTTTCTCTCCGCTGGAAAGCTGCACGCTCAGTGCCAGTGTTCTGCAGCTTCTTTCTTCACGTTTCAGCAGCTAGCACGCTCTCCGTGTGCAGGAGAAGCGGCTGAGGCTTCCTTGCCGGAGAAGCGGCACCTTCGCCGGCAGACAGCATCCTGCCGGCCGCGGTGCGCTCCGGAGCGGGGGCTTGTGCCGAAAGAGGCCGGCAACAGGCGCTTACCTTCGGACAGCTCCGGATGCCCGTCTAATGCGTCTCTTGTCGCCTACACGGCAGGGAAAAGCTTTTCCACTCTGTCTAGGAAGGAGAAAGTGTGCCAGCAGAGCAAATGCCTCCCGGACTTTCCCTGCAATTCAGCAAGTGCTTTGCAGCTTGAAATTGGAAGGAAAGCCTCAGATTTAGCAGCCAGAGCTTCAGGAGGAGCAGCAGCGAGCACAGCATCGCTTTTGCAGCAGCTCCTTCCATGTGCATGTTTTTGGGAGTGGAAAGGCTTGTAGAGTGTTCAAGTAGCTTTTTCTCTCCGCTGGAAAGCTGCACGCTCAGTGCCAGTGTTCTGCAGCTTCTTTCTTCGCGTTTCAGCACCTAGCACGCTCTCCGTGTGCAGGAGAAGCGGCTGAGGCTTCCTTGCCGGAGAAGCGGCACCTTCGCCGGCAGAGAGCATCCTGCCGGCCGCGGTGCGCTCCGGAGCGGGGGCTTGTGCCGAAAGAGGCCGGCAACAGGCGCTTACCTTCGGACAGCTCCGGATGCCCGTCTAATGCGTCTCTTGTCGCCTACACGGCAGGGAAAAGCTTTTCCACTCTGTCTAGGAAGGAGAAAGTGTGCCAGCACAGCAAATGCCTCCCGGACTTTCCCTGCAATTCAGCAAGTGCTTTGCAGCTTGAAATTGGAAGGAAAGCCTCAGATTTAGCAGCCAGAGCTTCAGGAGGAGCAGCAGCGAGCACAGCATCGCTTTTGCAGCAGCTCCTTCCATGTGCATGTTTTTGGGAGTGGAAAGGCTTGCAGAGTGTTCAAGTAGCTTTTTCTCTCCGCTGGAAAGCTGCACGCTCAGTGCCAGTGTTCTGCAGCTTCTTTCTTCACGTTTCAGCAGCTAGCACGCTCTCCGTGTGCAGGAGAAGCGGCTGAGGCTTCCTTGCCGGAGAAGCGGCACCTTCGCCGGCAGACAGCATCCTGCCGGCCGCGGTGCGCTCCGGAGCGGGGGCTTGTGCCGAAAGAGGCCGGCAACAGGCGCTTACCTTCGGACAGCTCCGGATGCCCGTCTAATGCGTCTCTTGTCGCCTACACGCCAGGGAAAAGCTTTTCCACTCTGTCTAGGAAGGAGAAAGTGTGCCAGCACAGCAAATGCCTCCCGGACTTTCCCTGCAATTCAGCAAGTTCTTTGCAGCTTGAAATTGGAAGGAAAGCCTCAGATTTAGCAGCCAGAGCTTCAGGAGGAGCAGCAGCGAGCACAGCATCGCTTTTGCAGCAGCTCCTTCCATGTGCATGTTTTTGGGAGTGGAAAGGCTTGCAGAGTGTTCAAGTAGCTTTTTCTCTCCGCTGGAAAGCTGCACGCTCAGTGCCAGTGTTCTGCAGCTTCTTTCTTCGCGTTTCAGCAGCTAGCACGCTCTCCGTGTGCAGGAGAAGCGGCTGAGGCTTCCTTGCCGGAGAAGCGGCACCTTCGCCGGCAGACAGCATCCTGCCGGCCGCGGTGCGCTCCGGAGCGGGGGCTTGTGCCGAAAGAGGCCGGCAACAGGCGCTTACCTTCGGACAGCTCCGGATGCCCGTCTAATGCGTCTCTTGTCGCCTACACGGCAGGGAAAAGCTTTTCCACTCTGTCTAGGAAGGAGAAAGTGTGCCAGCACAGCAAATGCCTCCCGGACTTTCCCTGCAATTCAGCAAGTGCTTTGCAGCTTGAAATTGGAAGGAAAGCCTCAGATTTAGCAGCCAGAGCTTCAGGAGGAGCAGCAGCCAGCACAGCATCGCTTTTGCAGCAGCTCCTTCCATGTGCATGTTTTTGGGAGTGGAAAGGCTTGCAGAGTGTTCAAGTAGCTTTTTCTCTCCGCTGGAAAGCTGCACGCTCAGGGCCAGTGTTCTGCAGCTTCTTTCTTCACGGTTCAGCAGCTAGCACGCTCTCCGTGTGCAGGAGAAGCGGCTGAGGCTTCCTTGCCGGAGAAGCGGCACCTTCGCCGGCAGAGAGCATCCTGCCGGCCGCGGTGCGCTCCGGAGCGGGGGCTTGTGCCGAAAGAGGCCGGCAACAGGCGCTTACCTTCGGACAGCTCCGGATGCCCGTCTAATGCGTCTCTTGTCGCCTACACGGCAGGGAAAAGCTTTTCCACTCTGTCTAGGAAGGAGAAAGTGTGCCAGCAGAGCAAATGCCTCCCGGACTTTCCCTGCAATTCAGCAAGTGCTTTGCAGCTTGAAATTGGAAGGAAAGCCTCAGATTTAGCAGCCAGAGCTTCAGGAGGAGCAGCAGCGAGCACAGCATCGCTTTTGCAGCAGCTCCTTCCATGTGCATGTTTTTGGGAGTGGAAAGGCTTGCAGAGTGTTCAAGTAGCTTTTTCTCTCCGCTGGAAAGCTGCACGCTCAGTGCCAGTGTTCTGCAGCTTCTTTCTTCGCATTTCAGCAGCTAGCACGCTCTCCGTGTGCAGGAGAAGCGGCTGAGGCTTCCTTGCCGGAGAAGCGGCACCTTCGCCGGCAGAGAGCATCCTGCCGGCCGCGGTGCGCTCCGGAGCGGGGGCTTGTGCCGAAAGAGGCCGGCAACAGGCGCTTACCTTCGGACAGCTCCGGATGCCCGTCTAATGCGTCTCTTGTCGCCTACACGGCAGGGAAAAGCTTTTCCCCTCTGTCTAGGAAGGAGAAAGTGTGCCAGCACAGCAAATGCCTCCCGGACTTTCCCTGCAATTCAGCAAGTGCTTTGCAGCTTGAAATTGGAAGGAAAGCCTCAGATTTAGCAGCCAGAGCTTCAGGAGGAGCAGCAGCGAGCACAGCATCGCTTTTGCAGCAGCTCCTTCCATGTGCATGTTTTTGGGAGTGGAAAGGCTTGCAGAGTGTTCAAGTAGCTTTTTCTCTCCGCTGGAAAGCTGCACGCTCAGTGCCAGTGTTCTGCAGCTTCTTTCTTCACGTTTCAGCAGCTAGCACGCTCTCCGTGTGCAGGAGAAGCGGCTGAGGCTTCCTTGCCGGAGAAGCGGCACCTTCGCCGGCAGAGAGCATCCTGCCGGCCGCGGTGCGCTCCGGAGCGGGGGCTTGTGCCGAAAGAGGCCGGCAACAGGCGCTTACCTTCGGACAGCTCCGGATGCCCGTCTAATGCGTCTCTTGTCGCCTACACGGCAGGGAAAAGCTTTTCCACTCTGTCTAGGAAGGAGAAAGTGTGCCAGCACAGCAAATGCCTCCCGGACTTTCCCTGCAATTCAGCAAGTGCTTTGCAGCTTGAAATTGGAAGGAAAGCCTCAGATTTAGCAGCCAGAGCTTCAGGAGGAGCAGCAGCGAGCACAGCATCGCTTTTGCAGCAGCTCCTTCCATGTGCATGTTTTTGGGAGTGGAAAGGCTTGCAGAGTGTTCAAGTAGCTTTTTCTCTCCGCTGGAAAGCTGCACGCTCAGTGCCAGTGTTCTGCAGCTTCTTTCTTCGCGTTTCAGCAGCTAGCACGCTCTCCGTGTGCAGGAGAAGCGGCTGAGGCTTCCTTGCCGGAGAAGCGGCACCTTCGCCGGCAGAGAGCATCCTGCCGGCCGCGGTGCGCTCCGGAGCGGGGGCTTGTGCCGAAAGAGGCCGGCAACAGGCGCTTACCTTCGGACAGCTCCGGATGCCCGTCTAATGCGTCTCTTGTCGCCTACACGGCAGGGAAAAGCTTTTCCACTCTGTCTAGGAAGGAGAAAGTGTGCCAGCACAGCAAATGCCTCCCGGACTTTCCCTGCAATTCAGCAAGTGCTTTGCAGCTTGAAATTGGAAGGAAAGCCTCAGATTTAGCAGCCAGAGCTTCAGGAGGAGCAGCAGCCAGCACAGCATCGCTTTTGCAGCAGCTCCTTCCATGTGCATGTTTTTGGGAGTGGAAAGGCTTGCAGAGTGTTCAAGTAGCTTTTTCTCTCCGCTGGAAAGCTGCACGCTCAGTGCCAGTGTTCTGCAGCTTCTTTCTTCGCGTTTCAGCAGCTAGCACGCTCTCCGTGTGCAGGAGAAGCGGCTGAGGCTTCCTTGCCGGAGAAGCGGCACCTTCGCCGGCAGAGAGCATCCTGCCGGCCGCGGTGCGCTCCGGAGCGGGGGCTTGTGCCGAAAGAGGCCGGCAACAGGCGCTTACCTTCGGACAGCTCCGGATGCCCGTCTAATGCGTCTCTTGTCGCCTACACGGCAGGGAAAAGCTTTTCCACTCTGTCTAGGAAGGAGAAAGTGTGCCAGCACAGCAAATGCCTCCCGGACTTTCCCTGCAATTCAGCAAGTGCTTTGCAGCTTGAAATTGGAAGGAAAGCCTCAGATTTAGCAGCCAGAGCTTCAGGAGGAGCAGCAGCGAGCACAGCATCGCTTTTGCAGCAGCTCCTTCCATGTGCATGTTTTTGGGAGTGGAAAGGCTTGCAGAGTGTTCAAGTAGCTTTTTCTCTCCGCTGGAAAGCTGCACGCTCAGTGCCAGTGTTCTGCAGCTTCTTTCTTCACGTTTCAGCAGCTAGCACGCTCTCCGTGTGCAGGAGAAGCGGCTGAGGCTTCCTTGCCGGAGAAGCGGCACCTTCGCCGGCAGAGAGCATCCTGCCGGCCGCGGTGCGCTCCGGAGCGGGGGCTTGTGCCGAAAGAGGCCGGGAACAGGCGCTTACCTTCGGACAGCTCTGGATGCCCGTCTAATGCGTCTCTTGTCGCCTACACGGCAGGGAAAAGCTTTTCCACTCTGTCTAGGAAGGAGAAAGTGTGCCAGCACAGCAAATGCCTCCCGGACTTTCCCTGCAATTCAGCAAGTGCTTTGCAGCTTGAAATTGGAAGGAAAGCCTCAGATTTAGCAGCCAGAGCTTCAGGAGGAGCAGCAGCGAGCACAGCATCGCTTTTGCAGCAGCTCCTTCCATGTGCATGTTTTTGGGAGTGGAAAGGCTTGCAGAGTGTTCAAGTAGCTTTTTCTCTCCGCTGGAAAGCTGCACGCTCAGTGCCAGTGTTCTGCAGCTTCTTTCTTCGCGTTTCAGCAGCTAGCACGCTCTCCGTGTGCAGGAGAAGCGGCTGAGGCTTCCTTGCCGGAGAAGCGGCACCTTCGCCGGCAGAGAGCATCCTGCCGGCCGCGGTGCGCTCCGGAGCGGGGGCTTGTGCCGAAAGAGGCCGGCAACAGGCGCTTACCTTCGGACAGCTCCGGATGCCCGTCTAATGCGTCTCTTGTCGCCTACACGGCAGGGAAAAGCTTTTCCACTCTGTCTAGGAAGGAGAAAGTGTGCCAGCACAGCAAATGCCTCCCGGACTTTCCCTGCAATTCAGCAAGTGCTTTGCAGCTTGAAATTGGAAGGAAAGCCTCAGATTTAGCAGCCAGAGCTTCAGGAGGAGCAGCAGCCAGCACAGCATCGCTTTTGCAGCAGCTCCTTCCATGTGCATGTTTTTGGGAGTGGAAAGGCTTGCAGAGTGTTCAAGTAGCTTTTTCTCTCCGCTGGAAAGCTGCACGCTCAGGGCCAGTGTTCTGCAGCTTCTTTCTTCACGGTTCAGCAGCTAGCACGCTCTCCGTGTGCAGGAGAAGCGGCTGAGGCTTCCTTGCCGGAGAAGCGGCACCTTCGCCGGCAGAGAGCATCCTGCCGGCCGCGGTGCGCTCCGGAGCGGGGGCTTGTGCCGAAAGAGGCCGGCAACAGGCGCTTACCTTCGGACAGCTCCGGATGCCCGTCTAATGCGTCTCTTGTCGCCTACACGGCAGGGAAAAGCTTTTCCACTCTGTCTAGGAAGGAGAAAGTGTGCCAGCAGAGCAAATGCCTCCCGGACTTTCCCTGCAATTCAGCAAGTGCTTTGCAGCTTGAAATTGGAAGGAAAGCCTCAGATTTAGCAGCCAGAGCTTCAGGAGGAGCAGCAGCGAGCACAGCATCGCTTTTGCAGCAGCTCCTTCCATGTGCATGTTTTTGGGAGTGGAAAGGCTTGCAGAGTGTTCAAGTAGCTTTTTCTCTCCGCTGGAAAGCTGCACGCTCAGTGCCAGTGTTCTGCAGCTTCTTTCTTCGCATTTCAGCAGCTAGCACGCTCTCCGTGTGCAGGAGAAGCGGCTGAGGCTTCCTTGCCGGAGAAGCGGCACCTTCGCCGGCAGAGAGCATCCTGCCGGCCGCGGTGCGCTCCGGAGCGGGGGCTTGTGCCGAAAGAGGCCGGCAACAGGCGCTTACCTTCGGACAGCTCCGGATGCCCGTCTAATGCGTCTCTTGTCGCCTACACGGCAGGGAAAAGCTTTTCCCCTCTGTCTAGGAAGGAGAAAGTGTGCCAGCACAGCAAATGCCTCCCGGACTTTCCCTGCAATTCAGCAAGTGCTTTGCAGCTTGAAATTGGAAGGAAAGCCTCAGATTTAGCAGCCAGAGCTTCAGGAGGAGCAGCAGCGAGCACAGCATCGCTTTTGCAGCAGCTCCTTCCATGTGCATGTTTTTGGGAGTGGAAAGGCTTGCAGAGTGTTCAAGTAGCTTTTTCTCTCCGCTGGAAAGCTGCACGCTCAGTGCCAGTGTTCTGCAGCTTCTTTCTTCACGTTTCAGCAGCTAGCACGCTCTCCGTGTGCAGGAGAAGCGGCTGAGGCTTCCTTGCCGGAGAAGCGGCACCTTCGCCGGCAGAGAGCATCCTGCCGGCCGCGGTGCGCTCCGGAGCGGGGGCTTGTGCCGAAAGAGGCCGGCAACAGGCGCTTACCTTCGGACAGCTCCGGATGCCCGTCTAATGCGTCTCTTGTCGCCTACACGGCAGGGAAAAGCTTTTCCACTCTGTCTAGGAAGGAGAAAGTGTGCCAGCACAGCAAATGCCTCCCGGACTTTCCCTGCAATTCAGCAAGTGCTTTGCAGCTTGAAATTGGAAGGAAAGCCTCAGATTTAGCAGCCAGAGCTTCAGGAGGAGCAGCAGCGAGCACAGCATCGCTTTTGCAGCAGCTCCTTCCATGTGCATGTTTTTGGGAGTGGAAAGGCTTGCAGAGTGTTCAAGTAGCTTTTTCTCTCCGCTGGAAAGCTGCACGCTCAGTGCCAGTGTTCTGCAGCTTCTTTCTTCGCGTTTCAGCAGCTAGCACGCTCTCCGTGTGCAGGAGAAGCGGCTGAGGCTTCCTTGCCGGAGAAGCGGCACCTTCGCCGGCAGAGAGCATCCTGCCGGCCGCGGTGCGCTCCGGAGCGGGGGCTTGTGCCGAAAGAGGCCGGCAACAGGCGCTTACCTTCGGACAGCTCCGGATGCCCGTCTAATGCGTCTCTTGTCGCCTACACGGCAGGGAAAAGCTTTTCCACTCTGTCTAGGAAGGAGAAAGTGTGCCAGCACAGCAAATGCCTCCCGGACTTTCCCTGCAATTCAGCAAGTGCTTTGCAGCTTGAAATTGGAAGGAAAGCCTCAGATTTAGCAGCCAGAGCTTCAGGAGGAGCAGCAGCGAGCACAGCATCGCTTTTGCAGCAGCTCCTTCCATGTGCATGTTTTTGGGAGTGGAAAGGCTTGCAGAGTGTTCAAGTAGCTTTTTCTCTCCGCTGGAAAGCTGCACGCTCAGTGCCAGTGTTCTGCAGCTTCTTTCTTCGCGTTTCAGCAGCTAGCACGCTCTCCGTGTGCAGGAGAAGCGGCTGAGGCTTCCTTGCCGGAGAAGCGGCACCTTCGCCGGCAGAGAGCATCCTGCCGGCCGCGGTGCGCTCCGGAGCGGGGGCTTGTGCCGAAAGAGGCCGGCAACAGGCGCTTACCTTCGGACAGCTCCGGATGCCCGTCTAATGCGTCTCTTGTCGCCTACACGGCAGGGAAAAGCTTTTCCACTCTGTCTAGGAAGGAGAAAGTGTGCCAGCACAGCAAATGCCTCCCGGACTTTCCCTGCAATTCAGCAAGTGCTTTGCAGCTTGAAATTGGAAGGAAAGCCTCAGATTTAGCAGCCAGAGCTTCAGGAGGAGCAGCAGCGAGCACAGCATCGCTTTTGCAGCAGCTCCTTCCATGTGCATGTTTTTGGGAGTGGAAAGGCTTGCAGAGTGTTCAAGTAGCTTTTTCTCTCCGCTGGAAAGCTGCACGCTCAGTGCCAGTGTTCTGCAGCTTCTTTCTTCGCGTTTCAGCAGCTAGCACGCTCTCCGTGTGCAGGAGAAGCGGCTGAGGCTTCCTTGCCGGAGAAGCGGCACCTTCGCCGGCAGAGAGCATCCTGCCGGCCGCGGTGCGCTCCGGAGCGGGGGCTTGTGCCGAAAGAGGCCGGCAACAGGCGCTTACCTTCGGACAGCTCCGGATGCCCGTCTAATGCGTCTCTTGTCGCCTACACGGCAGGGAAAAGCTTTTCCACTCTGTCTAGGAAGGAGAAAGTGTGCCAGCACAGCAAATGCCTCCCGGACTTTCCCTGCAATTCAGCAAGTGCTTTGCAGCTTGAAATTGGAAGGAAAGCCTCAGATTTAGCAGCCAGAGCTTCAGGAGGAGCAGCAGCGAGCACAGCATCGCTTTTGCAGCAGCTCCTTCCATGTGCATGTTTTTGGGAGTGGAAAGGCTTGCAGAGTGTTCAAGTAGCTTTTTCTCTCCGCTGGAAAGCTGCACGCTCAGTGCCAGTGTTCTGCAGCTTCTTTCTTCGCGTTTCAGCAGCTAGCACGCTCTCCGTGTGCAGGAGAAGCGGCTGAGGCTTCCTTGCCGGAGAAGCGGCACCTTCGCCGGCAGACAGCATCCTGCCGGCCGCGGTGCGCTCCGGAGCGGGGGCTTGTGCCGAAAGAGGCCGGCAACAGGCGCTTACCTTCGGACAGCTCCGGATGCCCGTCTAATGCGTCTCTTGTCGCCTACACGCCAGGGAAAAGCTTTTCCACTCTGTCTAGGAAGGAGAAAGTGTGCCAGCACAGCAAATGCCTCCCGGACTTTCCCTGCAATTCAGCAAGTGCTTTGCAGCTTGAAATTGGAAGGAAAGCCTCAGATTTAGCAGCCAGAGCTTCAGGAGGAGCAGCAGCGAGCACAGCATCGCTTTTGCAGCAGCTCCTTCCATGTGCATGTTTTTGGGAGTGGAAAGGCTTGCAGAGTGTTCAAGTAGCTTTTTCTCTCCGCTGGAAAGCTGCACGCTCAGGGCCAGTGTTCTGCAGCTTCTTTCTTCACGGTTCAGCAGCTAGCACGCTCTCCGTGTGCAGGAGAAGCGGCTGAGGCTTCCTTGCCGGAGAAGCGGCACCTTCGCCGGCAGAGAGCATCCTGCCGGCCGCGGTGCGCTCCGGAGCGGGGGCTTGTGCCGAAAGAGGCCGGCAACAGGCACTTACCTTCGGACAGCTCCGGATGCCCGTCTAATGCGTCTCTTGTCGCCTACACGGCAGGGAAAAGCTTTTCCACTCTGTCTAGGAAGGAGAAAGTGTGCCAGCAGAGCAAATGCCTCCCGGACTTTCCCTGCAATTCAGCAAGTGCTTTGCAGCTTGAAATTGGAAGGAAAGCCTCAGATTTAGCAGCCAGAGCTTCAGGAGGAGCAGCAGCGAGCACAGCATCGCTTTTGCAGCAGCTCCTTCCATGTGCATGTTTTTGGGAGTGGAAAGGCTTGCAGAGTGTTCAAGTAGCTTTTTCTCTCCGCTGGAAAGCTGCACGCTCAGTGCCAGTGTTCTGCAGCTTCTTTCTTCGCATTTCAGCAGCTAGCACGCTCTCCGTGTGCAGGAGAAGCGGCTGAGGCTTCCTTGCCGGAGAAGCGGCACCTTCGCCGGCAGAGAGCATCCTGCCGGCCGCGGTGCGCTCCGGAGCGGGGGCTTGTGCCGAAAGAGGCCGGCAACAGGCGCTTACCTTCGGACAGCTCCGGATGCCCGTCTAATGCGTCTCTTGTCGCCTACACGGCAGGGAAAAGCTTTTCCCCTCTGTCTAGGAAGGAGAAAGTGTGCCAGCACAGCAAATGCCTCCCGGACTTTCCCTGCAATTCAGCAAGTGCTTTGCAGCTTGAAATTGGAAGGAAAGCCTCAGATTTAGCAGCCAGAGCTTCAGGAGGAGCAGCAGCGAGCACAGCATCGCTTTTGCAGCAGCTCCTTCCATGTGCATGTTTTTGGGAGTGGAAAGGCTTGCAGAGTGTTCAAGTAGCTTTTTCTCTCCGCTGGAAAGCTGCACGCTCAGTGCCAGTGTTCTGCAGCTTCTTTCTTCACGTTTCAGCAGCTAGCACGCTCTCCGTGTGCAGGAGAAGCGGCTGAGGCTTCCTTGCCGGAGAAGCGGCACCTTCGCCGGCAGAGAGCATCCTGCCGGCCGCGGTGCGCTCCGGAGCGGGGGCTTGTGCCGAAAGAGGCCGGCAACAGGCGCTTACCTTCGGACAGCTCCGGATGCCCGTCTAATGCGTCTCTTGTCGCCTACACGGCAGGGAAAAGCTTTTCCACTCTGTCTAGGAAGGAGAAAGTGTGCCAGCACAGCAAATGCCTCCCGGACTTTCCCTGCAATTCAGCAAGTGCTTTGCAGCTTGAAATTGGAAGGAAAGCCTCAGATTTAGCAGCCAGAGCTTCAGGAGGAGCAGCAGCGAGCACAGCATCGCTTTTGCAGCAGCTCCTTCCATGTGCATGTTTTTGGGAGTGGAAAGGCTTGCAGAGTGTTCAAGTAGCTTTTTCTCTCCGCTGGAAAGCTGCACGCTCAGTGCCAGTGTTCTGCAGCTTCTTTCTTCGCGTTTCAGCAGCTAGCACGCTCTCCGTGTGCAGGAGAAGCGGCTGAGGCTTCCTTGCCGGAGAAGCGGCACCTTCGCCGGCAGAGAGCATCCTGCCGGCCGCGGTGCGCTCCGGAGCGGGGGCTTGTGCCGAAAGAGGCCGGCAACAGGCGCTTACCTTCGGACAGCTCCGGATGCCCGTCTAATGCGTCTCTTGTCGCCTACACGGCAGGGAAAAGCTTTTCCACTCTGTCTAGGAAGGAGAAAGTGTGCCAGCACAGCAAATGCCTCCCGGACTTTCCCTGCAATTCAGCAAGTGCTTTGCAGCTTGAAATTGGAAGGAAAGCCTCAGATTTAGCAGCCAGAGCTTCAGGAGGAGCAGCAGCGAGCACAGCATCGCTTTTGCAGCAGCTCCTTCCATGTGCATGTTTTTGGGAGTGGAAAGGCTTGCAGAGTGTTCAAGTAGCTTTTTCTCTCCGCTGGAAAGCTGCACGCTCAGTGCCAGTGTTCTGCAGCTTCTTTCTTCGCGTTTCAGCAGCTAGCACGCTCTCCGTGTGCAGGAGAAGCGGCTGAGGCTTCCTTGCCGGAGAAGCGGCACCTTCGCCGGCAGAGAGCATCCTGCCGGCCGCGGTGCGCTCCGGAGCGGGGGCTTGTGCCGAAAGAGGCCGGCAACAGGCGCTTACCTTCGGACAGCTCCGGATGCCCGTCTAATGCGTCTCTTGTCGCCTACACGGCAGGGAAAAGCTTTTCCACTCTGTCTAGGAAGGAGAAAGTGTGCCAGCACAGCAAATGCCTCCCGGACTTTCCCTGCAATTCAGCAAGTGCTTTGCAGCTTGAAATTGGAAGGAAAGCCTCAGATTTAGCAGCCAGAGCTTCAGGAGGAGCAGCAGCGAGCACAGCATCGCTTTTGCAGCAGCTCCTTCCATGTGCATGTTTTTGGGAGTGGAAAGGCTTGCAGAGTGTTCAAGTAGCTTTTTCTCTCCGCTGGAAAGCTGCACGCTCAGTGCCAGTGTTCTGCAGCTTCTTTCTTCACGTTTCAGCAGCTAGCACGCTCTCCGTGTGCAGGACAAGCGGCTGAGGCTTCCTTGCCGGAGAAGCGGCACCTTCGCCGGCAGAGAGCATCCTGCCGGCCGCGGTGCGCTCCGGAGCGGGGGCTTGTGCCGAAAGAGGCCGGCAACTGGCGCTTACCTTCGGACAGCTCCGGATGCCCGTCTAATGCGTCTCTTGTCGCCTACACGGCAGGGAAAAGCTTTTCCACTCTGTCTAGGAAGGAGAAAGTGTGCCAGCACAGCAAATGCCTCCCGGACTTTCCCTGCAATTCAGCAAGTGCTTTGCAGCTTGAAATTGGAAGGAAAGCCTCAGATTTAGCAGCCAGAGCTTCAGGAGGAGCAGCAGCCAGCACAGCATCGCTTTTGCAGCAGCTCCTTCCATGTGCATGTTTTTGGGAGTGGAAAGGCTTGCAGAGTGTTCAAGTAGCTTTTTCTCTCCGCTGGAAAGCTGCACGCTCAGGGCCAGTGTTCTGCAGCTTCTTTCTTCACGGTTCAGCAGCTAGCACGCTCTCCGTGTGCAGGAGAAGCGGCTGAGGCTTCCTTGCCGGAGAAGCGGCACCTTCGCCGGCAGAGAGCATCCTGCCGGCCGCGGTGCGCTCCGGAGCGGGGGCTTGTGCCGAAAGAGGCCGGCAACAGGCGCTTACCTTCGGACAGCTCCGGATGCCCGTCTAATGCGTCTCTTGTCGCCTACACGGCAGGGAAAAGCTTTTCCACTCTGTCTAGGAAGGAGAAAGTGTGCCAGCAGAGCAAATGCCTCCCGGACTTTCCCTGCAATTCAGCAAGTGCTTTGCAGCTTGAAATTGGAAGGAAAGCCTCAGATTTAGCAGCCAGAGCTTCAGGAGGAGCAGCAGCGAGCACAGCATCGCTTTTGCAGCAGCTCCTTCCATGTGCATGTTTTTGGGAGTGGAAAGGCTTGCAGAGTGTTCAAGTAGCTTTTTCTCTCCGCTGGAAAGCTGCACGCTCAGTGCCAGTGTTCTGCAGCTTCTTTCTTCGCATTTCAGCAGCTAGCACGCTCTCCGTGTGCAGGAGAAGCGGCTGAGGCTTCCTTGCCGGAGAAGCGGCACCTTCGCCGGCAGAGAGCATCCTGCCGGCCGCGGTGCGCTCCGGAGCGGGGGCTTGTGCCGAAAGAGGCCGGCAACAGGCGCTTACCTTCGGACAGCTCCGGATGCCCGTCTAATGCGTCTCTTGTCGCCTACACGGCAGGGAAAAGCTTTTCCCCTCTGTCTAGGAAGGAGAAAGTGTGCCAGCACAGCAAATGCCTCCCGGACTTTCCCTGCAATTCAGCAAGTGCTTTGCAGCTTGAAATTGGAAGGAAAGCCTCAGATTTAGCAGCCAGAGCTTCAGGAGGAGCAGCAGCGAGCACAGCATCGCTTTTGCAGCAGCTCCTTCCATGTGCATGTTTTTGGGAGTGGAAAGGCTTGCAGAGTGTTCAAGTAGCTTTTTCTCTCCGCTGGAAAGCTGCACGCTCAGTGCCAGTGTTCTGCAGCTTCTTTCTTCACGTTTCAGCAGCTAGCACGCTCTCCGTGTGCAGGAGAAGCGGCTGAGGCTTCCTTGCCGGAGAAGCGGCACCTTCGCCGGCAGAGAGCATCCTGCCGGCCGCGGTGCGCTCCGGAGCGGGGGCTTGTGCCGAAAGAGGCCGGCAACAGGCGCTTACCTTCGGACAGCTCCGGATGCCCGTCTAATGCGTCTCTTGTCGCCTACACGGCAGGGAAAAGCTTTTCCACTCTGTCTAGGAAGGAGAAAGTGTGCCAGCACAGCAAATGCCTCCCGGACTTTCCCTGCAATTCAGCAAGTGCTTTGCAGCTTGAAATTGGAAGGAAAGCCTCAGATTTAGCAGCCAGAGCTTCAGGAGGAGCAGCAGCGAGCACAGCATCGCTTTTGCAGCAGCTCCTTCCATGTGCATGTTTTTGGGAGTGGAAAGGCTTGCAGAGTGTTCAAGTAGCTTTTTCTCTCCGCTGGAAAGCTGCACGCTCAGTGCCAGTGTTCTGCAGCTTCTTTCTTCGCGTTTCAGCAGCTAGCACGCTCTCCGTGTGCAGGAGAAGCGGCTGAGGCTTCCTTGCCGGAGAAGCGGCACCTTCGCCGGCAGAGAGCATCCTGCCGGCCGCGGTGCGCTCCGGAGCGGGGGCTTGTGCCGAAAGAGGCCGGCAACAGGCGCTTACCTTCGGACAGCTCCGGATGCCCGTCTAATGCGTCTCTTGTCGCCTACACGGCAGGGAAAAGCTTTTCCACTCTGTCTAGGAAGGAGAAAGTGTGCCAGCACAGCAAATGCCTCCCGGACTTTCCCTGCAATTCAGCAAGTGCTTTGCAGCTTGAAATTGGAAGGAAAGCCTCAGATTTAGCAGCCAGAGCTTCAGGAGGAGCAGCAGCCAGCACAGCATCGCTTTTGCAGCAGCTCCTTCCATGTGCATGTTTTTGGGAGTGGAAAGGCTTGCAGAGTGTTCAAGTAGCTTTTTCTCTCCGCTGGAAAGCTGCACGCTCAGTGCCAGTGTTCTGCAGCTTCTTTCTTCGCGTTTCAGCAGCTAGCACGCTCTCCGTGTGCAGGAGAAGCGGCTGAGGCTTCCTTGCCGGAGAAGCGGCACCTTCGCCGGCAGAGAGCATCCTGCCGGCCGCGGTGCGCTCCGGAGCGGGGGCTTGTGCCGAAAGAGGCCGGCAACAGGCGCTTACCTTCGGACAGCTCCGGATGCCCGTCTAATGCGTCTCTTGTCGCCTACACGGCAGGGAAAAGCTTTTCCACTCTGTCTAGGAAGGAGAAAGTGTGCCAGCACAGCAAATGCCTCCCGGACTTTCCCTGCAATTCAGCAAGTGCTTTGCAGCTTGAAATTGGAAGGAAAGCCTCAGATTTAGCAGCCAGAGCTTCAGGAGGAGCAGCAGCGAGCACAGCATCGCTTTTGCAGCAGCTCCTTCCATGTGCATGTTTTTGGGAGTGGAAAGGCTTGCAGAGTGTTCAAGTAGCTTTTTCTCTCCGCTGGAAAGCTGCACGCTCAGTGCCAGTGTTCTGCAGCTTCTTTCTTCACGTTTCAGCAGCTAGCACGCTCTCCGTGTGCAGGAGAAGCGGCTGAGGCTTCCTTGCCGGAGAAGCGGCACCTTCGCCGGCAGAGAGCATCCTGCCGGCCGCGGTGCGCTCCGGAGCGGGGGCTTGTGCCGAAAGAGGCCGGCAACAGGCGCTTACCTTCGGACAGCTCCGGATGCCCGTCTAATGCGTCTCTTGTCGCCTACACGGCAGGGAAAAGCTTTTCCACTCTGTCTAGGAAGGAGAAAGTGTGCCAGCAGAGCAAATGCCTCCCGGACTTTCCCTGCAATTCAGCAAGTGCTTTGCAGCTTGAAATTGGAAGGAAAGCCTCAGATTTAGCAGCCAGAGCTTCAGGAGGAGCAGCAGCGAGCACAGCATCGCTTTTGCAGCAGCTCCTTCCATGTGCATGTTTTTGGGAGTGGAAAGGCTTGCAGAGTGTTCAAGTAGCTTTTTCTCTCCGCTGGAAAGCTGCACGCTCAGTGCCAGTGTTCTGCAGCTTCTTTCTTCGCATTTCAGCAGCTAGCACGCTCTCCGTGTGCAGGAGAAGCGGCTGAGGCTTCCTTGCCGGAGAAGCGGCACCTTCGCCGGCAGAGAGCATCCTGCCGGCCGCGGTGCGCTCCGGAGCGGGGGCTTGTGCCGAAAGAGGCCGGCAACAGGCGCTTACCTTCGGACAGCTCCGGATGCCCGTCTAATGCGTCTCTTGTCGCCTACACGGCAGGGAAAAGCTTTTCCCCTCTGTCTAGGAAGGAGAAAGTGTGCCAGCACAGCAAATGCCTCCCGGACTTTCCCTGCAATTCAGCAAGTGCTTTGCAGCTTGAAATTGGAAGGAAAGCCTCAGATTTAGCAGCCAGAGCTTCAGGAGGAGCAGCAGCGAGCACAGCATCGCTTTTGCAGCAGCTCCTTCCATGTGCATGTTTTTGGGAGTGGAAAGGCTTGCAGAGTGTTCAAGTAGCTTTTTCTCTCCGCTGGAAAGCTGCACGCTCAGTGCCAGTGTTCTGCAGCTTCTTTCTTCACGTTTCAGCAGCTAGCACGCTCTCCGTGTGCAGGAGAAGCGGCTGAGGCTTCCTTGCCGGAGAAGCGGCACCTTCGCCGGCAGAGAGCATCCTGCCGGCCGCGGTGCGCTCCGGAGCGGGGGCTTGTGCCGAAAGAGGCCGGCAACAGGCGCTTACCTTCGGACAGCTCCGGATGCCCGTCTAATGCGTCTCTTGTCGCCTACACGGCAGGGAAAAGCTTTTCCACTCTGTCTAGGAAGGAGAAAGTGTGCCAGCACAGCAAATGCCTCCCGGACTTTCCCTGCAATTCAGCAAGTGCTTTGCAGCTTGAAATTGGAAGGAAAGCCTCAGATTTAGCAGCCAGAGCTTCAGGAGGAGCAGCAGCGAGCACAGCATCGCTTTTGCAGCAGCTCCTTCCATGTGCATGTTTTTGGGAGTGGAAAGGCTTGCAGAGTGTTCAAGTAGCTTTTTCTCTCCGCTGGAAAGCTGCACGCTCAGTGCCAGTGTTCTGCAGCTTCTTTCTTCGCGTTTCAGCAGCTAGCACGCTCTCCGTGTGCAGGAGAAGCGGCTGAGGCTTCCTTGCCGGAGAAGCGGCACCTTCGCCGGCAGAGAGCATCCTGCCGGCCGCGGTGCGCTCCGGAGCGGGGGCTTGTGCCGAAAGAGGCCGGCAACAGGCGCTTACCTTCGGACAGCTCCGGATGCCCGTCTAATGCGTCTCTTGTCGCCTACACGGCAGGGAAAAGCTTTTCCACTCTGTCTAGGAAGGAGAAAGTGTGCCAGCACAGCAAATGCCTCCCGGACTTTCCCTGCAATTCAGCAAGTGCTTTGCAGCTTGAAATTGGAAGGAAAGCCTCAGATTTAGCAGCCAGAGCTTCAGGAGGAGCAGCAGCCAGCACAGCATCGCTTTTGCAGCAGCTCCTTCCATGTGCATGTTTTTGGGAGTGGAAAGGCTTGCAGAGTGTTCAAGTAGCTTTTTCTCTCCGCTGGAAAGCTGCACGCTCAGTGCCAGTGTTCTGCAGCTTCTTTCTTCGCGTTTCAGCAGCTAGCACGCTCTCCGTGTGCAGGAGAAGCGGCTGAGGCTTCCTTGCCGGAGAAGCGGCACCTTCGCCGGCAGAGAGCATCCTGCCGGCCGCGGTGCGCTCCGGAGCGGGGGCTTGTGCCGAAAGAGGCCGGCAACAGGCGCTTACCTTCGGACAGCTCCGGATGCCCGTCTAATGCGTCTCTTGTCGCCTACACGGCAGGGAAAAGCTTTTCCACTCTGTCTAGGAAGGAGAAAGTGTGCCAGCACAGCAAATGCCTCCCGGACTTTCCCTGCAATTCAGCAAGTGCTTTGCAGCTTGAAATTGGAAGGAAAGCCTCAGATTTAGCAGCCAGAGCTTCAGGAGGAGCAGCAGCGAGCACAGCATCGCTTTTGCAGCAGCTCCTTCCATGTGCATGTTTTTGGGAGTGGAAAGGCTTGCAGAGTGTTCAAGTAGCTTTTTCTCTCCGCTGGAAAGCTGCACGCTCAGTGCCAGTGTTCTGCAGCTTCTTTCTTCACGTTTCAGCAGCTAGCACGCTCTCCGTGTGCAGGAGAAGCGGCTGAGGCTTCCTTGCCGGAGAAGCGGCACCTTCGCCGGCAGAGAGCATCCTGCCGGCCGCGGTGCGCTCCGGAGCGGGGGCTTGTGCCGAAAGAGGCCGGGAACAGGCGCTTACCTTCGGACAGCTCTGGATGCCCGTCTAATGCGTCTCTTGTCGCCTACACGGCAGGGAAAAGCTTTTCCACTCTGTCTAGGAAGGAGAAAGTGTGCCAGCACAGCAAATGCCTCCCGGACTTTCCCTGCAATTCAGCAAGTGCTTTGCAGCTTGAAATTGGAAGGAAAGCCTCAGATTTAGCAGCCAGAGCTTCAGGAGGAGCAGCAGCGAGCACAGCATCGCTTTTGCAGCAGCTCCTTCCATGTGCATGTTTTTGGGAGTGGAAAGGCTTGCAGAGTGTTCAAGTAGCTTTTTCTCTCCGCTGGAAAGCTGCACGCTCAGTGCCAGTGTTCTGCAGCTTCTTTCTTCGCGTTTCAGCAGCTAGCACGCTCTCCGTGTGCAGGAGAAGCGGCTGAGGCTTCCTTGCCGGAGAAGCGGCACCTTCGCCGGCAGAGAGCATCCTGCCGGCCGCGGTGCGCTCCGGAGCGGGGGCTTGTGCCGAAAGAGGCCGGCAACAGGCGCTTACCTTCGGACAGCTCCGGATGCCCGTCTAATGCGTCTCTTGTCGCCTACACGGCAGGGAAAAGCTTTTCCACTCTGTCTAGGAAGGAGAAAGTGTGCCAGCACAGCAAATGCCTCCCGGACTTTCCCTGCAATTCAGCAAGTGCTTTGCAGCTTGAAATTGGAAGGAAAGCCTCAGATTTAGCAGCCAGAGCTTCAGGAGGAGCAGCAGCCAGCACAGCATCGCTTTTGCAGCAGCTCCTTCCATGTGCATGTTTTTGGGAGTGGAAAGGCTTGCAGAGTGTTCAAGTAGCTTTTTCTCTCCGCTGGAAAGCTGCACGCTCAGGGCCAGTGTTCTGCAGCTTCTTTCTTCACGGTTCAGCAGCTAGCACGCTCTCCGTGTGCAGGAGAAGCGGCTGAGGCTTCCTTGCCGGAGAAGCGGCACCTTCGCCGGCAGAGAGCATCCTGCCGGCCGCGGTGCGCTCCGGAGCGGGGGCTTGTGCCGAAAGAGGCCGGCAACAGGCGCTTACCTTCGGACAGCTCCGGATGCCCGTCTAATGCGTCTCTTGTCGCCTACACGGCAGGGAAAAGCTTTTCCACTCTGTCTAGGAAGGAGAAAGTGTGCCAGCAGAGCAAATGCCTCCCGGACTTTCCCTGCAATTCAGCAAGTGCTTTGCAGCTTGAAATTGGAAGGAAAGCCTCAGATTTAGCAGCCAGAGCTTCAGGAGGAGCAGCAGCGAGCACAGCATCGCTTTTGCAGCAGCTCCTTCCATGTGCATGTTTTTGGGAGTGGAAAGGCTTGCAGAGTGTTCAAGTAGCTTTTTCTCTCCGCTGGAAAGCTGCACGCTCAGTGCCAGTGTTCTGCAGCTTCTTTCTTCGCATTTCAGCAGCTAGCACGCTCTCCGTGTGCAGGAGAAGCGGCTGAGGCTTCCTTGCCGGAGAAGCGGCACCTTCGCCGGCAGAGAGCATCCTGCCGGCCGCGGTGCGCTCCGGAGCGGGGGCTTGTGCCGAAAGAGGCCGGCAACAGGCGCTTACCTTCGGACAGCTCCGGATGCCCGTCTAATGCGTCTCTTGTCGCCTACACGGCAGGGAAAAGCTTTTCCCCTCTGTCTAGGAAGGAGAAAGTGTGCCAGCACAGCAAATGCCTCCCGGACTTTCCCTGCAATTCAGCAAGTGCTTTGCAGCTTGAAATTGGAAGGAAAGCCTCAGATTTAGCAGCCAGAGCTTCAGGAGGAGCAGCAGCGAGCACAGCATCGCTTTTGCAGCAGCTCCTTCCATGTGCATGTTTTTGGGAGTGGAAAGGCTTGCAGAGTGTTCAAGTAGCTTTTTCTCTCCGCTGGAAAGCTGCACGCTCAGTGCCAGTGTTCTGCAGCTTCTTTCTTCACGTTTCAGCAGCTAGCACGCTCTCCGTGTGCAGGAGAAGCGGCTGAGGCTTCCTTGCCGGAGAAGCGGCACCTTCGCCGGCAGAGAGCATCCTGCCGGCCGCGGTGCGCTCCGGAGCGGGGGCTTGTGCCGAAAGAGGCCGGCAACTGGCGCTTACCTTCGGACAGCTCCGGATGCCCGTCTAATGCGTCTCTTGTCGCCTACACGGCAGGGAAAAGCTTTTCCACTCTGTCTAGGAAGGAGAAAGTGTGCCAGCACAGCAAATGCCTCCCGGACTTTCCCTGCAATTCAGCAAGTGCTTTGCAGCTTGAAATTGGAAGGAAAGCCTCAGATTTAGCAGCCAGAGCTTCAGGAGGAGCAGCAGCGAGCACAGCATCGCTTTTGCAGCAGCTCCTTCCATGTGCATGTTTTTGGGAGTGGAAAGGCTTGCAGAGTGTTCAAGTAGCTTTTTCTCTCCGCTGGAAAGCTGCACGCTCAGTGCCAGTGTTCTGCAGCTTCTTTCTTCGCGTTTCAGCAGCTAGCACGCTCTCCGTGTGCAGGAGAAGCGGCTGAGGCTTCCTTGCCGGAGAAGCGGCACCTTCGCCGGCAGAGAGCATCCTGCCGGCCGCGGTGCGCTCCGGAGCGGGGGCTTGTGCCGAAAGAGGCCGGCAACAGGCGCTTACCTTCGGACAGCTCCGGATGCCCGTCTAATGCGTCTCTTGTCGCCTACACGGCAGGGAAAAGCTTTTCCACTCTGTCTAGGAAGGAGAAAGTGTGCCAGCACAGCAAATGCCTCCCGGACTTTCCCTGCAATTCAGCAAGTGCTTTGCAGCTTGAAATTGGAAGGAAAGCCTCAGATTTAGCAGCCAGAGCTTCAGGAGGAGCAGCAGCGAGCACAGCATCGCTTTTGCAGCAGCTCCTTCCATGTGCATGTTTTTGGGAGTGGAAAGGCTTGCAGAGTGTTCAAGTAGCTTTTTCTCTCCGCTGGAAAGCTGCACGCTCAGTGCCAGTGTTCTGCAGCTTCTTTCTTCGCGTTTCAGCAGCTAGCACGCTCTCCGTGTGCAGGAGAAGCGGCTGAGGCTTCCTTGCCGGAGAAGCGGCACCTTCGCCGGCAGAGAGCATCCTGCCGGCCGCGGTGCGCTCCGGAGCGGGGGCTTGTGCCGAAAGAGGCCGGCAACAGGCGCTTACCTTCGGACAGCTCCGGATGCCCGTCTAATGCGTCTCTTGTCGCCTACACGGCAGGGAAAAGCTTTTCCACTCTGTCTAGGAAGGAGAAAGTGTGCCAGCACAGCAAATGCCTCCCGGACTTTCCCTGCAATTCAGCAAGTGCTTTGCAGCTTGAAATTGGAAGGAAAGCCTCAGATTTAGCAGCCAGAGCTTCAGGAGGAGCAGCAGCGAGCACAGCATCGCTTTTGCAGCAGCTCCTTCCATGTGCATGTTTTTGGGAGTGGAAAGGCTTGCAGAGTGTTCAAGTAGCTTTTTCTCTCCGCTGGAAAGCTGCACGCTCAGTGCCAGTGTTCTGCAGCTTCTTTCTTCGCGTTTCAGCAGCTAGCACGCTCTCCGTGTGCAGGAGAAGCGGCTGAGGCTTCCTTGCCGGAGAAGCGGCACCTTCGCCGGCAGAGAGCATCCTGCCGGCCGCGGTGCGCTCCGGAGCGGGGGCTTGTGCCGAAAGAGGCCGGGAACAGGCGCTTACCTTCGGACAGCTCCGGATGCCCGTCTAATGCGTCTCTTGTCGCCTACACGGCAGGGAAAAGCTTTTCCACTCTGTCTAGGAAGGAGAAAGTGTGCCAGCACAGCAAATGCCTCCCGGACTTTCCCTGCAATTCAGCAAGTGCTTTGCAGCTTGAAATTGGAAGGAAAGCCTCAGATTTAGCAGCCAGAGCTTCAGGAGGAGCAGCAGCGAGCACAGCATCGCTTTTGCAGCAGCTCCTTCCATGTGCATGTTTTTGGGAGTGGAAAGGCTTGCAGAGTGTTCAAGTAGCTTTTTCTCTCCGCTGGAAAGCTGCACGCTCAGTGCCAGTGTTCTGCAGCTTCTTTCTTCACGTTTCAGCAGCTAGCACGCTCTCCGTGTGCAGGAGAAGCGGCTGAGGCTTCCTTGCCGGAGAAGCGGCACCTTCGCCGGCAGAGAGCATCCTGCCGGCCGCGGTGCGCTCCGGAGCGGGGGCTTGTGCCGAAAGAGGCCGGGAACAGGCGCTTACCTTCGGACAGCTCTGGATGCCCGTCTAATGCGTCTCTTGTCGCCTACACGGCAGGGAAAAGCTTTTCCACTCTGTCTAGGAAGGAGAAAGTGTGCCAGCACAGCAAATGCCTCCCGGACTTTCCCTGCAATTCAGCAAGTGCTTTGCAGCTTGAAATTGGAAGGAAAGCCTCAGATTTAGCAGCCAGAGCTTCAGGAGGAGCAGCAGCGAGCACAGCATCGCTTTTGCAGCAGCTCCTTCCATGTGCATGTTTTTGGGAGTGGAAAGGCTTGCAGAGTGTTCAAGTAGCTTTTTCTCTCCGCTGGAAAGCTGCACGCTCAGTGCCAGTGTTCTGCAGCTTCTTTCTTCGCGTTTCAGCAGCTAGCACGCTCTCCGTGTGCAGGAGAAGCGGCTGAGGCTTCCTTGCCGGAGAAGCGGCACCTTCGCCGGCAGACAGCATCCTGCCGGCCGCGGTGCGCTCCGGAGCGGGGGCTTGTGCCGAAAGAGGCCGGCAACAGGCGCTTACCTTCGGACAGCTCCGGATGCCCGTCTAATGCGTCTCTTGTCGCCTACACGGCAGGGAAAAGCTTTTCCACTCTGTCTAGGAAGGAGAAAGTGTGCCAGCACAGCAAATGCCTCCCGGACTTTCCCTGCAATTCAGCAAGTGCTTTGCAGCTTGAAATTGGAAGGAAAGCCTCAGATTTAGCAGCCAGAGCTTCAGGAGGAGCAGCAGCCAGCACAGCATCGCTTTTGCAGCAGCTCCTTCCATGTGCATGTTTTTGGGAGTGGAAAGGCTTGCAGAGTGTTCAAGTAGCTTTTTCTCTCCGCTGGAAAGCTGCACGCTCAGTGCCAGTGTTCTGCAGCTTCTTTCTTCGCGTTTCAGCAGCTAGCACGCTCTCCGTGTGCAGGAGAAGCGGCTGAGGCTTCCTTGCCGGAGAAGCGGCACCTTCGCCGGCAGAGAGCATCCTGCCGGCCGCGGTGCGCTCCGGAGCGGGGGCTTGTGCCGAAAGAGGCCGGCAACAGGCGCTTACCTTCGGACAGCTCCGGATGCCCGTCTAATGCGTCTCTTGTCGCCTACACGGCAGGGAAAAGCTTTTCCACTCTGTCTAGGAAGGAGAAAGTGTGCCAGCACAGCAAATGCCTCCCGGACTTTCCCTGCAATTCAGCAAGTGCTTTGCAGCTTGAAATTGGAAGGAAAGCCTCAGATTTAGCAGCCAGAGCTTCAGGAGGAGCAGCAGCGAGCACAGCATCGCTTTTGCAGCAGCTCCTTCCATGTGCATGTTTTTGGGAGTGGAAAGGCTTGCAGAGTGTTCAAGTAGCTTTTTCTCTCCGCTGGAAAGCTGCACGCTCAGTGCCAGTGTTCTGCAGCTTCTTTCTTCGCATTTCAGCAGCTAGCACGCTCTCCGTGTGCAGGAGAAGCGGCTGAGGCTTCCTTGCCGGAGAAGCGGCACCTTCGCCGGCAGAGAGCATCCTGCCGGCCGCGGTGCGCTCCGGAGCGGGGGCTTGTGCCGAAAGAGGCCGGCAACAGGCGCTTACCTTCGGACAGCTCCGGATGCCCGTCTAATGCGTCTCTTGTCGCCTACACGGCAGGGAAAAGCTTTTCCCCTCTGTCTAGGAAGGAGAAAGTGTGCCAGCAGAGGAAATGCCTCCCGGACTTTCCCTGCAATTCAGCAAGTGCTTTGCAGCTTGAAATTGGAAGGAAAGCCTCAGATTTAGCAGCCAGAGCTTCAGGAGGAGCAGCAGCGAGCACAGCATCGCTTTTGCAGCAGCTCCTTCCATGTGCATGTTTTTGGGAGTGGAAAGGCTTGCAGAGTGTTCAAGTAGCTTTTTCTCTCCGCTGGAAAGCTGCACGCTCAGTGCCAGTGTTCTGCAGCTTCTTTCTTCACGTTTCAGCAGCTAGCACGCTCTCCGTGTGCAGGAGAAGCGGCTGAGGCTTCCTTGCCGGAGAAGCGGCACCTTCGCCGGCAGAGAGCATCCTGCCGGCCGCGGTGCGCTCCGGAGCGGGGGCTTGTGCCGAAAGAGGCCGGCAACAGGCGCTTACCTTCGGACAGCTCCGGATGCCCGTCTAATGCGTCTCTTGTCGCCTACACGGCAGGGAAAAGCTTTTCCACTCTGTCTAGGAAGGAGAAAGTGTGCCAGCACAGCAAATGCCTCCCGGACTTTCCCTGCAATTCAGCAAGTGCTTTGCAGCTTGAAATTGGAAGGAAAGCCTCAGATTAAGCAGCCAGAGCTTCAGGAGGAGCAGCAGCGAGCACAGCATCGCTTTTGCAGCAGCTCCTTCCATGTGCATGTTTTTGGGAGTGGAAAGGCTTGCAGAGTGTTCAAGTAGCTTTTTCTCTCCGCTGGAAAGCTGCACGCTCAGTGCCAGTGTTCTGCAGCTTCTTTCTTCGCGTTTCAGCAGCTAGCACGCTCTCCGTGTGCAGGAGAAGCGGCTGAGGCTTCCTTGCCGGAGAAGCGGCACCTTCGCCGGCAGAGAGCATCCTGCCGGCCGCGGTGCGCTCCGGAGCGGGGGCTTGTGCCGAAAGAGGCCGGCAACAGGCGCTTACCTTCGGACAGCTCCGGATGCCCGTCTAATGCGTCTCTTGTCGCCTACACGGCAGGGAAAAGCTTTTCCACTCTGTCTAGGAAGGAGAAAGTGTGCCAGCACAGCAAATGCCTCCCGGACTTTCCCTGCAATTCAGCAAGTGCTTTGCAGCTTGAAATTGGAAGGAAAGCCTCAGATTTAGCAGCCAGAGCTTCAGGAGGAGCAGCAGCGAGCACAGCATCGCTTTTGCAGCAGCTCCTTCCATGTGCATGTTTTTGGGAGTGGAAAGGCTTGCAGAGTGTTCAAGTAGCTTTTTCTCTCCGCTGGAAAGCTGCACGCTCAGTGCCAGTGTTCTGCAGCTTCTTTCTTCGCGTTTCAGCAGCTAGCACGCTCTCCGTGTGCAGGAGAAGCGGCTGAGGCTTCCTTGCCGGAGAAGCGGCACCTTCGCCGGCAGAGAGCATCCTGCCGGCCGCGGTGCGCTCCGGAGCGGGGGCTTGTGCCGAAAGAGGCCGGCAACAGGCGCTTACCTTCGGACAGCTCCGGATGCCCGTCTAATGCGTCTCTTGTCGCCTACACGGCAGGGAAAAGCTTTTCCACTCTGTCTAGGAAGGAGAAAGTGTGCCAGCACAGCAAATGCCTCCCGGACTTTCCCTGCAATTCAGCAAGTGCTTTGCAGCTTGAAATTGGAAGGAAAGCCTCAGATTTAGCAGCCAGAGCTTCAGGAGGAGCAGCAGCGAGCACAGCATCGCTTTTGCAGCAGCTCCTTCCATGTGCATGTTTTTGGGAGTGGAAAGGCTTGCAGAGTGTTCAAGTAGCTTTTTCTCTCCGCTGGAAAGCTGCACGCTCAGTGCCAGTGTTCTGCAGCTTCTTTCTTCACGTTTCAGCAGCTAGCACGCTCTCCGTGTGCAAGACAAGCGGCTGAGGCTTCCTTGCCGGAGAAGCGGCACCTTCGCCGGCAGAGAGCATCCTGCCGGCCGCGGTGCGCTCCGGAGCGGGGGCTTGTGCCGAAAGAGGCCGGCAACTGGCGCTTACCTTCGGACAGCTCCGGATGCCCGTCTAATGCGTCTCTTGTCGCCTACACGGCAGGGAAAAGCTTTTCCACTCTGTCTAGGAAGGAGAAAGTGTGCCAGCACAGCAAATGCCTCCCGGACTTTCCCTGCAATTCAGCAAGTGCTTTGCAGCTTGAAATTGGAAGGAAAGCCTCAGATTTAGCAGCCAGAGCTTCAGGAGGAGCAGCAGCGAGCACAGCATCGCTTTTGCAGCAGCTCCTTCCATGTGCACGTTTTTGGGAGTGGAAAGGCTTGCAGAGTGTTCAAGTAGCTTTTTCTCTCCGCTGGAAAGCTGCACGCTCAGTGCCAGTGTTCTGCAGCTTCTTTCTTCACGTTTCAGCAGCTAGCACGCTCTCCGTGTGCAGGACAAGCGGCTGAGGCTTCCTTGCCGGAGAAGCGGCACCTTCGCCGGCAGAGAGCATCCTGCCGGCCGCGGTGCGCTCCGGAGCGGGGGCTTGTGCCGAAAGAGGCCGGCAACAGGCGCTTACCTTCGGACAGCTCCGGATGCCCGTCTAATGCGTCTCTTGTCGCCTACACGGCAGGGAAAAGCTTTTCCACTCTGTCTAGGAAGGAGAAAGTGTGCCAGCACAGCAAATGCCTCCCGGACTTTCCCTGCAATTCAGCAAGTGCTTTGCAGCTTGAAATTGGAAGGAAAGCCTCAGATTTAGCAGCCAGAGCTTCAGGAGGAGCAGCAGCGAGCACAGCATCGCTTTTGCAGCAGCTCCTTCCATGTGCACGTTTTTGGGAGTGGAAAGGCTTGCAGAGTGTTCAAGTAGCTTTTTCTCTCCGCTGGAAAGCTGCACGCTCAGTGCCAGTGTTCTGCAGCTTCTTTCTTCACGTTTCAGCAGCTAGCACGCTCTCCGTGTGCAGGAGAAGCGGCTGAGGCTTCCTTGCCGGAGAAGCGGCACCTTCGCCGGCAGAGAGCATCCTGCCGGCCGCGGTGCGCTCCGGAGCGGGGGCTTGTGCCGAAAGAGGCCGGCAACAGGCGCTTACCTTCGGACAGCTCCGGATGCCCGTCTAATGCGTCTCTTGTCGCCTACACGGCAGGGAAAAGCTTTTCCACTCTGTCTAGGAAGGAGAAAGTGTGCCAGCACAGCAAATGCCTCCCGGACTTTCCCTGCAATTCAGCAAGTGCTTTGCAGCTTGAAATTGGAAGGAAAGCCTCAGATTTAGCAGCCAGAGCTTCAGGAGGAGCAGCAGCGAGCACAGCATCGCTTTTGCAGCAGCTCCTTCCATGTGCATGTTTTTGGGAGTGGAAAGGCTTGCAGAGTGTTCAAGTAGCTTTTTCTCTCCGCTGGAAAGCTGCACGCTCAGTGCCAGTGTTCTGCAGCTTCTTTCTTCACGTTTCAGCAGCTAGCACGCTCTCCGTGTGCAGGAGAAGCGGCTGAGGCTTCCTTGCCGGAGAAGCGGCACCTTCGCCGGCAGAGAGCATCCTGCCGGCCGCGGTGCGCTCCGGAGCGGGGGCTTGTGCCGAAAGAGGCCGGCAACAGGCGCTTACCTTCGGACAGCTCCGGATGCCCGTCTAATGCGTCTCTTGTCGCCTACACGGCAGGGAAAAGCTTTTCCACTCTGTCTAGGAAGGAGAAAGTGTGCCAGCACAGCAAATGCCTCCCGGACTTTCCCTGCAATTCAGCAAGTGCTTTGCAGCTTGAAATTGGAAGGAAAGGCTCAGATTTAGCAGCCAGAGCTTCAGGAGGAGCAGCAGCGAGCACAGCATCGCTTTTGCAGCAGCTCCTTCCATGTGCATGTTTTTGGGAGTAGAAAGGCTTGCAGAGTGTTCAAGTAGCTTTTTCTCTCCGCTGGAAAGCTGCACGCTCAGTGCCAGTGTTCTGCAGCTTCTTTCTTCACGTTTCAGCAGCTAGCACGCTCTCCGTGTGCAGGAGAAGCGGCTGAGGCTTCCTTGCCGGAGAAGCGGCACCTTCGCCGGCAGAGAGCATCCTGCCGGCCGCGGTGCGCTCCGGAGCGGGGGCTTGTGCCGAAAGAGGCCGGCAACAGGCGCTTACCTTCGGACAGCTCCGGATGCCCGTCTAATGCGTCTCTTGTCGTCTACACGGCAGGGAAAAGCTTTTCCACTCTGTCTAGGAAGGAGAAAGTGTGCCAGCACAGCAAATGCCTCCCGGACTTTCCCTGCAATTCAGCAAGTGCTTTGCAGCTTGAAATTGGAAGGAAAGCCTCAGATTTAGCAGCCAGAGCTTCAGGAGGAGCAGCAGCGAGCACAGCATCGCTTTTGCAGCAGCTCCTTCCATGTGCATGTTTTTGGGAGTGGAAAGGCTTGCAGAGTGTTCAAGTAGCTTTTTCTCTCCGCTGGAAAGCTGCACGCTCAGTGCCAGTGTTCTGCAGCTTCTTTCTTCACGTTTCAGCAGCTAGCACGCTCTCCGTGTGCAGGAGAAGCGGCTGAGGCTTCCTTGCCGGAGAAGCGGCACCTTCGCCGGCAGAGAGCATCCTGCCGGCCGCGGTGCGCTCCGGAGCGGGGGCTTGTGCCGAAAGAGGCCGGGAACAGGCGCTTACCTTCGGACAGCTCCGGATGCCCGTCTAATGCGTCTCTTGTCGCCTACACGGCAGGGAAAAGCTTTTCCACTCTGTCTAGGAAGGAGAAAGTGTGCCAGCACAGCAAATGCCTCCCGGACTTTCCCTGCAATTCAGCAAGTGCTTTGCAGCTTGAAATTGGAAGGAAAGCCTCAGATTTAGCAGCCAGAGCTTCAGGAGGAGCAGCAGCGAGCACAGCATCGCTTTTGCAGCAGCTCCTTCCATGTGCACGTTTTTGGGAGTGGAAAGGCTTGCAGAGTGTTCAAGTAGCTTTTTCTCTCCGCTGGAAAGCTGCACGCTCAGGGCCAGTGTTCTACAGCTTCTTTCTTCACGTTTCAGCAGCTAGCACGCTCTCCGTGTGCAGGAGAAGCGGCTGAGGCTTCCTTGCCGGAGAAGCGGCACCTTCGCCGGCAGAGAGCATCCTGCCGGCCGCGGTGCGCTCCGGAGCGGGGGCTTGTGCCGAAAGAGGCCGGCAACAGGCGCTTACCTTCGGACAGCTCCGGATGCCCGTCTAATGCGTCTCTTGTCGCCTACACGGCAGGGAAAAGCTTTTCCACTCTGTCTAGGAAGGAGAAAGTGTGCCAGCACAGCAAATGCCTCCCGGACTTTCCCTGCAATTCAGCAAGTGCTTTGCAGCTTGAAATTGGAAGGAAAGCCTCAGATTTAGCAGCCAGAGCTTCAGGAGGAGCAGCAGCGAGCACAGCATCGCTTTTGCAGCAGCTCCTTCCATGTGCATGTTTTTGGGAGTGGAAAGGCTTGCAGAGTGTTCAAGTAGCTTTTTCTCTCCGCTGGAAAGCTGCACGCTCAGTGCCAGTGTTCTGCAGCTTCTTTCTTCACGTTTCAGCAGCTAGCACGCTCTCCGTGTGCAGGAGAAGCGGCTGAGGCTTCCTTGCCGGAGAAGCGGCACCTTCGCCGGCAGAGAGCATCCTGCCGGCCGCGGTGCGCTCCGGAGCGGGGGCTTGTGCCGACAGAGGCCGGCAACAGGCGCTTACCTTCGGACAGCTCCGGATGCCCGTCTAATGCGTCTCTTGTCGCCTACACGGCAGGGAAAAGCTTTTCCACTCTGTCTAGGAAGGAGAAAGTGTGCCAGCACAGCAAATGCCTCCCGGACTTTCCCTGCAATTCAGCAAGTGCTTTGCAGCTTGAAATTGGAAGGAAAGCCTCAGATTTAGCAGCCAGAGCTTCAGGAGGAGCAGCAGCGAGCACAGCATCGCTTTTGCAGCAGCTCCTTCCATGTGCATGTTTTTGGGAGTGGAAAGGCTTGCAGAGTGTTCAAGTAGCTTTTTCTCTCCGCTGGAAAGCTGCACGCTCAGTGCCAGTGTTCTGCAGCTTCTTTCTTCACGTTTCAGCAGCTAGCACGCTCTCCGTGTGCAGGAGAAGCGGCTGAGGCTTCCTTGCCGGAGAAGCGGCACCTTCGCCGGCAGAGAGCATCCTGCCGGCCGCGGTGCGGTCCGGAGCGGGGGCTTGTGCCGAAAGAGGCCGGCAACAGGCGCTTACCTTCGGACAGCTCCGGATGCCCGTCTAATGCGTCTCTTGTCGCCTACACGGCAGGGAAAAGCTTTTCCACTCTGTCTAGGAAGGAGAAAGTGTGCCAGCAGAGCAAATGCCTCCCGGACTTTCCCTGCAATTCAGCAAGTGCTTTGCAGCTTGAAATTGGAAGGAAAGCCTCAGATTTAGCAGCCAGAGCTTCAGGAGGAGCAGCAGCGAGCACAGCATCGCTTTTGCAGCAGCTCCTTCCATGTGCATGTTTTTGGGAGTGGAAAGGCTTGCAGAGTGTTCAAGTAGCTTTTTCTCTCCGCTGGAAAGCTGCACGCTCAGTGCCAGTGTTCTGCAGCTTCTTTCTTCACGTTTCAGCAGCTAGCACGCTCTCCGTGTGCAGGAGAAGCGGCTGAGGCTTCCTTGCCGGAGAAGCGGCACCTTCGCCGGCAGAGAGCATCCTGCCGGCCGCGGTGCGCTCCGGAGCGGGGGCTTGTGCCGAAAGAGGCCGGCAACAGGCGCTTACCTTCGGACAGCTCCGGATGCCCGTCCAATGCGTCTCTTGTCGCCTACACGGCAGGGAAAAGCTTTTCCACTCTGTCTAGGAAGGAGAAAGTGTGCCAGCACAGCAAATGCCTCCCGGACTTTCCCTGCAATTCAGCAAGTGCTTTGCAGCTTGAAATTGGAAGGAAAGCCTCAGATTTAGCAGCCAGAGCTTCAGGAGGAGCAGCAGCGAGCACAGCATCGCTTTTGCAGCAGCTCCTTCCATGTGCATGTTTTTGGGAGTGGAAAGGCTTGCAGAGTGTTCAAGTAGCTTTTTCTCTCCGCTGGAAAGCTGCACGCTCAGTGCCAGTGTTCTGCAGCTTCTTTCTTCGCGTTTCACCTGCTAGCACGCTCGCCGTGTGCTGGAGAAGCGGCTGAGGCTTCCTTGCCGGAGAAGCGGCACCTTCGCCGGCAGAGAGCATCCTGCCGGCCGCGGTGCGCTCCGGAGCGGGGGCTTGTGCCGAAAGAGGCCGGGAACAGGCGCTTACCTTCGGACAGCTCCGGCTGCCCGTCCAATGCGTCTCTTGTCGCCTACACGGCAGGGAAAAGCTTTTCCACTCTGTCTAGGAAGGAGAAAGTGTGCCAGCACAGCAAATGCCTCCCGGACTTTCCCTGCAATTCAGCAAGTGCTTTGCAGCTTGAAATTGGAAGGAAAGCCTCAGATTTAGCAGCCAGAGCTTCAGGAGGAGCAGCAGCGAGCACAGCATCGCTTTTGCAGCAGCTCCTTCCATGTGCATGTTTTTGGGACTTGAAAGGCTTGCAGAGTGTTCAAGTAGCTTTTTCTCTCCGCTGGAAAGCTGCACGCTCAGTGCCAGTGCTCTGCAGCTTCTTTCTTCGCGTTTCAGCAGCTAGCACGCTCTCCGTGTGCAGGAGAAGCGGCTGAGGCTTCCTTGCCGGAGAAGCGGCACCTTCGCCGGCAGAGAGCATCCTGCCGGCCGCGGTGCGCTCCGGAGCGGGGGCTTGTGCCGAAAGAGGCCGGCAACAGGCGCTTACCTTCGGACAGCTCCGGATGCCCGTCCAATGCGTCTCTTGTCGCCTACACGGCAGGGAAAAGCTTTTCCACTCTGTCTAGGAAGGAGAAAGTGTGCCAGCACAGCAAATGCCTCCCGGACTTTCCCTGCAATTCAGCAAGTGCTTTGCAGCTTGAAATTGGAAGGAAAGCCTCAGATTTAGCAGCCAGAGCTTCAGGAGGAGCAGCAGCGAGCACAGCATCGCTTTTGCAGCAGCTCCTTCCATGTGCATGTTTTTGGGAGTGGAAAGGCTTGCAGAGTGTTCAAGTAGCTTTTTCTCTCCGCTGGAAAGCTGCACGCTCAGTGCCAGTGTTCTGCAGCTTCTTTCTTCGCGTTTCACCTGCTAGCACGCTCGCCGTGTGCTGGAGAAGCGGCTGAGGCTTCCTTGCCGGAGAAGCGGCACCTTCGCCGGCAGAGAGCATCCTGCCGGCCGCGGTGCGCTCCGGAGCGGAGGCTCGTGCCGAAAGAGGCCGGGAACAGGCGCTTACCTTCGGACAGCTCCGGATGCCCGTCTAATGCGTCTCTTGTCGCCTACACGGCAGGGAAAAGCTTTTCCACTCTGTCTAGGAAGGAGAAAGTGTGCCAGCACAGCAAATGCCTCCCGGACTTTCCCTGCAATTCAGCAAGTGCTTTGCAGCTTGAAATTGGAAGGAAAGCCTCAGATTTAGCAGCCAGAGCTTCAGGAGGAGCAGCAGCGAGCACAGCATCGCTTTTGCAGCAGCTCCTTCCATGTGCATGTTTTTGGGAGTTGAAAGGCTTGCAGAGTGTTCAAGTAGCTTTTTCTCTCCGCTGGAAAGCTGCACGCTCAGTGCCAGTGTTCTGCAGCTTCTTTCTTCGCGCTTCAGCAGCTAGCACGCTCTCCGTGTGCAGGAGAAGCGGCTGAGGCTTCCTTGCCGGAGAAGCGGCACCTTCGCCGGCAGAGAGCATCCTGCCGGCCGCGGTGCGCTCCGGAGCGGGGGCTTGTGCCGACAGAGGCCGGCAACAGGCGCTTACCTTCGGACAGCTCCGGATGCCCGTCCAATGCGTCTCTTGTCGCCTACACGGCAGGGAAAAGCTTTTCCACTCTGTCTAGGAAGGAGAAAGTGTGCCAGCACAGCAAATGCCTCCCGGCCTTTCCCTGCAATTCAGCAAGTGCTTTGCAGCTTGAAATTGGAAGGAAAGCCTCAGATTTAGCAGCCAGAGCTTCAGGAGGAGCAGCAGCGAGCACAGCATCGCTTTTGCAGCAGCTCCTTCCATGTGCATGTTTTTGGGAGTGGAAAGGCTTGCAGAGTGTTCAAGTAGCTTTTTCTCTCCGCTGGAAAGCTGCACGCTCAGTGCCAGTGTTCTGCAGCTTCTTTCTTCACGTTTCAGCAGCTAGCACGCTCTCCGTGTGCTGGAGAAGCGGGCGAGGCTTCCTTGCCGGAGAAGCGGCACCTTCGCCGGCAGAGAGCATCCTGCCGGCCGCGGTGCGCTCCGGAGCGGGGGCTTGTGCCGAAAGAGGCCGGCAACAGGCGCTTACCTTCGGACAGCTCCGGATGCCCGTCCAATGCGTCTCTTGTCGCCTACACGGCAGGGAAAAGCTTTTCCACTCTGTCTAGGAAGGAGAAAGTGTGCCAGCACAGCAAATGCCTCCCGGACTTTCCCTGCAATTCAGCAAGTGCTTTGCAGCTTGAAATTGGAAGGAAAGCCTCAGATTTAGCAGCCAGAGCTTCAGGAGGAGCAGCAGCGAGCACAGCATCGCTTTTGCAGCAGCTCCTTCCATGTGCATGTTTTTGGGACTTGAAAGGCTTGCAGAGTGTTAAAGTAGCTTTTTCTCTCCGCTGGAAAGCTGCACGCTCAGTGCCAGTGCTCTGCAGCTTCTTTCTTCGCGTTTCAGCAGCTAGCACGCTCTCCGTGTGCAGGAGAAGCGGCTGAGGCTTCCTTGCCGGAGAAGCGGCACCTTCGCCGGCAGAGAGCATCCTGCCGGCCGCGGTGCGCTCCGGAGCGGGGGCTTGTGCCGAAAGAGGCCGGCAACAGGCGCTTACCTTCGGACAGCTCCGGATGCCCGTCCAATGCGTCTCTTGTCGCCTACACGGCAGGGAAAAGCTTTTCCACTCTGTCTAGGAAGGAGAAAGTGTGCCAGCACAGCAAATGCCTCCCGGACTTTCCCTGCAATTCAGCAAGTGCTTTGCAGCTTGAAATTGGAAGGAAAGCCTCAGATTTAGCAGCCAGTGCTTCAGGAGGAGCAGCAGCGAGCACAGCATCGCTTTTGCAGCAGCTCCTTCCATGTGCATGTTTTTGGGAGTGGAAAGGCTTGCAGAGTGTTCAAGTAGCTTTTTCTCTCCGCTGGAAAGCTGCACGCTCAGTGCCAGTGTTCTGCAACTTCTTTCTTCACGTTTCAGCAGCTAGCACGCTCTCCGTGTGCTGGAGAAGCGGGCGAGGCTTCCTTGCCGGAGAAGCGGCACCTTCGCCGGCAGAGAGCATCCTGCCGGCCGCGGTGCGCTCCGGAGCGGGGGCTTGTGCCGAAAGAGGCCGGGAACAGGCGCTTACCTTCGGACAGCTCCGGATGCCCGTCCAATGCGTCTCTTGTCGCCTACACGGCAGGGAAAAGCTTTTCCACTCTGTCTAGGAAGGAGAAAGTGTGCCAGCACAGCAAATGCCTCCCGGACTTTCCCTGCAATTCAGCAAGTGCTTTGCAGCTTGAAATTGGAAGGAAAGCCTCAGATTTAGCAGCCAGAGCTTCAGGAGGAGCAGCAGCGAGCACAGCATCGCTTTTGCAGCAGCTCCTTCCATGTGCATGTTTTTGGGACTTGAAAGGCTTGCAGAGTGTTAAAGTAGCTTTTTCTCTCCGCTGGAAAGCTGCACGCTCAGTGCCAGTGCTCTGCAGCTTCTTTCTTCGCGTTTCAGCAGCTAGCACGCTCTCCGTGTGCAGGAGAAGCGGCTGAGGCTTCCTTGCCGGAGAAGCGGCACCTTCGCCGGCAGAGAGCATCCTGCCGGCCGCGGTGCGCTCCGGAGCGGGGGCTTGTGCCGAAAGAGGCCGGCAACAGGCGCTTACCTTCGGACAGCTCCGGATGCCCGTCCAATGCGTCTCTTGTCGCCTACACGGCAGGGAAAAGCTTTTCCACTCTGTCTAGGAAGGAGAAAGTGTGCCAGCACAGCAAATGCCTCCCGGACTTTCCCTGCAATTCAGCAAGTGCTTTGCAGCTTGAAATTGGAAGGAAAGCCTCAGATTTAGCAGCCAGTGCTTCAGGAGGAGCAGCAGCGAGCACAGCATCGCTTTTGCAGCAGCTCCTTCCATGTGCATGTTTTTGGGAGTGGAAAGGCTTGCAGAGTGTTCAAGTAGCTTTTTCTCTCCGCTGGAAAGCTGCACGCTCAGTGCCAGTGTTCTGCAACTTCTTTCTTCACGTTTCAGCAGCTAGCACGCTCTCCGTGTGCTGGAGAAGCGGGCGAGGCTTCCTTGCCGGAGAAGCGGCACCTTCGCCGGCAGAGAGCATCCTGCCGGCCGCGGTGCGCTCCGGAGCGGGGGCTTGTGCCGAAAGAGGCCGGCAACAGGCGCTTACCTTCGGACAGCTCCGGATGCCCGTCCAATGCGTCTCTTGTCGCCTACACGGCAGGGAAAAGCTTTTCCACTCTGTCTAGGAAGGAGAAAGTGTGCCAGCACAGCAAATGCCTCCCGGACTTTCCCTGCAATTCAGCAAGTGCTTTGCAGCTTGAAATTGGAAGGAAAGCCTCAGATTTAGCAGCCAGAGCTTCAGGAGGAGCAGCAGCGAGCACAGCATCGCTTTTGCAGCAGCTCCTTCCATGTGCATGTTTTTGGGAGTGGAAAGGCTTGCAGAGTGTTCAAGTAGCTTTTTCTCTCCGCTGGAAAGCTGCACGCTCAGTGCCAGTGTTCTGCAGCTTCTTTCTTCGCGTTTCAGCAGCTAGCACGCTCTCCGTGTGCAGGAGAAGCGGCTGAGGCTTCCTTGCCGGAGAAGCGGCACCTTCGCCGGCAGAGAGCATCCTGCCGGCCGCGGTGCGCTCCGGAGCGGGGGCTTGTGCCGAAAGAGGCCGGGAACAGGCGCTTTCCTTCGGACAGCTCCGGATGCCCGTCCAATGCGTCTCTTGTCGCCTACACGGCAGGGAAAAGCTTTTCCACTCTGTCTAGGAAGGAGAAAGTGTGTCAGCACAGCAAATGCCTCCCGGACTTTCCCTGCAATTCAGCAAGTGCTTTGCAGCTTGAAATTGGAAGGAAAGCCTCAGATTTAGCAGCCAGAGCTTCAGGAGGAGCAGCAGCGAGCACAGCATCGCTTTTGCAGCAGCTCCTTCCATGTGCATGTTTTTGGGAGTGGAAAGGCTTGCAGAGTGTTCAAGTAGCTTTTTCTCTCCGCTGGAAAGCTGCACGCTCAGTGCCAGTGTTCTGCAGCTTCTTTCTTCGCGTTTCAGCAGCTACCACGCTCGCCGTGTGCAGGAGAAGCGGCTGAGGCTTCCTTGCCGGAGAAGCGGCACCTTCGCCGGCAGAGAGCATCCTGCCGGCCGCGGTGCGCTCCGGAGCGGGGGCTTGTGCCGACAGAGGCCGGGAACAGGCGCTTACCTTCGGACAGCTCCGGATGCCCGTCCAATGCGTCTCTTGTCGCCTACACGGCAGGGAAAAGCTTTTCCACTCTGTCTAGGAAGGAGAAAGTGTGCCAGCACAGCAAATGCCTCCCGGACTTTCCCTGCAATTCAGCAAGTGCTTTGCAGCTTGAAATTGGAAGGAAAGCCTCAGATTTAGCAGCCAGAGCTTCAGGAGGAGCAGCAGCGAGCACAGCATCGCTTTTGCAGCAGCTCCTTCCATGTGCATGTTTTTGGGAGTGGAAAGGCTTGCAGAGTGTTCAAGTAGCTTTTTCTCTCCGCTGGAAAGCTGCACGCTCAGTGCCAGTGTTCTGCAGCTTCTTTCTTCAC